>NC_141305.1:8242500-8597500 GCF_037954325.1 Fistularia commersonii
TGTAAAGGCTGTTTTTCAGGCTAATGTCAGATCAATGGATAAAGTCAGATTGCCAAGTACAAAAAATAGACATACAAAATAATCTTGATATGAAGGTAAAAAGTAGGGTGACACCTTATATGGGTTTCATTTGTTTTAAAGCATGTAAACATTGTGACAAACATTAACTATATACACAAATCAACATAAATAGTAACACTACAATAACAGACACATTCATACAGATCCTGTATTTGACGTTACGGAAAAAATTGTAAACAGTAAGGGGTTACGGTTTGGCTTAGGCTCCAAATGGGAAATCAATTAAATGTACTTTTATGGTGCAAAATTATGAATTGCTTGACCAAATGCAGTCTCTTCTTGTCCTATTCTGGGACCAAACACACAAACAGTGTCTTCCCTTCCCCCTAAACCACAGGTTTAATACAATTGCGTTACAGCCATTCTGCCAGTGTGTTCTCCATTGCAGCAACACCTATTCGAACCACAGCCCCATCCGAGTTTACAGTCTAGTTTTGCATCAGAGTCTTCCCTGAATCCAAACTGTATCGAAAAATAAAACTTCTGACAGTGAGGACTTGTATCCGGGTAAACTCAAATTTCAACAGTATTTCCGTTTTCGCCGTCCTGCTGGAGCTGCGTCCCTCTTATCCTGCTGTATTTAGATCAACTTTGCGAGGCTTCTGGATACAACCACTTGTCCTTGTGCTTGCTGAGCTATTAATAGCGTCAGGTCGGCTGTGTTTGCTCCTCAGCTGTGGGGTTCCAGCTGCACGCACAATTGATGGAATCCAACCATGCTATACTGTTGTTTGTATTATCATTATTCTCACTATCATAACCAGGATTAGGATCACTAAAGAGAAAAAAACAGATGAGATTCTCGTATGAATCGTTAAACAGGGACGGCCCGACAGATTCGCGGAGAAGGTCAAATAAAACCATCTAGCAACCGATATATGCACGAGATAAACCGACTTTAAATTCAAGGCTAAGCTTGCTGATGCACTTGAAGAAGAAGGCGGTCTGAGGCAGATATACTTTTCACTGTCAAGCGCAAATTTGGGTGACCTATCGCAGGGACAAGTTCAAGACAAAATAATGACAAAGGAAGAACATCTCACAAAGACCGAGAACCTCTTTTGATGCTGCCTGAGCAATAATTGATGTGAAGGAGCAGTATTTCGAAGGATGATGCCGTGTCGAGCAGCTCTGAAGAAACACGACTTTGAGCACTAGAACGTCTTTTGAAGTTTCAATATGTTCAGGTTGCATTTTCTTTAAAATGTCACAGATCTTTCTCTCCTATTATTTTACGCCGGGAGGTGGAAAACATCATCGTCCCCATGATCAAGTCACGTTCGGGATGTCGGAGGCGTGGTGAAAATTACCGTTTTACGGGGAATATTAGGATGATCACAATTTATAGAAGGGGCCAAAGTCTCGGGAGCGATACGTCAGCAATTTTTTTTACAATTTTTTTCTGTATTAATCCACACCCTAAAAAAAGAAGAAATACTGGGGTTTGCTGTCTGGATACCCTCACGACATTTATATCCATAAGGTAGGATGGAAATACGTTTGATAGAAAACAAGTACAAGATATAAAAAAGATTAATATCGAGCCATCTCTACCGACCGACCGAAGGCTTTATTACATTTCTAAGTGTCTGATAACGCCAAAGGATGAAAAACACTCATGATAAATGATTAGAAATGAAAGAATACCCTGATACTGGATGTAAGGTTTATGAGAAACATTTGACTCACGACCAGGGAAAGCTGGAATATAATGCTACTATTCTGTCGCTAGTAATGTGAATGTACGGAAGAGAAAATCTGAATATTCCTTTACTAAATTTCAATCAGCAAAGGCTAAATAATCAAAATCAATTCATTAATAATATCAATGCATGGACACAATAAACAACAATACAGGGGAAATGTAGTTTTAAACTATTAACATAGCATAATATCATCTACACATTATGATCTTTTATTTTTATATCTCTTTTTTTTTCATTTAGATCATTACCTGCTGCTTGATTGTTTGTGGTTTTAATTTGAAATGGTAAGGGAGTAGGAAAAAATATTCAAACATTTAAATAGCATTAGACAAAAACTTCAATGGGACATCAACCATCATAATGTGACAAAAAGCAACGTTCAGTACATGATGGTCACTTCAATCCGGTTCGGAGGATCTGCAGAACGAACACACAAGGTAGAAATTGCATTTTCAAAACCAATACTATAAATACAGATAACAGATAGGAGAAACATTCATCACACAGAAGATTACTGTGGATTCTCACTAGTGTATAAATACTGAAGCAACACATGTAAAATAATACATTACTTTTTGCCAACAAGCAATGTGACAATTACGCAATTACTGGCACTTTTTGCAATTCATCTAGATCTTTAAAATCATTTCTATTATGACGAAATGGATTACAGATGGTTGGAAATATTCAGAAAAATATGTAATTCATCTGCAAGGCGGCGTGCATTTACGATAAGTCACAGGACGAGTCAAGATAAAAAGGCGGGTCTCCTCCTCCTACAACTTCAACATAATGGGAATCTTTCTCTTGTAATAAAACTGGATTGGATGATATTGTAAACCAGGCCCTCTCTTGTCTGAAAGTGCGGTAACGGGGCTGTGCAGCTCTGTGTTGTCATATAAACAGAGAGCCTTTTAAAACAAAAAACTGTGTGGGAAAAAACGAAAATACACATAAAAAAAGGATCATGAGTCCAGGGACAAAGCTCTTCTCATTTGTCTCAACAAATAACCTCTACCATATATAAACTTAGCCGGTAATAAAGATTAATCCACCCGGTTCAGGGCAAGGACTCTCATTCTCACAGAATTGTCGGGCTGATTAACAAACATCATGACAAATGAGGCCACGAGTATATGTGTGTGTGTGTGTGTAGGTGTGTGTGCAGAACCTCTCAGGCCTTTTTTTCCTTTCCAGCCGGCAAACAACTTTGAAGTCACGCATCGGACAACAGAGAGCGGCTGGGCACCGGCGGTTTTTAAATGTTAAGGCCTTAATGAAAAGCTGCGGGAAAACGTACTCAGCTGTGGATATCGGCGGAGAAGTAAAGGGGAGATGGAAGTGTTAGCAGCATTCTCATGCGACTGAATATTCATGAGATCTTGTAATGAAATGAACAGCTCACCCTTGGGGAGCAATAATTATGGGGTAAGCAGTAAACAAGGATCATTTCGGTTACGACAAAACTGAGCAACGTCGTCCTCATTTGTCGAAGAAGAGGAGGAATGAGACGATGTAGCTGAATGCTGAAAATTAAATTGTCCACTTTGATACTGCTGTGCCTGCCAGGCGGAGGTTTGGAAGAACACGTAGACAAATGCTAACCAGCTGTTTAGCCTCCATATATATTAGCCTTCACTCTTTAACAGACCCTTTTACTACGGTAATCCTAAACTCTTGCTCCAGAGTTTATAAACACACGCACACACACACACACATTTAATTACTTCTTAATGAATGCCCTTTTATGGAAAACAAATTCTGATCCGGTATCTTAAAATCATGTTTGCTCCCGCCGTTCAATCCAATAGATGTACTATACGGTTGATTTACTTAAATTGATTGATTGACTGATACCCATTCGCTGGATTTTTTTCTTTTTGACTTTAAATATGTTTAGCAAACAACATATAAATTTGCAAGAATTATTCTTAGTTTGATGGCGGCCAGTAAAAAAACAAATATATAAATCTTTAACAATGCCGGGTAACTAGATCACTATTGTTTCTTGACCTTATTTGGAATGATTCAGTAAATACCAGTAGAGACAGATAAAATACTACTACTACAATTTATAACAATAATGATTAGTAGTAACCATTCATGATTATTGTTTTCATTTTTCTTATTTTTAGATGAGTGAGACGTGACGCGAGACCTCTGCTTTTCAGCCTCCAGTAAAAGTGATTTCTTTTTCTTTTTTATGTTTGTTTGTTTTGTTCAAAGCCGCTGAAAGAAAGTGCATTAGAGCGTGACTCAGTGCAAAAAGTTTCCAGATTTGAAAATATGTGTTTCACACACAGTTAAAACACACACACACACACACACACAATAACAGACTAGTCTGGGTGAACACAAAAGTACAGCATCACAGATATTTTTAAAACACAGCGACAATCAATCCGGATCCGAATGATTCAACTATCTGCCTCCGACAACTGTTTGTTAGTGTTTTTTTGTTTTCCAGGAAAGACTTTATCATGTGAACAGTGTGTTCACAACGCAATCAGGTTGCTCAGATTATCTATTCATTTTACTTTAAGTTTGCGCCATGCCCTCAGCGGAGCATCGAAACTAACGTCTCTTCACCGGCTAGAGAAACTAAAATTAAAGTGAGAATAATTATGAGCTGTCAAACATTCAAGGTCCGACTGGGAATGATGGCAAAGATGTCTCTCCTTTCTGTTCACGACCAATTGGACAAACACTTTAAAATAAGAGTTACACATCGGTGAGTTTCCACATACATGCCGCTCGCTCGCCAAATCCGTTTCTGCCGATATTTTTAAAAGGAAAGTAAAGACCTGCAGTTGCAGCATCCACGTCATTAAACAATTTGTCGGCCCGGTAAGTAGAAAAGCGCTGGAAAATAATGAACAGGTGGTGGGTGCAAAATAGATTTAGTTTACCATTTTCCATAGGTTTTAACATGAGCATGAACAAACCACATTGCTAACCCTACTCCCACTAAATTCAACAAACCCACAAAAGTCTCCATTTTCCGGAAAGTCATAATAAGTGAGGACATTACTTTTTAGCGCTTTGATGACCAATATATGCTTGTTCTCAGCCTAAAGATGCCAATATTATGTGCGCCTTATGTGACATTTGTGTAAATAGTGCATTTTGGCTTTCTGATTAGTTTCTTTGGCACATCTGGTGCAGCTTGTGGCACATCTACCTCAAACATCAGTGATTCAGGGGAGCCAAGCATAGAGTTTGATGGTACATTTCTGAGGTGAATATTGATTAGTGATTGGTATGACTGTCTGACCTGACAGAATACCGTGGGCAGGCTAACTTTATTGCAAATAAACTGTTACTGAGATCTTATTGAGCCAGAGGTCCTTAGCTCTAACCGGGTCCCTGCTTCACACATAATTTTCAATATTTTATCATCTAGAGCTCGCAAACATTCTCACCAAATGTGTTTTTACATTTTGAATATTGTTGTGAAATGACTGGAAAATCTGCAAGAAAAATTACAAGGAAGGAAAACAAATAACCAAGTCAGATTTGTTGTTATTCTGAGGGGAAACTCAATTCTTGTGAATTTCTTTTTCGTGTGCCTGACATTCCATACCTTAGCAGCTAATGTATATATATTTCTCTTGTTTCCTAGTTGGGCATTGCAGCAGTGCTTCCTCTTCTACAATTGTGTCCCACTGTTATTCATATATGAGGGAAGGTGCAAGTAAATCCGCTTATATCCTCTTGTTGACTTCAACAAACTAATGAAAATGCTTCCATATTCTCCCGCTATGTGAGGATGTCGACTGTGAACTCAACCGAATAAAAAACAGCAATAATGCCGGGATGTTATATATAGTAGAATTATGATAATCCTAATATACTTGCTTCTGTGCATCTAAAAGGGATGATGGAAACTCTGTCTACCCTGCTTGCAAAGTCAGCGGTGGCAGCAGGAAAGATTCTTGAAGCTTTGTGGTTGTCATGGTAACAGTAATAAGCGGTCATTAAAGGTTAGAGAACATCTGTGCTGATGGCTGAGAGAAACCAATGTCTAAAACCAATCTGAGACTTAACCAGTATTCAGTTGTTTGTTTGTGATCCGTTCAATCATCTCACCTCATCCTACTGTGTAATCTCTCGTGACCAGAAATCCTCCTTTTTCTCCGGACACACACACTCGCACACACACCAAACTTCCAAATAAGGACGTATGGCAAAAATACGTCAGTGTTTAGGATGGGCCCGTTGGAGAAAAATCCCAATATTAAAAGAATAATGCAGTTTTTAATATCCTGAATTGCAGTTTAATTGAATTTCTTAAAAGCTATTGAAGATGTCAACTTAAAATGGCTGTTTGTAAATCTATTTGTGTCTATTGTGTAATCACACAACATGGATGCAGTCAATAATACATTGTTGGAGTATTGTTTATTTCATTAGGAAGCTAAGAAAGAAAAACCCTTGCAAAAACTAACCAAGTGGACATTCTAGACACGGCAAGCTCCGAACCGCATCAGTAATGACCTTAGAATTCTCTTAAGTGATTTTCGCAGTTTTTTTGTTTTTTTTTGGGGTGGCAATTCCCACTCTGATTTCATTCTGACTTTTGGATATGCACTGATATTCTGATGCTGCCTTGGATATCTAGGATGTCGCTGTAGATGATTATCAATGTATTAGCAAGACTATGGGCTCGAGGTGTTATTTAGTCAGGGCAGTTGATGTGGGTCACACCCACTATTGCCGGCCAACAGGCAATATAATCCTGACAATGTTTTCCACTCAGAAAATTGAAAATCGAGTCACTTTCCCATTACCTTTGCCTGGTAAACCCTGCCAATGAGTGGTTAACACAACAGATTTGATCTAAAAAAATCAATACACTGGACAGGAGCTATTTGACCCAACCTAAACCCTTATGTTTTGAGAAAAAACAGCAACAAATACAGAAATATTTATCAGGCTCCCACCTTTAATTATCAACTCTTCCATTAAACTCCGTGTAATCACGGAGAACTTCTGAGTTAAGTGTGGTTGTGATAGATCACCCACCAGGTACTCAACAACAGACCACATTGTTAACTCAACCGAGTGCTTGCTAAGGTGGATACAAATAGCCAAAAACTCTCGGAGTGATTTTGATTTGAAACTGGCCTGTGTTTGACTCCCAGCGCAGCCCAACCCCTGTCTGATCTCTTCATCATTCATCTCACTGCCCTCATAACTGAACATCCTAATGATCCTTCACCAAATGATCTCCTCCCGCTGAGATATGCAGTCCTTCACACTGAGCAAGATTTCCAATGACGTCCTGACTGCTAAGCGTCTCCATTATTTCTCTATACTTCTTGTTGATATGACAACAACGACACCGCGATTCTCGCTAGCCTAATGACCTGTGGGTCTCTGTCCCCTGATATCCAAATCGTTTTTTTGGACTGTTTCTGACTGAAATGACCAAAGCCTGGAGCTCAGAACAACAAAGAGACCACGGTATATTTCCAGAGATTCTGATGCTCTTAGCTATGACCTCCTAGTCTCACCCTTTTTTGGTTTAAAAATGCTCAAGAACACCTGGAGCTTGAAAAAAATCAACCAAATCCTCCCCATTCTCCCTCAGATTAGTATCATCGGATCTACCTACCATTGGTCGAATTGTAATCTCTCAGCCAGAACTTTTAGAATATCGTCGAGAAGGGAAAGTGTCAAATATTCGATTCTCATTATATATATGTTGAAATAGTCTTGTCCCATTGTTGTTGCCAGAGCTCCGCTGGCAATTCATTGCAATATTTGTAATTTCCAAGACATGACCTTGACTGGAATTTATTAGTCTTGCCGATATCTCTGAACGGATGAAAGAATGCCACTCTCTGCTAACCGCATCTAAGGCTCAGATCCTTGTCATCCAAGTCACTCCCTTTATACAACTGCAAGTCAATATCCAGCTTGCATCATCCCAAAGCATACCCATAAAATCTGTCCAAAACATTTAGTAAAAGGTCAGATCCTGAATGCCCTTGATTGCTCAGTTGTGTCAATTTCCCTGGCACAGGAATGGGAAGCTTCCATCTGAATTGCCTTATCGAGCAGCAAATCTCTTGGTGCAGCTGTGACTCTGGCTTTCAACCAAGCCAGCACAGCTTACATCACCCACTTCTCAGATATTCCTGCAATGGCTCCAAGTTAGTGCCAACATCAAATTTAAATTCCTGTCAAAATGGCACATCAACCCCCCCCAAACCCCATTGTTTTACTCCATCATTTGGGCCTCACTCGGCCCCGGTAACTGTGTACCTTTTGTAGAGCCCAGGTGGTGGGAATAATTACAAAAGCCCAAGGGGCAAGGACGGGGGTCTTACATGTATATGCATAGCCTCAGTGCAGTGTCCTTTGGCACTATGTCCTTTAAACACACGGTTGGCCCTATGACGCATACTGGCTTTCTTTAATAAGCCACTTGGGCTTGTATGATATTTCAGATGTACCTATACATTACATTACATAACAGTCATTTGGCAGACACTTTTATCCAAAGCGACTTACAAGAAGCGCAATTCAGTCACCGAAGTACCAGTAGTTGGACGTCAGAAGTGACCACTCAACCAAATAGCCATTTTACAACCATAAACATACATACATTCATTTTTTTTTTTTTTTTTTTGTTGGGGTTTAGGGCTAAGTGCGGTTAGTTGGGTAGTGCTTGGTGAAGAGGTATGTTTTCAGCTCATGTTGAAAGATGGGTAGCGACCACGCTGTTCTGACCCATACTTGGATAGCGCTGCAAAATGAGATATTTTTAAGCCTTACCACCCTACAAATAGTTTTAAGGTGAATGGGATGGAATCGCATATGGACAGTGGACTTTTCATAAATTTCTACCACGTTAATTACATTCTCGGCAAGCTCGCTCTGGGTAAAATGATGTGCTTGGCCTTGAATTGGATAATTGTGATTCAAGGTAATCTGTCATTTCCTGCCATGTGTTGAGAATTTTTCGGGATGATATAGCTCAAATAGGACACTATTTATATCACTCAGTATGATTTAAGGTCAATTTTTCCTTTCAATATTTTTCAATTAATTGAACAAAAATGAACTGGAAATTCTAGTTGTCTTTTTTTAGAGGGGATTATTATTTGATGTTTAAAAGAGTAGTGCTTCACACCTCCTAAAACTGAATTCCACATAATATGAACCAAACATTTGTTTTTACTTACAGCCTACAGGGGTCTTTCTTTTCATCATTTTGGCTATTCCAAACAGTTAAACTGCAACTGGCTTATCCCGGGTCTGATAAAACAGGGTAATGAAAACAATGTGCTGCTCTCTCTAATGCTTGTCAGCACGGCTCGTCCATCGATAAAGATCTCTCTCTTTCTTTCCTACCTCGCTGTCCCTGCAATCAACTTATCCAAACAGTAATTATCCAAACAAACGTCTGTCCCTCTATCAAAATGTCAGACGCGTGTAAAGAACAACATGCTGTTATAGGGTAAACGATACGCCATGAGACATTGGATTATTTTAATCGCCTGACGTCCTAGGGATTCTACTCGACATCCCGCAGTCAAGGTTGAGGACGACATGTCTCCGACGTAACGGCCCCCCCACTCTCAAGAATGACCTCCCAGAACAGAACAGAACAGACCGGCCTGCACCTTATCTCCCTTTAAATCACTGTTTTACAAGCATGTATTTATCCGGCTTTCCATTACCTTTTGTGTTACCTCCAAATAACTTTTCTGTAGGAGTGCCTCTTTAAATTAGATTGTGCACTGGCAACCTGTTTTACAGAATGCTCTTAAATTGTTGGAAAAATTCAGTGGAGAGAGAGAGAGAGAGAGAGGAGAGAAAGAGATCTCTTTACGGTGTGATACCCTTAAAACTACTTCCAACATTACGCCACGTCGACCCCACATCGATCTATCCATCCATCCGTCCATCCATTATCTACTGTTTATCCAGGATCGGATCACGCGGCAGCAGCCGAAACAGAGAGGCTTGGACCTCCTGGATCAGCTTTTCTAGAGGCGTTCCCATGGCAGCCTAGAGAAATAGTCCCTCCAGCGTGTCCTGGGTCTCCCCTGAGGCCGATCGACAGGTAAATTGTTCTGCAACAGGATAGACCGGTGCAGATTCTGCATCGCCGCCGACACCGATCCGCCCGTCGAGCTCCTGGTCTCGGCTTTGGAGGTGCCGATCCTCAACCCGACCGCTTCACATTCGGCCGCTTACCGCTCCAGCGGGAGCAAGAGATCGCGAGCCGATGAAGCCAACAGAACCACATCACCCATAAAAAGCAGACCAGATCCCCTCAACACCCGGACTGCGCCTAGAAATTCTGTCCATAAAAGTTATGAACAGAATGGATGACAAAGAGCAGCCCTGGCGGGGTCCAAACCTCACCGTAAATAAGTCAAACTTACAACCAGCAATGCGGGCCATGCTCCGGCATTGAATAATACAAGGACTGATTAGCCGTATTTATTTTTAGCTTATATAAATAAAAATTAAGATTGATCCGTCTTAACAGATTTACAAGGCAGAGCTCTTTCGCTTCTTGATTGTGAAGATCCATTGGCGAAAAAATTTTTCTCTTCCTTTCAATGGCTCTTTAAGTCACGATTTTCAAAAGCAGTACAGTCGCAGGGAAAGCAGAGAATAATCACATTTGTTATATTTACAAAGCAGATCCTTGAAAATAAAATAATTTACTGCCGCAAAAACTACTTCCCCGATAGAAATGAAAAGGCATATCGGCGAGGTGTCTGTTTATGTACGAACTTCAATGTCATTGATTCATGTTGTTCATTCATTCATTATCTAGACCTCTTATCCTGCACTCAGGGTCGTGCATATCCAAATTGTGACAGGGCGAGCGGCGGGGTTCAGCATGGACTGATCGCCAGTCCATCACATCTAAAAGACATACAATTATTCCCTCATCTGGCCTACGTAAGTCTCGAAGTGACCTTGAATGGCATTTGAACATAATTTTTGTTTTTTGTTGGCAAAAACTCCCCTTTAATTGATTTTCACCTACTGAGTCAAACATGGGCTGCACGATTGTCCGATTGAACAAAATCAATAATGAGCAGGAAGATGCAAAGACCTACCGGGGTGAGAAAATACCACCTCACAAACCACTTTCCACACTTTAAAAAGGAAATAATCTGTCCCAAGTCTCAGTTTTTACCCTAAAATTATAATTCAAGAGTATGAAGGACCTCTGTGCTCCCATCCAGCTATGTACTTTGTCATTGCCGTTTCACCTTTTCAAAAAGGGGGAGGAGTGCGATAAATCCTGAAGAATTTTTATTTTATTAATTCCGTTGTTTCAGCCCTTGAACTTATCTGTTTTTGGAGGACTCTCAAGTTTCTAAACTTGTCTTTCTAAACTTCTAAACCGGTGTCCTGCCGAAGTCACCGGCTATTGTTGTCAAAGTCAGATCGCCAAATCATTAAAAAAGTCCGTTCAGGAATGTTTATATTTCAGACTCCAATCGAACTTTGACACACAAAATGTGCGACACAGCGAATATTGATACACATTCAATACTTTCCGGGTACAATACGGACTCTGGTCTTAAAAAATATAAAAACAAATCACAAATTTAGGCTTTTTCGTATGCTCATATGCACTTTAAATAATTCTGCTGCATTATGGTGTATTTAATATATGTCATGTTTGCCAAATTAGAAAGAAAAATGTACCGCTCAGCACACACACACACACACACACACACACACACACACAAACACACACACACACACAATACAATTATCTACCCTGTCTGCTTTATGTCTATGCTCTTTCCTGTGCTTGTCTTTAACCTGGATTACAGAATGTTATCTCTATTAGCTGCAGAGACTTCTTGCAAGAAGTTAATTTATGTTAATACATGGGCCAAGCACTGGGACTTTTTTTTTTTTTTTTTAAAGTAAACCACAGTGGGGTGGGTGGAAACACACTGCGGATATCAAATCAGTTGAAACATTACTTACAGGGGATACTGCATTTTTTTTTTTTTTTTTTTTTGATACACCCCAACAACTAAGAACCACACACCCACACCAGAAGATAATATCGCAAAGAAAAGTTTAAAAGAGCCCAGTGATGATAATAAACCTATCCTTAACCCAAGTGAGACTCTTTGCACATCACTGATGATGATGGTGTCAAACTCGGGGAAAAAAAACAACAAAAAACAGGAGTTTCTTGGAAGTACAAGCGATATTGAGATGCTGATTTAATCCTGGCAGGATAGTCGAGGCTGGCAAAACATTTTTGGGGGGGATTTTTTTTCTGTGTGTCTTTGCTCCCAAGAACTCTAAAAAATAACTTCTGAATTACACAGAGTGGATGAATGGTTGTATGCCTCTAAATATGGCGAAATGATCGACCAATGGAGTGAACCCTGCCTCGCCCAAGGACAGCCGGGATAGGGTCCAGCAGCCCAACAACCCTAAGTGCAGGATAAGCAGTTAATAATGGATGAATGAATACAATATATTTTCAACATGTGTATTTCACCCCGGGCTATTTTAAAATGAAAACCAGCGTATGGCAACACAAGCGGGAGCAGCAACAGCTTTCTACTAAATTACTACGATACCTTGCACTCCATCACCTGCGCTGACATGAAGCACACGGGAAGATAAGACGCTGTCGGAAGAAAATTTGTCATTCTTTTCTCGAGCGACAATGAAAAGTGACAATTTTCAAGGCTTGTTTTAAGAGTGAGACCGCAAAACGCCAAACAGGCTCTTGCTCACGAACACTTGGACGTGCAGACAGGAGGGTGCCGGGAATCGAACCGCCGGCCTTTTAACCGGTTAACCCCCCCGAGTCGCGGCTACCACACCTCTCAGTATGGCACATTTGCCCGTCGGGCCCTTCCACAGTTATTGATGTTCCTAAAAGCAATGACGCTGGTATATTTTCAAACGGCGCTGACCTCACGTCGGGGCCTTATTGAACATGTGTTGACGACTTTGGTGCATTTTGTAATTGCTAGACTCCGTCTTGGTGGTGTAATCTTGCAAAACAAAGAGGAGAGGAGGTCTCATAAGTTTCCTTGGGAGATCCTACCGTGCAGCTGCTGTTCACCTTGGAGGTTTTTTTTTTTTTTTATTTCCTAAAAGAAGAAGTGCATTTGGGTCCGTGCGCTTGCGGATATTTGTGTGTGTCTGCAATTTCGACGGACTGGAGTGGGAAGGGGGCTGAGGAGGGCATTAGAGCTCGGTCGAGTGGCGTGGAAGAATTCATAAATGCATGCAAAAGCTTCTGTGGCGAGTCTGCCTGAAGGGAGTGTGTGCACATTTGGAACACGCATGCACACGCAATGTGGAACATGTATGCAACAATTACCCTATATGAGACTCATAAAAAAAAAAAAGGGGTCATTCTTATCTTGTGGGTTTACTAGAAATAAAGAGTGTGAGATTTCAGCTTCCTTACCTTCACCGCCTGGATGTGCGTGACGTTGTCAAACATGTATTCGTTCACGGTAACGATCTGGTCCCCGACCCGGAGCCCCTCTCGCTCGGCCGACGAGCCGGGCTCCACGAGGGACACGTAGATCCCCACGCCGTGCTCGGAGCCTCCACGGATGCTGAAGCCCAGACCCTCGTGGCTCCTGGAGCGCGTCAGGGTGACTTTGCGCGCCTCTCCAAACGGACACTCCAAGTGATGCGGCGGCGGCGGGAGCGGGAGCGGCGGCGCAACCGGATCCGCCGGTTCCGAGGGCGCATCCGTGCAACCGGGACCGGCTCTGCTCTGCTCGTTAAGGGAGCTGACATAACTGTGCAACAACGAGTCGGCCTCGTCTCCGAAGACCTCCGCGCCGTTGCCCGGCAGCAGATCCGTCTTCAGGTAGAGACCCTCGGACGTGTACTGGTCGAAGAGCAGCTGATCCGAGCGCGGGATGACCAGGCGCAGCATGGGAAGCAGCTGGCGCTTTCCTGCCGTGTTGAGAATCACTTTAAGAGTTTGCACCAGGTCGAAGACGTTGCGCTTGGCGTGATACACATTGAGGCAGTGGATGAACTGCTCTCTCTCCGGGTTGCTGAGCAGCAGGTTGAGGGCGTTGTGGAGCCGCCGGACGTTCGCCGAGAGCGCACGGCCCGCCGGGCCGGCCGCGTTCACCGATGTGTTGAGCGAAACGCGCTCCAGGTCTGCGCTCATCCTACAAACATAGCGCGGCGTCCGGGCGTCACACTGGCGGCTGCGGGTCGGGCGGCCGGCGGGAGCCGCTGACCATCTCGGCGGCAGGCGGGAAGTGAGGCGACGCGCATCCGGTAACTTCAACAGGTGATAACGCGCCGGCGCCTCTTCCTCCAAACAAATCACTCCTCTCTCTCTCTCTCCCTCCCTCTCTCCCTCTCTCTTCCTCTCCCCTCCCACCGTTTCTTTACCTTTTATTCCGAGCAAAACCAATCTTCCACCCCCCTTCCACCCTCCGCGTAAAAAGCTGGTTTACTGCTATTCATTAACGCAGGACCGTGCGCTCTCGTCCGTTGCGACTCTCCGTGCGCGACTAGAGGGCAGCGCCGCTCTCAGACCCTCCGAGTGTAGGAAGTGACGCAGGTGTGTGCGTGCATTTGCGTGTGAGAGAGTGAGAGAGAGAGTTTGTGTGTATGTGTTGCTAAGAAACGGACAGAACTCCTCCATCCCGAAATGGGAATTGGCCATCACTGGACCGCAGGAAACGCCAGCGTTTCAAAAAAAAAGAGAAAATAAAAGGGGAGGAAGGGGGTAAAAGTTGGATCAGATGACCTACAAGGGTCACCGAGGGGCCCCCAGGTCAAAGGTCAATCCAAGCATTACAACTTTTTCCTTCGGGATGCTCCCTTCATGGGTCACCAGAGCAAATCATCCTCCATCTAAACCAACTCTCGCTTCATCTCCTCGTCGTCGATCCTCCTCCAGGCAGTTCCAACCTCGGCATCCTTCAACCCAGATCTTCGCCATCCCTCCTCTTTCCATGTCCAAACCATCTCAGTCTGACTTTTTTCACCAGAACATCGAACTTCTGCCGTCCCACCGATCCTATCCATCCTCGTCGGTCCCTCAAGAGAACTTTGACATCTCCCTCGACCTCCACATCATAGGTCGCTGCGCCTTTCTGGCAGATACTCTTAACAAACTTTCATATGATTTACACAGTAATAAATTAATATAGTAAGCCAACCCGTGTTCAACAGATTCTAACACATTTGAAATAATATTGCAACTAAAGTGTGACAAGTAATTTTTTTTTTTTTTTTTTTTGAAGAGACACAACTGACTGAATTTGAAATGAATGTTAAATTGGTTTTATTTGAATGTTGAAAACTCACATTTGGGGGAGAAAAAAAGCGACCTTGTCTCCGATTTTCTGCACATTTCCACCAAAAACCCAAGTTATTGCAAATGCTTACAAAGCCTTGTGTACGTGGTCACATGACACGGGTTGGTGGTCGAAGCGTGGGATGAGCATTTCGACATTACGGTTCTGTTTTTCATTCTAAACTTAACTCCTCCTTCGATTTTTTAACATCGATGAGGTCATTCTCGCCCTTTACTGGACATAGTTTGACCCATGGCTTCTCCCCAGCTCCAGACACAAAAAGGTCACCTCCAGTCGCTGCAAATGGCAAGCTACCTGTCCCGGGGCTTCAAATTTTAGTTTCCCGGAGTGTGTGGCGTCGCGCTTACTCCACTTCGATTCTTAAAACATGTTTTGGTTCTAAAATCCGCCTTTAAGAAATTAGAAATACATCCAATTCAGCCACAAGACTTGAAGCGCCGCATCACTGCTATTTGTTACAGTCACACCACAGCAATAACATGTGATTCAAGGTGAAAAACAAAACTTTTACAAAAAAAAAAAAAAAAAAGGCAACTCAGAAATCAAGAGATCTTCTCAGTGAAAGCTCTTAAAATGAGGATCTGTGACTTACTGTCGGGGTAACTTTGGGCGGTTCCAAAACTTTTGGAAGCTTGAAACCCTCACAAGATATAAACCAATGGGTCTCTATGTTCATCATGTAGGAGTGATGGTTGGCTAATCTGGATCCAGATGACAGTAGGCGTTTGTCAGACTTTAAGCTGATCAACCTGCATTATAGCAAATACCTCCCTTATACTCACTGTCACAACCGGAGCCTCAGGCTATTTTCATCTGCTATTTATAGGAGGACTTCTATCCTTCTTGGTGAAAGTGACAAGCTTCATCTATCTGACCTGTTCACTAAATGAGAGGCTCCTGTATCCTTTACTTCACGGGGGTGATGATGAAATTGGGGGGTCGGCTTCAAGAACTCTCTCCCTTGTTTTCGACATTAAGTTTACGGGGATGAAGGTATTTCTCAATGTGAGCTAGTCTCAAATATCACACGTGCGTCCGTTCACGGGAGATTTAAAATTGTTCGAATACCTGAATCTGTGTGCTTTTATAATTCTCACACTAAACACTGAGCAAAATCTGAGAAAAGTACTCCAAAGGTTATGGAGGGAAAATATCCTTGACTTAATTGACATGAGGAACATTTTTTTTTTTTTACATGGACAGTTCATTAATTGAAAGGTTGTCCTTCTAAAAGTACTTAATATAGATTGATGAAAAGCATTTCATTTGATGTACATATTGCTAATCTAGTTGGGAAACTTAAAAAAAAGGAAGATCGGCTTTTATTTTAAGCATTAATCACATTGAACATTTTCTGCGAGAAAAGAAAACGCCTTGTGGATGGCATCAGCAGTTTACGATGACGACATACTGAATGTGCATGCAGTTTTGATTCAGCGTTTCTCTAAGTTTAACGTCAAATGCAAAAATTTCTCGCTCATCACCGGGTTGCCTCAGTCTTCTTCGGCTGGGAATCGTTAACCATTGTTGGACGAAAGCTTTGCTGGTTAAACTTCCAGAATACTCCGATACACAAGTGGTTGCTCTTAAAAGTTACCCGTGCTATGACAGACACTGGTGAAAACAGCATTTTCCCACCTTCAGAATAAACTCCAAAAAGCTCTAAAGCCCAAGATGCTCATATCCAAGGATTTTAAGAGTGTCATAAACAACGCAGTGAAGGAGAAACACCATTGTTTTTCTTTAGAGGCTCCCGTGCTTGAATAACTGTCATTCTGTTTTATTGTTATTCGTGTATCACGTACATATATAATTTTGGTTCAGTATGGCTTCCTGGTGAAAGAGATTTACAATCCCAGTGTGACTTCCTGCTTAAGTAAAGGCGAAAAAACAACAACAACGATGAAAAAATATTTGAAAATGTGACTGCTAGTTTTTCGCTTTACCATCACTGCTCCTGACCATACTCTCAAATTCCACAATCAGTAAAAAGAGGGTACAATCACCTTTTTAGAATACTTAAAACTTCATTTATGGTCTCCAGCTGTGAATCTTGACTGATTGCTTGTTCATTACAGCTGATCAGCTGCGATCCTGCCTGCGGGTCGGACTATGTGTTGGATTTTCGATCATATGTTGCCTAATCTTCTTTGATAAATTTTTTGGTCTCACTCTTCATCTGCATAAAGAGTGTTACAGAATAAAGGGAGGATGTGGGGATGTGCATGCATGCAGGTTCCCGCTTTGAAATAATAGCTATACCGTAAATGCGTCGAACACTTAGCGCCCTATCATGTATGAAATGCCGATGGTATACACTAAAATTAGGCCAGCGCAAAGAATTGGCCCAAGTGCCTCATATTTGGACACGTATGCTCAGTGGCAAACGCAGAGGCAGAGGAGAATATCACTTATTAGATTACCTCCTGTTGCTGCTGTGGATTTCACTTATAACCATGAATCAGAATGTAAGACTCTGACTTTAACATCCCATATCCACCTTCATGGACAGACCTCCTGCAGTCATTTGCAGCTTGCGGATTAATGAAGTTTTGTGTAATAGGCTTTCATTACAGAAACAAGTTTATTAGAGGAATTGGGTGAGCGAGGTCTTATCTTTTGACAACCTTCATCCCCTCCCTCATCAAGTTAGAGGCTTATCAGCCTCAGCGAAGCTGCGTGCTGTTGATGTATGATATGGTGGCACTTGATGCAAAAACAGAAAGTCCAATAAAAAAAAGGGGAAGGGGCAATTCGTCAACTAGCGAGAAGTTCCGAAATGCAACCAAACATCCAAGAAAAGGGAAAAAAAGCATTCTTTCTGCAGACAAAGAAGAAAAGCAATACTATTTTGCATGTAAAAAAAAAAAAACCAAGCTTACTGTTCTGTATATTTCCTGTGCATCTTGTATTTGCAAGTGTTATTTGCAGTCCCTATGTCCTCTATTGTAAGTCGCTTTGGATAAAAGCGTCTGCCAAATGTAATGTAATGTAAAACTGTATTTATATGGTGATCTTGACTTTTGCCAAAACGTCACAGTATCCAAATCCACCAACATACATTGATAAATTCTGCTTCAAGAAATGTTCTTATCTCATGGTCCTGAATTAGCAAATGACACATCTCATTCTCAATATATTGCTTTCATGATCTCATTTGTTGCCACAGAATTGAATGTGTGCACCAATAACACAATGCTCTGTAGTTGCCCTCTGTCTTGCTCAATATGATGGACCAACCGGTAGATTACTGGCTAACATATCCTTGACGTGGACATGCGATCCTATGATTCTTATGTTTCCATAGAGTCAGTGTCATCATTTGATGGTTCAAGGTCATTATCCTCATTTTGAGACAATTTACTTACCTTTGCTGGCATCTGCCTGACTGAAAATGTGTACATCTATATGTAGGTTTTGACCTGCCATTGATAAAAATGATTGCGATTAGCTCAGAACTGAGGGTCGAACATTGAAAGTAATGAAGGGCAGTAGTGCATGACATATTCTGCCCTTTGAAATTGGTTTTAAGGTTAAAATGATCATGTGTACAATTCATGTGTACAATTGGCAAACAGTATAATTGTTGCCATTACAGGTCACTAACCATCATATTGCACATGGGTGTTGAAACCTCTCTGCGATGTTATTTAAAACAAACCCGATGCTGCTTTTAAGCAATATCAGTCTCGAAGGGAGTGTCTTTGTTTAGTAGAAGTGGAACAACGTTAACACCTAACCTAATACAAAAACATAGTCAAAGCCCTTTTTTCAGACAAATATAAAGCTGTGAAGCTTGAAGTTTATCCAACTTGCCCTCCTCCATTCTGGACAGATATGAAAGATGAGAAAGGACTGTTTACACGGGTCACTCCCACAGTAAGCAACCTTATGCTTATAGCACAACATTCAAAATCTTCTTCCTCTATGCCTTTCGGCTTTTTCGTTCAGGGGTCGCCACAGTCAATCAACCTTCTCCATCTAACCGTATTCTCTGTATCCTCCTCTTTCACACCGGCTGACTTCATATTCTCTCTGACTGCGTCCATAAATCTTCTCTTTGGTCTTCCTCGAGACCTCCTGCCTGGCAGCTCCAATTTCGGCATCCGTCTACCAATATATTCACTATACCTCCTCTGTACATGACTGAACCATCTCTGTCTGGCTTCTCTGACCTTCACTCCAAAACATCTAACATGTGCTGTTCCTCTGATAGACTCATTCCTGATACTATCCATCCTTGTCACTCCCAAAGAAAATCTCAACATCTTCGTCTCTGCGACCCCCAGCTCTGCCTCCTGTCTTTTCGTCATTGTCACTGTTTTGAAACCATAGAGCATCGCTGGTCTTACCACTGGCTTGTACACCTTTCCTTTCATTTTGGCTGGTCCCCTATTTCATAGTACCCCTGACACTTTTCTCCACCCATTCCAATCTGCTTGAACCAATTTCTTCACCTCTTTTCCACCTCTCTGTTGCTTTGGGCTGTTGCCCCAGAGTACTTGAAATCCTCCAACTTTTTGATCCCCGCTCACTTTTACTAATCTCAGCAACTTTGTGATCTACAATAGCCACCTCTTCTACCTTTCCCTTGCTTTCATTTTCTTCATTCATCAGCTCTTCAAAGTACTCTTTCCATCTTCCCCGTCACTTTTCCAGCCTCTGTCAATACATTTCTTTCTCTTTCCTAAATCAGCCAGACCTGCTGTACATCCTTTCCATCTCTATCTCTCTGTTTTGCCAACCTGTAAATCATTCCCTCCGTCCTTACTGTCCAACTGAGTATACGAGTCATAGTACACCCTTTGTTTTGCCTTTGCTACCTCTATCTTTACCTTATACTGTATCTCCTTGTGCTCCTCTCTCTTCTCTTCAGTTCCCTCAATGTGGCACTTCTTCTTTGCTAACCGCTTTCTCTGTATATACTCCTGCACTTTCTCATTCCACCACCAAGTCTCCTTAACCACTTTCCTTTCCTCCACAGGCTTATTTGGACAAGTCCTACCTGTCTCCTTGATTACATTTGTTATAGCTGTCCAATCACCTGGAAGCTCTCCCTGATCAACCAGAGCCTTTCTCAACTCCTCCCTGAAAACCATACAACACTCCTCTCTCACCCTACTTTGTCCTCTGCTCTGTCTTTGTCCTTGTGATCTTCCTTGTCACCAGTCATCCTACAAACCACCATCCTATGCTGTCTATCTACTCTCACCTACAACTACTTTGCATTCACTGATCTCTATCAGGTTACCTCTTCTATACAAGATGTAGTCTACCTGCGTGCTCCTACCTCTGCTCTTATTAGTTCCCCTATGTTCCTGTCTTTTCTGGAAAAAAGTGTTCACTACAGCCATTTCCATCCTTTTTGCAAAGTCTACCACCATCTGTCCCTCTACTTTCCTATCCTGATTACCGAACCTACCAATCACTCCTTCCTCACCGCTATTTTCCGCACCAATTACCACTCTCTCATCTCTGGGGATATTCTCCATCGCTTCATCAAACTCATTTCAGAACCCCTCCTTCTCCTCAAGCTCACATCCGACCTGCGGGGCATTGCAACTAACAACATTGAGCATCATACCTTCAATGTCCAGTTTCAGACTGATAAGTCTATCTGACATTCTTTACACCTCCAGAACATTCCGAACAAACTCCTCCTTCAAGATAACTCCAACTCCATTTCTCTTCTTGTCAGTACCATGATAGTAGTCCACCATGACATGATGCAGCCTGTCATCGTCCCAATATCAAAACTCCCTATCTTGCCTTTCTTCTTCTCTCTCTGCTTCCAAACATGCCTTCCTCCTCTCCTTCTTTGACCAACAATAGCCAAATTTTCACTAGTACCCTGTAGGTTATCAGCACCAACAACGGTCATTGTTTACCTGGGCCTCGACCGATCCAGTAGGAGATGCTTGGGTTTGATTTTGGCACAAGTTCTACGCCGGATGCCCTTCCTGACGCAACCCTCTACATTTTTCCGGACTTGGAACCGGCTCAGGGAGACACCAGCCCGAGCCCCCCTGACGCTGCATTTGTACAACACCCTCAAAATATGGACCTAAACTGAATGTACATTCTGGAGATCCTTTACTTACTCATGAGGAGAAGACGGCATTGATCAAAATAGCTTGATCCATAACGTATTTATTGGATTTACTTAAGCACCAGTCACTGTGGAGCTGAAAAAAAATAGAAGACATTTACAACTCAAAGAAAATTGAGTGGTGAGAACTAGTCACACTTCCTGTTAAATATATGCTTTATTTTGGTATCCACAAATCCGATGCAGCTCTAAAATGAACAGACCAATCAATATTTATAAAGAACCATATGTGAGCAGAGAAACAGCTCATATGGGATAACTGCCTCGTTCATCTAGCACATTCTAACACCCTGCATATTAAATTGGCAAAAACTGCATATACTTTGATTGGTCTTCATCGTTTGCTGCATTTTTGTGACTTTCCATTTTAAAAATCTATGAAAATGAGGTTCTCTTATAATATCAATTTGGCAAATTGCATTCTAATCCATCGAAACGCCTTTAAACAAACCGAATGTCACTATTTATTAGAAATCCTTCCCAGTTAAACTGACCAAAAGCTAGGGATATTTCAGTTAATGAGCCGTGCCTCTGTATGACAGCACCTTATTGTTTATCCTCATCCTCCTGAAGTGTTCTATTTATCTAAATTGTGACTTAGAAGCTGTTTCTTTTTGCCATCGTCTGAGTCAAAAGTGAGTGAATTGAAGGAAATTATTTCTCAGGTAAAGATACCTTGAGTGGTGAATTGATCGGTTCTACCACCGAAAGCCCACATTATGACCACGTCAGTGTTGTGCTTCCCACATGAAGTGAATTGCATACTTATCCGTATAAAGTTGAAAAGATCGGTAATAACTGCATTATCTGAGAAAAATGTTTGGGACTCGGAGATGTATCATCAAGCCTGCTACGTAAATATATAAAAGAAAGCCCTTTAATTGAGCTTTCAGCAAACCGTCTGCTTCCGCCTCCTTGTTTTTTTTTTCTTTCCATCTAGCATTGATGACGACAGCTAAAAGCACCTAACATTTCCCTCAGTAGCAATAAATGCCCAGACTGATGAGGGTCTATGGCTCTGAGGGACTCAGGGTCCCCTGTCTAACAATTTGCTATCTTTAGTTCACCACCCACACATGGATCACAGGATGGAGA
This sequence comes from Fistularia commersonii, assembly GCF_037954325.1. Classification (NCBI taxonomy): domain Eukaryota; kingdom Metazoa; phylum Chordata; class Actinopteri; order Syngnathiformes; family Fistulariidae; genus Fistularia; species Fistularia commersonii. The sequence goes on from NC_141305.1 coordinate 8,264,820, forward strand.
AAAAAAAAAAACATTTGATTGCATTATGTGAGCAGTCACTTCACACAGAGAATACAGTTTGTTACATTAAGGGATTATGCTTTGATTATTATGTTGCAATAGGACTTTACAAAGTTGTATTAAATGTATATTCTGATTTCCTCCTAACCAAAATACTTAGAATACACCTTTTTTTTGTGAGTGAGCACTAGCTTTTTCTTGTCCAAACATGTCAGAGGGGTGTGTTAGTGTTTCCCAATGTAGGCTGATGAGGTATGCCTTTGCCTTATGGAGCTTTCCTCCATATCGGTCCCTCCCGCTACTCTTTTACCCGGTGGTAAAGTATTTCTCATCACCATGATCGTCCCGGTTCTTGCGCTTTCCGTTTATCAAAGTCTGTCTTGCCATTTCACTTTCCCCTTGTGACGCAGATGCCCGACTGCTTTATTTATCTATAAAGACGGCCCCCAAGAGAGTGTGTCCCAAGTCTCACACCGCCTATCTTGCACCCACCCTCCTGTATCATCAATAAACCTATATCATACCCGTAGTCATTTCTGATTGTTCAGCCTTTTGGGTCAGTAGAAACCCAGAAAAGCAGCCGTAAAGGGACTAAGAATCTATTATCTTAATCCCTAATGGAGGAAAGTAATTTGGGCCGTCTGCTTATTGACACTGAAGCTGTACGTCCAGATAATGATGACGGTTGAAGTAATACAGATAAAACATCCAGCCACAGACATGAGGATTAAACTGCATAAAAAAAAATCCAGAAAGTAATGTGGACATATGTGCAATCATATCCGCATACAATATAAGACACAGTAGGTTAACATCCAGTATCAATCGTGTGACCAAAACCTTCGCACTACCAATTAAAGTTAGGGGAAACCAAATATAACATACTTAAAAGTGATCAAACTTCTCTTTCCATCATAAATGTACACTATTTTTTGGTTAGAAACCACTGGGCGGCTAGTTAATATATTTTCCATCAACATACTAGCAGGACTTTGGATCACTAGCTTCAAGATTGAACACCAGTGCGTCACATGGCAGGCTTCGGGTATTCTCTATATATTACACAACTTGAATAGTTGTAACTTGTTTTTTTTTTCCTTTGTATACAAAGACTTATATAAAATCCAAGCAATATCAATTAATGAGTGAAAATGGAAGCATCAGCAGTTTTGGACAAAGTCATTCGACGGGATCTGAAGCGAGTAACGGGATGCTTGAAGAACGGAGGGGAAGGCGGCTGCTGCTAAGCTTTAAGTACTGAAGAAACATGCAGAGTTATAGCAACTACGAAGGAATAAAATTGATGAGCCATACAATGGAGTCACGGAAAAGAGGAGTGGAAGCGGGACAGGCAGAGGGCAGAAGTGAGCATTTGCTCAAAGTGCTTTGTCACTCCAACATGTGTAACATGAAAAAAATTAAAAACTTGAAGCCCAAAGAAACTATGTGACACAAAAAGCAGAAACTAAGTAGAGGTTTGGAGTAGCTCGCTCGACCTACATCGCAGATTACCCGAGGTCAATCAGGAATGAGGGAAGAGAGAACGAGGGAAACGAGGCCCAGCAGCCTGGGCTTTAGCAATAGATACAATATAAAAACAAATACAATATTTTTTTATAAAAATTTGGAGTATACCTATATCGACGAGCGGACGACTGAACAACTTAGTTGTTCAACAGCTTGACGGCCTGGGGAAGAAGGCGGAGCTCAGCCGAGAGATCCTGTCCTCAGTGCAGCACAGCCATTTATGGGATGGCAAAGTGGAAAACAGTTCCTGTGAGGGGAGGGCTTGGTCTTTCGTGATCCCAGAAGGCTCTCTTCCTGCAGCTGCAGATGTGGATGTCAGTGATGGATAAAAAGCCGCGCCTGGTGATCTTTTCAGCCGTCATGACGACTCACTGCAATATCCGTCTGTCCGTGGCAAGACAAGCTGCCAAAATCACATCGTGAAGGACTAGGTTGGAAAAGTCTCACCCCGAATCTGTAGAAGGGGGGGGCATCCAGCAGCCTCTCGTCTCCATAAGAAGTAAAGATCGATCGGCCTTCTTCCGGACGCTGACTGAGTTGGTAGACCAGGTGAGGCCGTCGGTGCTGGAACCCGCAACTTCTGTGGCCAGTCTCTATGACAGGTGATTTTCCTCTGCCGGGAGATTTGCATAATTATTTGCCACAGCTTCAGAGAAAGCCTCTGGTATTGACTTTTTACTTCGTATCTCATGCCCGGCAGCAGATGTCGTCCCCGAGGGCTGCGGGAGCGTCAAATCAGAATGTGATCCGGTGACCTTATCCTGCACAAAGATATGCTTCAGACTCCCTCACATCCCAGTCGTGTAGTTTTTCAGGACTAAAAAAATGGTTAAAAATTTTTTTTTTAACTGTTTAAACAATTTCCTACTATTATTTATTATTGTTATATTTTACTTGAAACTCTGGCACAACAATTTCCTTCGGGATAAATAAAGTTGTTCTTATTCTTATTAGCCCTGAATATTGGCGCAACAGTCCCTCCCTTGGTGAGACATTTCCAACTCCTTGTTGAGGCTGCTGGAAAAAGGTGGAAATTAGAAGTTCTTACTTTACACCATTTAATGGCTACGCTGCATGGCAAGCACAGCCACCTGTAAAAGTAACCACTCTCAGCTTGAAACTTACTAGTTATAAATTCCATCACAATCCAATCCAGAGTGGCGTAAAAATTTCGGATTGAAAAACAGCTGAGATTACCGCCTTATACATAACGGTCGAGATGAGTGCGCTGCAAATCCAGTAAAACTCATGGAATTTCTTTCAGTTTTTAGTTTGTGAAGAATGAAAACAATGAAAATCTACAAAACTTACAAAATTAGCTAGGTTTTACATCATTCAAGCGCCCAGTTTAATTCAGGGGTGTCAAACTCATTTTAGCAGAAGGGCCACATGATGGAAAATCTATTCTCAAGTAAACGGGTAAAATAACGATGTCAATCGACCAAAAATTGCAGCTCACTTTTATGCTTTAAAAAATAATCTCTAGTCAAACAATAATCTGTTTGACACCACTGTGTCACTTAATAAAATGCTAAATTGTGACAGCTTAGGCAACGGTTCTCACTCTGGGTTGCCTTGACCACCATGTTTACAGCAAAGGTAAAGAGAATATTTGAGTATTTATTTGAGAATATTTGAGAATATTTGACCATGTAATTATCAGAGAGCTCTTTTTTGTGTTTATATAAACATTAGCAAACCTATGGAGAGAGCATTTATTGAGAGATTTAACAACATAAAACTCATAAACTTTATGATTTGGCAGTGTAGCAAAAATGTTTACAGGGATTTTTTATTGACCATCATACATTTACTACAAAGGAATACACAATACATATGCCATTCTTTTTTATTACATACAAGTCAAACACAGCTATGAACATACTCTTTGTATTGTCAGGAATTGTGTAATAAATAAGGTTGAATGTAAAAGGTACGGTTGCTACGTTGTTTTTTCCGTCTTTTTTTTTTTTTGAAAGATATGAGACATCACATGCAATAAGAATATAAGAGATGCTTATTAACCTTTCATAACTCAGAGCTCTCTTTGTTATCGGACGTTTCCCTGTAAGCGAAGCAGCTTGGGAAGATGCCAATATTCCCTGCACAGTGTCCTTCCAGCCATTCTTCATTAACTAAAGTGGTGAAAAACAACCAGAAGTAGTGATGATTAATTTGGATAATTTAATGTAACAAGTCACTCTTATCAGGAACTTTACACTTACCTTGTCCCAGGATGTCGATAGTGTCCCCTTCGCTAAACTCCAAGTCTTCTGAACCCTGAGCTGCGTAGTCATACAGAGCAACCATCTGGTAGAGGATGGTACGGTTGACCAGAGGGTCTTCTGTCTGGAAAAGAACAAAGGGAAAGCGTCTTAATAATTAAAAAAAAATCAATTGCAACGGTTTACTTTTACAGCTTCGGATGCTTCCGATATCAGGTTGCAAATGTTGTTGGGGTAGATACTCGTTTCGCGGTGATTCTGAACGATACTTGTTTACCAGGCAATAAATGACATACCGTCATTAAAGAAAAATCCTCTTTGTATTCATCGACAGATTGCATCAGCTGGTTGCGAGGAGAAAATTGGACCGACGTTGCGAGGTTTTTAAGTGCCGTAAGGGTTGGGCTATTGGCACTACAGCTACATTCATTAAGTGAATCCTACTTGGTCCCAGAATAATTAGTGCAGTGTGAGACTTTCCCTTTTTCAGAGTCCAAGGCAGAACAGTAACACAGGACACAGGGGACAACAGACCAACTCCAGTAGCCACCTACGCTTCACTCACTATGGGTTCTTCATCAGTTGTGGGATGTTTCCCCTCACTTGGATCCAGTGCAGTGCAAACCCGGCCCCCTGAGTGCCTATCCATTTTTGATGCACTTATATCACGTATATGAATCTACACATTGCTCCTAACTGATGCTACCTGCTAGACAAGAGCTGGGCATTTTACGGCAAGCGGGCCACATCCGGCCCGCCGAACTATTTTCTTTGAATATTTTAACACGAATTTTCAATCAATAGTGATTTAAGAAACTTATTTTTTCCTTTTGTTTAATTTTGTACGGATGATTACATACAAAATAATGTCGGTCGGGACGTTTATATCATTATTGATGATTTTAAAATTGAAATAACATGCCAAAAAAAATCGAAATTTTTAAATTACAATTTTCATTAGATTGCAATTTTCAAAATGCCCAGAAGTGGGCATTTTAACGCCCGCGGGCCAAATCCACGCTGTTTTGCTTTTTTATCCGGCCCACCAAACTATTTTCTTTGAACATTTTAATATGTATTTTCAATCAATATTGATTTTAGAAACCCAATTTTTTCCTTTTGTTTAATTTTGTACGGATGATTACATACAAAATAATGTTGGTTGGTACATTTATATTATTATTGATGATTTTAAAATAGAAATAACACGCCAAAAAAATTGAAATATTCAAATTACAATTTTCATTAGATTGCAATTTTCAAAATGCCCAGAAGTGGGCATTTTACAGCCCGCGGGCCAAATCCGACCTGTTTTGCTATTTTATCCGACCCACCAAACTATTTTCTTTAAATATTTTAACACGTCCTTTCAATCAATATTGAATTTAGAAACTTATTTTTTCCTTTTGTTTAATTTTGTAAGGATGATTATATGCAAAATAATGCCGATCGGTACATTTACATTATTATTGATGATTTTAAAATTGAAATAACATGCCAAAAAAATTGAAATATCTAAATTGAAATTTTCATTAAATTGCAATTTTCAAAATGCCCAGACTTGGGCATTTTACAGCCCGCGCGGCCTGTTTTGCTTTTTTATCCGGCTCGCCGAACTATTGTCTTTGAATATTTGAACACGTATTTTCAATCAATCTTGAATTTAGAAACTTATTTTTTCCTTTTGTTTAATTTTGTATGGATGATTACATACAAACTAATATCGGTCGGTACATTCATATTATCATTGATGATTTTAAAATTGAAATAAAATGCCAAACAATTGAAATATTTCAATTTCAATTTTCATTTTGTTCACCTAGTTGGCCCACGCATAAAAATTAAATAAGAAATGTGGCCCGCCAGCCAAAATAATTGCCCACCCCTGTGCTAGACAGTCTACGAAGGATTTTCCAAGCAGTTGTAGTACAAGCTGCAGCGGTACTATTTATCAGTGCCAGAGTGTTACTTCATTCCCCTCCATGACCCATATGACTGGATGGTGCCAATGCGTATGGAATACAATATTCATCCGCTCCTTCTACCCTCATTAGAAATGACAGCAAATACTTTTTATTCCAAAAGCTATCGCTGCTGTTCTTGTGATGCCTCCTGCTTCACATCACTATGAGATTGCAGTATTTGTTTGTTGTTATCAGAAGGTTTCAAGTCTCTATATCACCCTTTGGATCAAGGTCTTACTGGAGAAAACTAGAAGATCAGATCATTAGCATATGAGAAAACCAACTTTTCACACAGTCTGAAGAGTTCATCCTCGATAATTCCACCGAATATTGCCCAATCCAGAAATTAAAGGGGTGATTTTGTTCAGGATAATTCTCCTGCTTTGTTTATTAGACCACAAATCTATTTCAGTCAAGGAATGCACTTAACATGTACCTTGATCATGCTGAGCATCAAACCATATATCGGTGTCTCGTAATTCATTTTACAGGTCATGACATTGAATGAAACACAAGGCCTCCAACAGCTCAGGCTGGATTGCCGAATAATTGGCCTTAAAATATTTGCGATTCAGCAAATACTATTCATAGGGCCATACGACTTTCAATGAACCCTGGATAACATTTGCAAGTTCACGGCTAAGTGTAAAAACAGCTCTCTAGCATCACACATTCATCATTCAGTCTATGATCCTGCACTGGGGCGCTCAAATGCAGGACTTCAGCGACAGGGAAAATCTTGACTATATGAAGGCTGCTCCTGTGAGATAAATGACCGATATGTACATAAATACTCACCTGACACCAGAGCTTAACACGTCCAGCCTCCGCCACCTCCTGCAAGTAGGTACCGCCGTCAAACTCCCCGCTCAGAGGAAGCAGCGCCTGCGAGCCGTGCTTCTTGTGTCTGACCGGAGACAGAGTGTAAATATTAGACCTAAGATGTTACAAAATGTCACTCACTTGATCTCAATTTTTCAAAAAGTTTTATCTCAAGAGGGGTAAATCGGCTGTTACAAAACTAGAAAAACAACACCGCCAACATCTATCCAGACACAGCTACCATAAATTATTTTTGATCTAAATCTTTCATTGCGTATCATTGTATGAGTATTACCTTATGATGTGTGACAAGAGAGAGCCATTGAATCGAAAGGTGGATGGAATCCGCGAGGATACACGGGCAGAGGGGAGAAAATAACCGAAATGAATTTCACTTCCAAGACAACGCTGATAACGATCTGCTTTGTAACATTTCATTTTTGTGGCGTGTAATATGTTATGATAGTGAGTCACTCCGGTGCCGTTTTTGCCTCTTTCACCGACTCCTCTCATGTCAACAAACATAGTTTGAGTGTCCAATGTGTCATGCGAGCAGATATTTAACCCACAGGGTGGAATGGACAAAGAGAAGCTTATTTTTAGACATGAAGCATCACTTGTTGAAATTCAAGGAGACAGAAGTGGGTTGAAAGGCCTGCAGTTACCTGAGGCGCAGAAGAGATGCTGGCTGGCCCAATTTTTGTGCGATTTGTTCCTTCAGTTCATGGTACGGTGTGTCCAGAGGAACAGACAGCGCCAGCGTGTATGTGTAATGAATCTTCACCACCACAGAGCCTGCCTGGGATCCCTGGGCTTTGTTAGGCTGCAAACAAACGGCAGAAAAATCAGGGGCATGTATTAATGTGATGATACTATGCTTAAAGATATGGGTCTGATTTTGAAAAAACTAAACAAAAACAAAAACATGATGCTACGAAACACCAGCTAAGCTCATTACTATACAGCACATCCGGCGGGATCTATAAGTTGGTATATATACACTGCTCAAAAAAATAAAGGGAACACTTAAAAAACACATCCTAGATCTAAATGAATGAAATATTCTTATGAAATACTTTGCTCTTTACACAGTTGAATGTGCTGACAACAAAATCACACAAAAATGATCAATGGAAATCAATTGTATCAACCCATGGAGGTCTGGATTAGGAATCACACTCAACATTAAAGTGTAAAAACAAACTCCAGGCTGATCCAACTTTGATGTAATGTCCTTAAAACAAGTCAAAATGAATCCGTGTTGCTTCCTGAGTGGACACTGTGATTTCACAGAAGTGTGATTGACTTGGAGTTACATTGTGTTGTTCAAGTGTTCCCTTTATTTTTTTGAGCAGTATATTTCCAGGTTTATTTATTTATCTTTAATCCGCAATATAGCAACATAGAGCAGATTTTCCCAGCCCTCAGGTGAAGCTCGAAAGAAGGCACCCCCTCACCGAGCCCCCTTTTATTGCTTAAATACTAATATTCTTGCCTGGGATGGGATTTTATGTTATTGGATAATCTTAAGACACTTTAAAGTTGAGCGAATACCCTTTGTAATGTAACGTTGCACGTGAGAAACAAAAATGAAAACAGACCGCTTACAATACATTTTGAATGCACAAAGCAAAAAAATTCAAGTCCTTCGTAAGTAATGAGCCCGTAATTTAGTTTTTTTGCTTGTAATTTTGAAATACCAATGATTGGCCAAGGGGCTGCATCATTTGTTTTACTGCCATCTTGGGTGCAAGTAGTAAGAGGAGGAGGATGATGGAGTTAATGATGTTGACGGTTCTTATAAATAAAGTGTGTTGCGCATACGTTGGACCTTAAAATGAATCCCGAGTGTCATAGTGGAAAAGTGGGGATCAGCTTTAACGGTCCTGAAATTCTCTTAAAAGCCTTTACACTCTCCTCTATAATCCCCTGTAAAGACACTGACCTCACTCTGAACTGAAGCTTGTGTTTTAAAAAAACAAAATAAAAACCTAATACTCTCTACGCCAACAACGTGTCAACATAGTACGACAGCGGACGCAAGTTGGCCTCATTCCGGTGATTACGGTTGAACCTCACACCAATCCATGTTTTAATCCCTCACTCCTCACACAAATGCATCTGAGAATTCCTCGCTTGAAAAATATTTGGAGTTGCTTGAAGCTTAGATGCCACTGTTTCTGTCCGCATGAATTCTTTCACACTCCCTCCCCTAGACGTGAGTCTCCTTGGCTGCAGCTTTGGGTTATGATAATTTACAGCCAGGAAAACAGTAAAATATGAAGAATTATGTACATCTTCAGAGTGGAAATCTTGTGAGAAGCTCAATTTCCCTGTAATTCTGTGCACATATATATATGTATAGGTTCCTACAAGCACTTGAGCAGTAAAATACTATTACCTTGTTTGTTTTGTGGAAGCAGCCTCACTGTAATTCAGCCTGTGTGTGCAAACCTCGGCTCCTCTGTGACTATCACACAAAGGACAACTGGCCTTTGTTTATTTTTCCCCTCTTCACCAGTTAATAAAAAATCCACCCATAAGACCCGTGTAGCACGCCCTAGATGGTGACCACCGAGCAGTAACGGAGTCAAAGTTTACCGGGTTCTGCACATTTATTTTTTTCGTCACACCTGACTTTGAAAGTCGCACACACATTAAGTCTCCCCCCCACCCTGCATCATGCCAAATATGCAAATTAAAAAAGAAACTTTCATCAAATAAAGCCTAATTTACCATTGAAATTCTACATTCAAACTCTCACACACGATACACAACACTCCAAACGTTCATTCGTGCTTATTCATGCCAGTTTTAGATCATTTTTGAACCAAATAGCACGCAAGTATGCAAATACTAGCACGGCGCGTGTCGCTAATCAATGTCTCTCAGGCTTCAACGTGTGTGTGGAACTATTTTAATATCCGTCCATCCATCTTCTGACGCTTATCCTGCACTCAGGGTCGTGGGGGATGCTAGAGCCTATCTCAGCCTATCCCATTCACTCACTTATTCATGTGGGGGGAATTTTCCCAAATTTTTTTCCAATTAACCTGCACGTTTTTGGAGAACCTGAAGGAAATCTACGCGCACACGGGGAGCACACGCAAACTCCACACAGAAAGTCCTTGTTGGATTCATGCCGTGAGGCCGACGCGCCAGCCACAATGGTGCCGGCACCGTTTTAACATACAAAATAAAATAAATAAATAGATAAATAAATAAATAAAATGAAAATAGTGCTGAAGCTGTCTTGAGGCATAGAAGAATAAAAATGCGTATATCTGACGGGACTTCAGAATGTTTACAAAAATATAAGAATATTTTGACTAAGAAAATATTTACCCAGCTACAGGACTGTCTCAGAAAATTAGAATATTGTGATAGAGTCCTTTATCTTCTGTAATGCAATTACAAAAACAAAAATGTAATACATTCTGGATTCATTACAAATCAACTGAAATATTGCAAGCCTTTTATTATTTTAATATTGCTGATTATGGCTTACATCTTAGGAATACTCAAAAATCCTATCTCAGAAAATATTAGAATATAATGAAAAAGTAATTTTTGTTTTTTCATTGCATTACAGAAGATAAAGAACTTTATCACAATATTCCAATTTTTTCGGAGACAGTCCTGTATACCTGAGCTGAGAACAGCTACGGCGAGAGTGTGTCTTTGCAAACTTTGTAAATCAACATGAATAAATGAGTGAAACTAAAAGACAGGGACAACCCGGTGTGTCCCCTTTAAACCTTTACCTAATGAGCACACAGACTGCTAAATAAATCCTTTTGATAAAGGAATTAAACATACTTTCACTTCCCCTCTGAAACAGTTTCCACCCCTCCTTGGGGCAGCCCACCACACGTTATGAAATCCTCTGCAATGTTGATCCTTTTGTTTGCACGTGGGTAATACCAATGCTGTGCCAGCCCATTGGAGACAATTTCCCTTCGAAATGTTCAGATTTCATTGAAATTAATCCGATTTTAATAAAAACTCGAGTAAAGTCTGAAGATGGCAGGATCTGGAGGTTCATTTTCATATTAACTTACTCATGGAAAAAATAATTCGAGAAAAAACAATTTTCTTATCTTGTTTACTGCATTCGATAAATGTAGCAGCTCACTGTGCATGCGCATGCATGAAGAATACAAATGGATCATAATGCTTTTGTAGTGGAGGGGAACTGTATGTTTTTATTAAGTGGGAATAGGAATGCTATTCAAGACTCCAGTTTAGTGGAGATTTTTTTTTTTCCCAATTTTAAAGTCGAAAATGAATAAGAAATATAATACTTTTCTATTTGTGCGCTCTATTTTTTGAACGATATCACTTTGATATTAAAATATTGTTGCAGCCGAACACGGACATGACACCAAAGTCATATTTCAATAGGACTTCCTCAAGTATTTGCATATACTCTACATATGATAAACCTTATACTTAAAGTTTGGAATATGCGGGGCCAAATATGTAGCATGTAAACTGAACAAAATGAAAAATTTCATTGAAATATTTACATTTTTTGGCATTTTATTTCAACATTAAAATCATTAATGATCATATAAATGTATCGACATTATTTGGTATGTAATCATCCATATAAAATTCAACAAAAGGAAAACATAAGGAGCTTCTAAATTCAATATTGATTGAAGATACTTATTAAAATGTTCAAAGAAAATATTTTGGCGGGCCGCATAAAAAAGCAAAATGGGCCAGATGTGGCTCACAGACCATAAAACACGCATGTCTGCTGTAGAGAAAAGATTATTATTCAGAGAAGAGAAGAAGCTAAAATAATCAACATGGACGCAAGGAATAGCAGGCCTTCCAGGAGCAACAAAATCATGACATTGTTTATTTTCCATTTATTTTCCAGAGTTCTCAATACTCAGAGCAAATAAATTTACTACATCAATTAGAAGTGCACAGCACTTTTCTACTTCACTAATCACTGGAAGGCCGTCACCATATAGTTTCGGTTTCTCTGAAACCCACTACAAAAATTCAATTTCTTTTGAAACTGATATAATAGACCGGAGCAGAAAATCAATGGAAGGGGGAGATTTGCAAACAGAAGCTCAGACCACCCCAACACACACACACACACACACACACATACACAACAGATATGAGGCATCTGGATGCCAGAGTTTCTGAGTGCCAGTAACCCTTTGATTGCTACGTGGTTATCTACCACCTGAGTCATGCTGCCACATGAGGATTCCTTTTAAGCTAAAACAACAGAGGTGGTTGTGGTGCAATGGAGAAATCTTGGCATCAGAATACACACTGGACCTTTAAGCAACGATACAGCAGGCGTCCCGCTGAGGCACGTTGCTATGGTTGTCTCCTCGTCACTGGTTAATCACTAAAGACTGAAATTCCTGACTAACCTTGACATAGTAAAAGTGCTGTTTGGTGGTAAATGTAGAGCAGGAAGTCCATTAGTTATTCACACAAGGATGACTCTTTTCAGGTCACTGTGACAGATAATACGGAGTATTTATATCCAAACACTGGCTACCTCTGCCTCCCCTGAGTGCTATAGTGACTTAATCGGGACACATCAGCGGTCCCCCTGTTATGTTCAACGTTACAAAGCCATTTATTCAGAAGTGCACTATATTTAGATCAGAAGGAGGACAGTGGTTGTCTGTGTCACGAGCTGAGTGTGTGAGGAAAATAACTGATTGCATGTAAAAAAAAAAAAGAAGGGATTTTACCTGATGGCTGGCTGCGTTGGCCGTGTACCTTGAAGCCTTCGGGGCCTGCAGGGGCCCATCGGTGGCGGTGGTGTAGGACGGAGGTGGGGTCTCTGAGTACACTTGTGCTTGTGGGAATAGACACAGTTTGAATTTATGAGCACTAGGGGCGGTGTGTAACCACCACATGTATTCTTGATATGACTCCGTGTAGTACAAGGAAGTACTGAGTAGCCACAAGCAAAAGTAGTTAGTCAGCAAAAGATAAACGTGCAAATATCCAAAGGAAAAAATGCAGACATTTCGACAACTTTTTGATAAAGTCTTAATTCGGATGAACCGGTCTGATTGGAAGTGCCGTGTCTGGAAAGCCCCGGTGTCATTTTCATTGGTTTTCCCTGAAGTTTGTCTAAATTTCGATGTAAATACAGCTCATGTTTGATCGTGTTTCCTTTTCGTTTGGAACAGGACCGGATCATAAATGATCTCCCGATTAATTGTGCCTGATTCCATCCGGAGACAGATCACAGATTTCGTCTCTGACATGAGACAGGAAAAAACATGTGAGAGGACCAACAACACCGGAACCTCTCACAAGGGTACTTTTTTTTCCCTTTGTGCTCTTCTATACAAGCTACTGTCTTGCAAACAACACAAATCATCACTTAGAAAAACTCCCGGTCCGACTTGTCCCAGCCTCGGATTTGACTCCTCAGCTGAAAATTGCAGAACCCTTCTGCTTCCTAGGCACCATCCGTGCACAGGAACCGGAATGGGCGCAGAACACCGGCTTCCTTATCAAAAAAAAAAAAAAAAAAAAAGCCGAGCAGACGATTTACATCCTGCAGCACTTGAAGAAATACAGCCAGCCAAAGGGTAACGGCAGACGTCTTCACTCCCATCACGGATTCTGTCCTCATCTCCTCCATCATCACCTGGTACACTGCTGCCACTGCCAGGGACCAGGGCAGAATGCAGCCCGTGATTCACCGCTTAAAAAAACGTGGCCGGCTGGAGTTTGACGTACCCTGAGATGCGCGGACTGTAACTGACCTTTCCCTCCCTCAAAACAAAGTATTTAAGACAAACCCCACATGCAACGAAAAAAAAAAGTGCAAGACATAAGAACAGTTTCTTCACCTCTGCAGCACGTTTCAAAAACAAACTCCATTACCCCACTGACACTTCCTTGTCCAGCCCCTCCTTCACGCTCCTTTAAAATGCAGTTTATCCACCGCCAAGCATTTTGAATTTTCAAGGCAAGAAGATTTCCACAAGAATTCACCATTATCTGGATGATTGGGAACCTCCACAAACATATCTCAGTATTTGTTTGCTTTTTAGCATATTTAATCTTTATATACAGAGCTACTGTTTATTTTGATTCTTTTTCAGTTGTTTCTCACCAAGCATCTTCCTAACACCTGCAAATAACTTGAGTTGATAAAGCTGATAATGCCGAATAAAACACACATAAATATCCATGATAGTTTTCCTGCTCATCTAAATTATAGGGAGAAAAACAAACCAATCATTGCAATCATGTTTCTGAATCAACAGCACAACTGAGCAACGCAATCGCACTGCTGTTTGCGCAGCAAAGAAAAAAACGCATTGTGTTACAGGTTTGATCTGAAATAATAGACTCTGAACTCGCAGGCTGGTTATTTAAGAGACAGTTTGATGTCTGATCAGAATTAAAGGGGAATAATGTTTTGCTTGTTGTCTGCTGGTAAAAAATGAAAAATTGCTTTCCTCCGGATATATACATATGCTATATAACACTGCATGTTACATGAATAAAACTCCAGTCTATTCCTTTTCCATGAGGTGTGAAGAGACTGTGCTCTTCCTTGTCAAGTTTTTGGACCGGTTTATTACCTTCGCTCGCTCAGGATTAACACGGCTCGGGTGTCTTGCTCAAGGGCTGGTTAGAGGATCACAAATCATAACAAAGCTTGCAGCTGATTTTAAACAGTCCTGATGTTACACTTGCAAAAAGGAATAATCCAAAATGTTCACACCCTGCTGAAATCCTCCAGCTTCTTGATCTCCACTCCCTGTAGCCTCACCGTTCCACCCGAGTTCCCCTCATTCACACACATATATTCTGTCTTGCTGCGACTAACTTTCATTCCTCTCCTTTCCAGAGCATACCTCCACCTCTCTAGATTTTCCTCTACCTGTTGTCTGCTCTCACTACAGATCACAATGTCATCCGCAAACATCACGGTCCATGGAGATTCCCCTCTAACCTCACCTGTCAGCCTATCCATCACCATTGCGAACAAGAAGGGGCTCAGAGCTGATCCCTGATGGAGTCCCACCTCCACCTTGAACTTCTCTGTTACCCCTACAGCACACCGTACCAGTGTCTCACAGCTAGCATACATGTCCTGCACCAGTCTAACAGGCAAGAGGTCTCGAGGAAGACCAAAGAGAAGATTTATGGACGTAGTGAGAGAGGATATGAAGGCAGTTGGTGTGAGAGAGGATACAGAGAATAGGGTTAGATGGAGAAAGTTGACTCGCTGTGGCGACCCCTGACGGGAAAAGCCGAAAGAAGAAGAAGAAGAAGAAGAAGTTCACACCCTGCACATCCCCTATTCTAATCCCAAGGGGAATATGTAGTTGTTTTTTATGGCTTCAAATCAAAGATTGTTATTATTATGGTTTATAATCCGAAGGTCCTTCCATCTCCCTGTGTCCTGGTGTCTTTTAAACTCCAGTATTGTGAATCAAGAATGCTAATATATTCAGTAAAAACACAAAATCAATATCTACTCCATAGGATTAAATCTTTGCCTCATTATTTTTGCTATCACGGTGATAAGCCATGTGATCTGGCACATCGGCACTTTGCACACTATCAGTTTTTTGGTTGGATGTTGAGTGTTGCAGAACTCTTAGCTGTGTTTGCATTGAGATTCGAAAAACTCTGCACCAGGAACCCCAAAGAAAACATCTACTGCAAACCAGTCTAATGCTTAAATGGAACAGTAATTTTCCTCTGTGAAAGCGGGATGCTCAGATCCATTAAATATGGCAAATAAGTTCTTTTAAATCAGAATGCAACAATAAAGACTTGAAAGTACAGGCGAGCAACACTGAGCCAAACGTAGAGGAAAGTAATTATCAAGTATAATTGGGTAGATGGACAAAAACCCAAAGGGAGGATTTTCAGACGAGGGACCCGTATGGACGAAAGTTTTACCTCGCGGAGAAGCTGCACGGCTGGCTTGGGACCGTGGGCGGGCGGGGGGTTGGAGTCCGGGTGGCAGTGGGATTCCATTGGGAACTCTCTGTGGAGAGAGATAAAATACCAAAACTGAACCGTACTGTAATTTCCACCTTCACTTTCAGCAATCTGTTGTTATTATTAAACAGGGAAAACGCTCTTGGGATTTGACCGGCTATAATTTACAAGCATTTCCTGACATTCGGAGTTAAGTGTCTAATTAGCTCAGGATGTCTCATATTGAACAGTCTGGAAAATGCTGCCATTTAGGCCATGGACACAGAGCCAAAATGTAATACTTTGCCGTCATCTCGGTCAGAAGATGATCTCTGATTTTGTTTTTCCCCCACAAAACCCCGTGAATTGATTTGATAGGCCGTGCTGGAAGTCAACTTGTCAGCTGTCATTCTCTACAAGAAAATAACCGAAACTTTATCCCGAATGTTGAATTCGGTGTCTGCATGTTGCCATTTTCATTTCTCTATTCCTTCGGTCAGCATTAAAATCATACGCATATTTCATTAGCAAACTCCAATCGGTCGATATATCGAATTAAACATGCATATGGAGGGATGACGCTGTTGCTCATCGGTTAGCGCTTCCCCCTCACAGCAAGAAGATTCCTGGTATGATTGTAACAGGGGGCCTGTTCTGATTGGAGTTTTCATATTCTACACACGTTTCCGTGGTTTCCAGATTTCTCTGATATCCTCCCACAGTCCGAATACATCCAGTAGGTTAATTGGAAACCCTAAATTGCTAAGACTTGAGAACAAGGGAGTGGATGGTTATGTGTCTATATATGCAGCACTGTGATCAATGGGCGACCTGGGACCACTGAGATAGGCTCCGGCCACGTTGCTACACTGACTGCAGGATAACAAGGATTTTTTTTTTAAACTTCATGTAAAGTGCAAAAAATCTGTATCCGACAACCATGTCTTAAATCAAAATTTTAAGATTGGATTAATTAAAGAAATACATTACATTGGCCTTTTGGCTCTTCTTGATGTCCGCAGGTTTGAGCGAGGACATCGGAACAAGTCCCCTCTGGAAAATCAGACAACATTTTAGTAACTGCAAAGGTAATACCACAATTCTTCAATTACTGTTAAAATGCATGCGGCATGATGATCCCGAGGTCCATTACATTAAATATAGTTAATCCTATTTTGTTTTGGAAAACTGTCATATCTCATTGCAAATACAACCGATCAGGGTATTAAACTTGTTACAGTAAATTTGATAGTCACCTCAAGGGACTGTAAAAGGAATCAATGACTTTACATCGTAAAGCAAATTTTCAAAAAAGTTTAATTGATAGTGCACAATTGAGTGTGTGATATTACTGATATGCAGTACTTTACGATTGTTTGCTTTTTGGTCATTATGCTTTAGAGGTTCAGAAATGTAAGCTTGGATGTAAATGACTTGTTTATTCAAATTTTATTTTAAAAGTTCTATACCTCTGATTTGAGCTATATCATATTTACATTACGAAACTTCCTTGGCGGTGCTTTATTTATGTTTGAACTCAAGACCGCAATGCTAAACAATAACTGTCTCCCTTTAAAATGGATCGTGTTGGATCAAGTTTAGATCATATTTTTCGTTGTGCTTTGTCTTCTGCAAAGAACATTAGAACATCTAGACTGGGAATAAATTTTGCAGGCTATGCTCGTGTTAAGAATACCAGGTGATTTATTCAGGTCTTACATAAATTAAATGCAAAAGAAAAAAAAAAAATCACTATCAGGTCCGGAAATCCAGTATTGGCACCAATGGAATGAATATTGAACTTTAAGATGTTATATACCGTAGATATTTATGAAAACTGAAATGTGTCAATGTATGTTATTTGATAACAGCAGAAGTGATTTGCCAACTCAACTGCTGTGAGTTTGTTTTATCACGCCTTATTTTTCTCCTCACCTGACCATCATATATGACAGTTGCCATGCCGTTTCTATCCTCCTCTCCGAATAAAAACACCATGGCCCCCCCCGGGACGGTCAGGTGACCTGGACCTCGGGCGATGAACGGGGCCTCCATACGCATGTAACGGGAATCCTCAGCGGATCTTCAAGACAAACAAATAAATTGCAGGTCTACCAACAATCTTTGTTTCGGTGAATTCATTTACCGCAACGTTTGTCCTTGCAGGAATTCAAATAGGTCAAGGGACTCACACAGCTCCTTCCACCTTGGGCTGATAAAAACCAGGTTTCTGCGGAAACAGAATGGAGTGAGCAAATGTACTGGATGTCATCAATATTAGAGATCGTTTCTGCGCCCTCACCTGCATTCTGAGTGGTTCGAAGCCCCCAAAGTCATCATTTGGAATCATGGAAGAAATCACCTGCAGGCAGGTGACAAGGCATGAAACCCTGAACGCCTGAAGCCAATGTCCAACGTGAATGTATTTACATAAATTGACTTGTTTTAGATGTGATCTGACTACAAGTCACAGAAAATGCATTTTCTAATATCAATCCGGGCCCTGAGAATCTGAAACTACGTCTATTAATTGATCCCTGTCGAGCCGCATTTTGGTGATAACAGTGCATTTTGTAGTAAACGTCCAAAACGTAATAACTTTTTCATTTCATTTTGTAATAAAGCTGCATTTTGTAATAAACTGCCGCATTTTGTAATAAACTGCCCCAACGCATTTTGTAAAGATTTTGCCGCATTATGCGATAAGTTATTACATTTTGAGAAGATTATTACAAAATGCACTTGCAACTTTTTTATTCTGGAGGAAATGTAATAATATTTATAGAATATTCTCTGTTAATGCGACCTTTGAATAGTGTACTGATAGTAATTGCTAAGTACTGCTACTAGGCTAATACAGTGATACTAATAATAGGCCTAGCTTTTACAAATACTTTAAAGTAAAATAAAAAACAACAAATAAACTATGCTTTAGAATTGTTATTACATTTCCTAGAGAATAAAAAAGTTA
Organism: Fistularia commersonii; assembly: GCF_037954325.1. NCBI lineage: Eukaryota > Metazoa > Chordata > Actinopteri > Syngnathiformes > Fistulariidae > Fistularia > Fistularia commersonii. The sequence continues at coordinate 8,283,281 of NC_141305.1, forward strand.
CAGTTGCATTTTGTAATAATCTTCTCAACATGTAATAACTTATTACATAATGCGGCAAAATTTATTACAAAATGCGTTGGGGCAGTTTATTACAAAATGCGGCTTTATTACAAAATGAAATGAAAAATTTATTACATTTTGGACGTTTATCACAAAATGCACTGTTATTACAAAATGCGGCTCAACATCCCTTAGATGTTCTAAAAATGTACTTTAAAATAGCGAAGCGTTGTTTTCCCCAGTCAGTGATGACAGGAAAGAGCTATCTGTTAATCTCTGTCATGGCAGTCTGAATATTACCCCCCTCCAGACACCTTTGCTTTTCCCAGGAAGTCTCTCTGCTGGAGTTGCTCCACATCCTGTTTCCGAGGGCGAAACACCATCCCCTCGGGCACCAGGAGAGGAGGGAAGGTCTCCTTTTTCTGGTTAGAATTAAATTAATGTCAGGTTTAGTCCAAAATGTAGATCATCTATCTTTTCTTTAATTCATTAAGCATCAAGCTGGCAAGCTGTGGCAATATTTTTTTTTCTATATTCCCATAAATCATGGACACAGCAGCATTCAGTGAAACGTAAACCAATGCAAACTGCACTAAAAAGGTCTCTGATAGTCCTTAAGTATAAATCGGCTCCACAGACGTGGTCGCTTTTGGCCGTGGAAACTCGAGGCCAGGAAAACCGAAAAGCGTACGCTAGTGGCTGACACCACTCGCAGTACGGTCTTTGCAATTTCAACATAAATGCTGAAATGGAAATACCTAATTGCTGCTTTGGTCATCAAGTGGTCTTTTATAACAGCCGAATGGTAGCGGTCGATCGGATGCTGACCATTACACAACAAAATCTACACATCACTGCTCCCCAGAGTCTACTGGCAAGTTTCCAGTTTGCTCACTCGAGTTCCGCACATCTCTGGAGGTGAATCAATGGGCCGCTCGACTGTCGCTGCCAGTTATAACCGAGAACTCGACGAGTTTAAAAATCGCCCCCTTCGTAAACACCGTCTTGGCTTTCCAACCTCTTTACAAAATGAGACGACGAACTAAAAACAAACCGCAGAGGTCGTTCGACGTTCGTTCTTTTCGTCACTCACCAGGGCGCTGTCGAGAGCGGCTTCTATGTCCCCCCCTCTTACTCCTTTCGCCTGGGAGGCCGACAGCAAGACCTCGCTGGCCTGATCCCACTGAGACATCCGACAGTAAACAGCTGCTGCGTTGTACAATACCTGGGGAACAGCACAGGTATACCCAGAAGTGAGATCTAACACAGACAGAGTTTGAAGGTGAACTTCTGCAGTTATGCAAATGCGATCTTAACCAATGGCTTGGAAATGTTCCATTACTCTTAGCCCTTGACATTAACTGCAATTTGCGTTTAGAAGGAGGCGCTCCCACAGATAGAACTCAGACTACTGCCGCTGATGGACCATCTGACTGGCGTAAATGGGGTTGCAAAACAATCAGTCTTCTGAACAAACATTCAAGGTGGTTGTGTAGGTTAGCCAAATGCCGTGTCTTTTATTTAACTACTATCCAATGCTAAGTTCTCAATGAAACATGCTGTACAATCGTTCTTTAGCATGGACGGATAAAAAGGGGAAATCAGAAACCACCAGACACACGAACATAGAACAGGATGAAGACAACAACAAATGGAATTACATTATCACACCATATGTTGCTGGTGTTTTGGAGAAACTTCGAAGGGTGTTCAACAAACACCATATAACAGTGCATTTTAAACAAAATGACAAAAACTGGTACAACCCCAAGGACGAAAAACCCATGCATGAGATAGAGAATGTGGTGTAATCTGTCACTTGTTGGAGAGACTAAACCTCTGTACAAACGGTTGGCCCAACACAGGAGAGCCACCGCTTTAGAACAGGATTCCGCATTCTTTTGAAGACAGCAAATGTCCGTATTCTGATGGTTCAAGAGAGGAGTCAAAGAAGTCATCTTTGTCAAAACAGAAAAAAGATCTTTGAACAGAGGAAGGGGCCTCAGAGGCAACCTTTCACAAATGTCTGACACCGTATTGGGATCGAAACCGAAATGGATTTGCGCTCAAGGGTCAGATCCAACTGCACCCTCAAAAAAAAACAGGAAAAGATTCACCCCGGCAACTTTCACATGAGCCTCGGGTCATGCGACGCATCGGGTTTCGCTCCCAACATTAGAGCTGAAGGAAGTCCCTCGGATGAGGGGTTAAACGTCTTAAAAGTCCAGTTGCCACAACAAAAGATTCACAAATTTGAGTTTTGAGTTCATTTTTGCTGTCCATGTTCAAAGATCCCTCATAATCGAGGAGATGTTCATATTTTTTTTGTGCCGCCGAAATTAACTTACACCCAAAGAGGAGAAACATGAGTGATGACCTTTGTCAGCTCAGATCTCAATCACGCTGCACTTCATTTAACTTGAAAGTATCCTCAGAACCAACTCTCACATCCTCTCCGAATAACTTTAAATTTACAATTTTTTTTTTAGTCTTGTTGAACTGTGTCATTGAACTTTTGTAATTATTCTCCACTTGTGCTGTTGTTGTGGCAAATGTTTGTATCCAGGTCTGGTCTCAGATCTTAGCTGGGCTGTCTGATTAAGCAGTGGTTAAATTAAAAAAACACACCAGGCCCAAATATTTAAAAATATAGACTCAACAGCGTGATGTGTATCTGTGTATCACATCCTGTAGGTACAGCTTTATGTTTTGAATAGCCAAAGACCCTTGCCGATTTCACAGGAAAAGAGAAATATTACAAAATTCATTATGCATTTTGTGTATCTGTGGATCAGTATTGAGGTATCTGATCATTTCTAAATTACCATTCGGGTTCAATCCATTCCAGGAATCAATATTTGAGATCCTCCACCGACAAAATGGCAATGACCAAATAACAATCATCTGTAGATAGATGTGGAGAAACGGCCTCCTCCCCCCACGTGACATCCCATTGTGTTTTTTGCAACTGGACAAAATTTCCATGATGCCTCTTTGATTTAAATATGACTGTATAAACTCACACAAATGGCCTCCAAATGCTAAAAATATTATCTAAAGATATCAAGCCAAGGTGTTGGAACAACTGGCGCATGAAAACTTGGAGGAAAATTATGTTGCTGATTAGTCTACAAATAATAAACACTTTTTTAAAAAATTAAGTCATTTTTGGGATTTGCTTTGTTTTGTTTACTCTCTACCGGTCTAAATCGACTCCTTGTTCAATTATGGCTAAGTTTTTTGGTGTGTTTTCTGAAAAACTTGAAAGAACGACTTCTTAATTTTGAAGAAAGGGGTAATAGGGAATTTACAAACATATATCTGTATAAATAGTGGCAATCGCTCTATTGATCAGCCCTGTGACTGGCTTGCAACTGGCACAGTGTTTTTGGGACACTGTTTGCAGGGAAGAGACAAAAAATAAACCATGGAAGGCTTTTCAGATAAAAGATGTTGAGTAGTATAATTAGGCTACAGAAATATAATCATCGCTATTGTGATACGAGGAAACAACATCAGTGACGCTGACCGAACCGACTCGTATCGCATCTACCTTCTGCTGTAAAAAATGAAATTGAATGACAGTCATCCCCCGCAATTATTCATTTCAGACGCCATCAGTTGTCAGGCATCATCTTGGGGTTGTTTGCCAGTTTTTCTGACTCGCCGAAGTCCCGGGCGCTTCGGGAAGTGTTACGTGCTGGGAGTGGGAGGTTGTGTAACCTCTTGTTCATCCCCCATCAATGAGGCTTTGTGCTACCAGGTGTATCTGACATTTAAAGCATGCAGTGGAGGTGATGACAGGATGAAGCCCTCTAGAGTTTCATTCCTTATTTCTATCTGACTTGTTTCATTGTATTGTGTGCGAATGTGTGTGTGTGTGTGTGCGCACGAGTGCGAGGTTCTGACCTGCCAGCTGTAGAGTTTGTATCGGAGGCCAAGCTGTCTGTAGTCAATGACCATGTTTCCTCTCATGTGTTTCTGTGCCCAGATGCAGTCAGACAGCGCATCGTCCAGCCTGAGAGGACAGAGGACGATAACGGCTCTCAGTGAAATTGGAGCGGCTTCAATGACATCCCTATCTTTTGCCAAATTACACGCATTAACAGGACTTTGTAGAGTGCTTGCAGAAGTTAGACATTGCCCAAATGTTGCCCATTTGCAAGCTTACGTAAGCATGATATACTGACACAGTTCTTAACCAGAGAATTCATGTCGAGGCTCCAAGTAAAAATGTCTAAATCTACCCATAAATGTTTCAAATCGAAGTTACCCATGAGCAAATTCCATATTTCACGTGCTTTTTTTTCCCCATAAAATTGGGTTTCCACAAGTCTTGTGTGATTTTCCTCCCACTGTCATTTTCCAAACCCCTCCGTGACCTGCCACCTCACCGTGGTGGAGGTTTGCGCGTCCCAGTAACCCTGGGAGCTAGATTGTCTGGAGCAATAAGAATAAGAATAACTTTATTTATCCCGAAGGAAATTGTTGATATATGCCCCTTGATGGGTCACCCAAGGCAAACAGGTCTCAGGAGGGACCAGACAAAGCACGGCTCAGAAGACCCTTCTACAAACTTTGGACCTATTGTTCCCATGCCCGGATGCGGTTCACCGAGCCTTCGCCCCTGGGGCTCGGCCGGTCACGGCCCGAAGCACCGACATGGGTCCCTCACCCCCTGAGCTCATTACCCACAGGAAAAGCCAAGGGGGTCGGGTGCAGCGTGAGCAAGGCGGAGGCCGGAGCAGGGGAGCTTGGCAGTCCCTTTCTCGGCTGTAGAAGCTGGCTCTTGGGACATAGAATATCACCCCTCTGGTGGGGAAGGAGCCCGAGCTGGAGCGCGTTCTACTGGGAGACTTCAACGCTCACGTGGGCAACGCCAGTGCCACTTGGAACGGCATGTTTGGGAGGAACGTGAACGCGAGCTGTGTTTTATAATTGGACATCTGTGCTCGTCACGGATTGTCCATAACAACCACTATGTTCGGGACATAAAGGTGTCCATGTGTGCACTTGGCACCAACACACTTTAGGCCACAGTTCTTTAATCGACCTTGTGGTCGTGTCGTCGGACTCGCGGACGCATTTCCTGGACTCTCGGGTGAAGAGAGGGGGTGGAGCTGTCGACTGATCACCACCTGGTGGTGAGCTGGCTCCCATGGTGTGGGAGGATGGCGGTCAGACTTGGCAGACCCAAACGTTACGTGAGAGGTCTGCTGGGAACGTCTCGCAGAGTCCCCTGTCGGTAGGACTTTCAACTCCTACTGCCCGTCATCAACGATTCTGTTCATAACTTTTGCGGACAGAATTTCTAGGCCCAGTCAGGGTGTCGAGGGGATTCGGTTTGGCGGTCGCAGGATCGAGTGTCTCCTTTTTTGCAGATGATGTGGTTCTGTTGTCTTCATCGGATCTCTGCTTCTCACTTGAGTGGTTTCGGCCGACAGGGATGAGGATCGGTACCTCCAAATCCAAGACCGAGGTGCTCAACTGGAAACAGGTGCAATGCTCCACTCTGGGTCGGGGAAGAGGTCCTGACCCAAGTATCTTGGGGTCTTGTTTACGAGTGAGGGAATGATGGAATGGGAGATGGACATGCGGATCGGTGCGGCGTCCTCTGTACCGATCTGTCATGATGAAGAGGGAGCTGAGCCAGAAGGCGTAGCTCTCAAGTTACCGGTCGATCTACATTCCCACCCTCACCTATGGCCACAAGCTGTGGGTAGTGACCGAAAGAACGAGATCGTGGATACAAGCAGCCGAAATGAGTTTTCCCCGCAGGTTCTTCCTTTGAGATAGGGTGAGAAGTTTAGTCATCCGGGAGGATCTCGGAGTAGAGCCGCTGCTCCTCGGCATAGAGAGGAGTCAGATGAGGTGGCTCAGGAATCTGGGGTCAGGATGCCTCCTGGACGCCTCCTGAAGGAAGTATCCCGGGCTTGTCATATAGGCAAGAAAAAGAAATACTGCATCTCGAAGCATTTTCACTGTTTTCTTTTACACATATTATTGCTTATGATGTTTTTCTTTTGTGCATTTATAAACCTCTGCATTAATTAAAAATTCAGATTTCTCTTTCAAAATGTATTTACATTTTCATCTTAAGATGGACCCTATGTGTAAGCGTTCTAAAAAAAAAAAACATTATTTTTCACATCACATGACCATCAACTGCACTATGAAGGCATTAATTGCCAAATGGAGCCAAACTTTTCAATTCTGATTTCCAGCTTAATGAGAAATGAACGACTGTATTGGATTTTAGAATGTTTTGTCCAGGATTTACTAAAACCTTGCAGTCTAAGATTTTGTTTTCGAGAGCCCCTTCACTTTACAGATGCATTTTCCAACATAATAAGATTGAGAAGAGTCAGGACATTTTTTTCAGTTTTACGACACTATCTATGGTAGATTCTTCGAATGGACAAGCTGATGTCAGTGATCGTCTACTGTCAGTACTGACAACAGCATGATGATATGGCCAATAGGACCCAATTCTATTATTTTAATCGAAATAATCAATGTTCTATGTACTGACTTGTGAGTCCACAAAAGGGTTGATTTTTTTGTCACAACTTGTAGAGGATCATGGGATCTCTACAAAACGTGCAGACATGACCACAAATTGCACATGTTGCTGAACTACTGCTGAAAGGACATGTTTGTACAAAATGCATTTTGTAGTGTTTTACAAAAAAAAAAAATGTATTTTTTTATATTTGTAAACCTGCTTTTTCTTATTGTATGGTATTTCCAGTACGAGCAGATGGAAATTAGATTTAGCGAAACCAGACACAAAGCATCTCTTCCTCGTACGTGAGGATTAATATTTTTGCATATGGTCCCTTGATAAATAAACTTAATAAAATGGAAAATTTTAATTATAAGAGTGTCTTTGGACACACGGTGAGTTGAAACATTCAGGCACAAAAAAAGGTCGACATCAAGAGGACTTCGGCTGATTCGAACACCAGACTTTGCAGCAGGAGGTTAATTGGACGCCTCTAGCCCCACCGTAACCCTCTCTGCGGGATTAGCGGAAAAAATGAATTGAATGCATAAAGTTTGTTTCATCTGTCTCCTCCTTGCTTTTCATTCGTATAGCATTTTGATGAAAAATACTCTATAGATATATCCATGATAATTAAAAATGTAACAATAACTATCATCAGTATTCAAATGATATATTGTTATTGTTGTTTCCACAACGCGGTTCACAATCTAATGTTTACTTATTGAACTGGAACATTTATCATTACATGTTGTAAACATAGATTTTGATTGAAGAGTTGTTGGATTGCAATCCGTATGTGTACTTTCTGCACTAATTTTCAGGAAAATAAATTGTGGTTTGGATTAAACTAGGCTTTACTACTTTTGTGTTTTGTTTTTAATTAATTTTAGGATATCACTTTATTTTGTCCTCCAGCACATTAATCGCGACTTTGCTCTGAAACCGTGAGAAGACTTACAATCATAACCCTTCACTCAAATTTCTAAAAATCGGCGAACATCTGCGGAAAACTGGCAAGCGACTGCACGTGTAACCCCAATTTGCTTGAATGAATTAATAAAAAATGAACAGGAAATTAAAGGCAATAACAAAAGTATTGCAGTACCCCAATACTTACAAAATGTCAGACTAGTCATACATTGTGAGAAAATTTTTGAAATTAAAAACGGGATTGATTATCATTCATTGTCACGGGTGCCTACCTGTTCAGTTGCATGGTAACTGCTGCTCTCTGGAAGAAGGCAACTGCCAAACGTTCATCTTTGCTGATGGTCAGATCTAAAGCCTGGATATCGGAGAGTTCAAGTGGGATACAGACAAACATCTCATCACATGATGGTAAAGATTATTCCGCAAACAGGGAGGCGCAAGGGAAATAACTATACTGTTCTCACATGTTGCAGGAGAGCCAAATGCTGAAAATATTTGCTCCAGCACGAAGCGACCACCAGTTGCAGTGGAAATTGTTTCCTGACCTTATGTTGAGCATGTGTGTATTGAAATAAATACACCTCAGGATTCTTGGTACTAATTAACAGTCATGACAAATGAGCATTTAGCCACTCAGGAAAATGACAGAAAATCCGAGAGAGAAAATCCCCGAAAGACCTTTAGGGCGTGATCCAGCTGGTCCAGAGACAGATGTACTGAGGCGGCGTTGAACAGCGTGTGGGACGTGGGTTCACTGATCTGCTCCATCGTGGCCAAAGCTCTCACCCAGTCCTTGGCATCTATGGCCTGAACAGACTCATCCCACAGCTGCAGTAATTCTGTGTAAAGCATCCTGGCCTGCATAAGAATGTCAGCATAAAAACACAGATAACCCGATGTTTTTTTTTTTTTTTTTTTTCAACTGTAAAAATGAATTTCTCACTGGCAAACTGATCACTATTGGAAGATTATTTGTGCAACTGTGTGATAAAAAAACATTATTGTTCTGCACTATCAAGACTTTATCGGTGATTCAAATGAGGGCCCGTTATCACCAACATATCTCATAAAGCAAAGAAAACTAGAAAAGGCTATTACCTTTATAAGCAAGTTCATGATACAGTATAAATAATACATAATGTAGTATAATAAAACTTGTAGATGTAATATTACCAACCACTGTTGTCAATAAAAACTTCTATGTCATAAAATTACTTTTTTATCAAGGAGGCAAATCATAGAAGCAGCCATCTGCTGAATTAATGCTCCACGAAGAAAACATTATGGAGAAGTATTGCACAATCAAGTTGTCAAAACTCTATTATATCATAAACAGAGGGTGTCCATGCACCCGAGTTTTCCCAGGATTGTCCAGAGAGACAAAAGACGCATTCAAAACATCCATCTTTCCTGTTTTTCAAAATGCCAGATACAGCTATCACAGCCTTACTTCCATTTTATGAGGCTAATTATGAAATATCATGATTTATTTCATGCTATCAAATTGCTAAACAACCAAAAGGAGCTCATAATCAAGAACTACCATGTACTTTTGAACATTTGAACACTCAATTTGCACAAGCGCATTTTGCACACTCATTGCAGACCAGTGCACAATAGTCATCAAACTGGCATATGGCCGCATTTGCATAGTTTACCTTCCTGCACAATTTATATTTCTATTGTTTTATTCACATGTTACCTTTTTTATAAATTTCAATATAATGCTTAGATTTATACTGTTTGGTAATCAGACCCTGAAAGAATTTAATTTTACTGGGGAAGCCTGTTTCCTTACAACGCATGTAACAACAACCAATTAGAATTTTTGAATATTTTTGTTTTATAAGATAAATGGAAGCCCAATTTTGTTTGTTGCAGGGAAGCAGAGGGAAGACATCACTAAAAGTTGATGCATGTATCAAGAGCCTTTGCAATGTGCTGTCACTGCTCAAAGGGCGTTATGAATTTTATTATTCAGCTGAGCACATTTAAATACTAGAATAAAAGACTTACTGATGGTCTTGATGTTTTTATTACAATATCTGTGCAGCAGAATTTATTTATCAGAATCTCATATCAATAATACAAACATAAGATGTGTAATCTTCATTTAGGGCACAGAGAGGAGTCTGAGAAGAATCTGATATGAGGACATTGTGTTCATACAAAAAAATTTTAGTTTAGAGGGGAAATTTGACCAAACAATTGGTTAATTTAAGTCATATGGGGATGAGTAAAGGAAGCAATAACTAATTTGTATTTCTGTTCAAAAACTGGGCACGTATTAAGTTTGTAAATTATATTTTCATTGATTCATATGTATAAAAAAAGATGACAAGTTGGAGGAGAGCATAAATGTAAAATTCTCCCAGCTTCTCTTTGAATTTTTAGTATCAAAATTTTCTGTTTGTTTTTGCTCAAATTTTCCCCAGCTTTTCAAAATATATTTCTTTAAGTATCCAAATCATCAACTTTTATTTAAATTCTGAAGAAAAAAAATAAATTAGATAAAATAAAGGATAATAAAGTTTGAAACAGCATTGTACATTTTCACAGTTAAAATTTGAATGCAGCAGACCATGTTTAATTTATGAATCAATAAAAAAGTGTAGTAAATAAAAGCTAGCTCATTTGATAAAATACCATGCTTACCATTTTATCCTGAGTCAAAAGTCACGGATGCATGAGTTTGAACTTGGGCTACCGTCCTCCACTGAGCCAACAGGGAAGTGAGGGGCCCAAGCAGGTGAAGTCTCCACCCTGTCGCAACCAGGAAGTCCACAAATATCAAATTCCTCAGATAGGACCAGGAAGGCGACCAGCCTGGAATTCACCAATCAACACAGCACATAGTGAACACAATGACACTACGTGTGCGTGTACGTGTGTGTGTGTGTGTGTGTGTGTGTATGTGTGTCGAGTTAATCCCGAACAACCTGTTTGGGGACTCCCAACATCTGTGACTTGCCAAACACAAGACACGTACATCACAACAACGTGGCTGAGTATCTTTCATCGCAACTTAAACTTTTGTAATCATGACTTTATGAAGTGATACTCTTGAATTAAGACAGAAAATGACCTACATTGTCTGATTTATCCTGCAGCTTGACAGAAACTGACTTAGACACTGTGTGTCTGTCAGTCAGTTGTTTTGTATGTCTTTCTCCTGCTCCTCTTCTGCAAAAAGGCCTTTTTTAAAATCTGCTGCTAATTTGTAATTTTTCATATGACAAGAAAACATATTTTATATTGCATCAATTTATTGTGCGATTTCATTCAGTGTTTATATGGAATTATACCCCACAAGTTGCTCATTTTTCCAGGTTTACATTTTCGGTACATGCAAAAAATAGTCCTGAACCAGTCACCCATCTACTGAATATTTAGACAGACAACCATTCGCTCCCATTTACACCGTTGGACATTCGAGACTCTCATTAAATGCATGTTTTTAGACGTCAGGAGGAGCGAGAAGAGAACCCATGGAGGCATGGGCGGAGTATGAAAGCTCCAAACTGAAAGGGTACCATTAACTACAGGGCCACCTGTGGCTCCCTCAATTGTAAATATCGCGGGTGTAATTTGATAATCACATTTTTTGGACAACTTATTTTTCAAGATTATGTGCATATTTGTAATTACTACGGTGGTTCCACAAGCACAAACAGTTATTCAAAACAGTGGACAAAACAGAGTCATTTGCACCGGTAACATTATTTGGGTTACAGTGCCATTGGTTTGAAAAGTCAGTGACAAGAATGGGAAAATGAATGCAAATATAATATGATGATTTCAAATATCAAGCCTTTTGTTGTTTGGTGTGGCAAATCCATCAGCTAGATATGTTAAAAAAAAATTTTATAATGAAATATTTTTTTTATTTTTATAAAAAAAAAAAAAAAAAACAGCCGAGAAAGTTCTAAATGTTCAACTTCATGGAAATTCTAAATGTCCTGGGCTCACTGGTACTTTCCGGGTCATGAAGTTCACTGGTGTTTACATCTCTGACGTCTCTCAGACTGACCTTTGACTACCTGTGTAAATAAAGATTCCCAGACGGAAGTCATAAAAATATTGCTATTTTTCTTCTTCCTCAAAAAGACAAAGATTTTCAGAATGCTCATGACACAACTTATGTCACAACGCAACCTCCACCTGTAAGTGTAATAAAATACGTTTTCCCCCACAGTGTGGCGATGATCCATACTGCAAAACAAAAGGGTTGCAGTTACAGAAGTCACATGGTGGATATTTGTTTCCTCTAGAAGATGCGCAAACCGATTCTGCGTCTGCTTCTTAATTATATCATATGATATAAGATGTTTTAGCTTCGAGCATCAAAACACTTTAAATCACTGGTGCACAATAATATTATATCATCATCTCAAACAAAACAAACATTTATAAAACATTGTACCACACTATGGCTCGTGTGATAAAGTCAACTGCCGCTCTTGATTATTTGATTTGCTGATTTGTTTGTTCATTCATATCCACTTAAGTGAACCCAAATGATTTTTATCCTCTCAATAAACTATTCCTGTAACGGCAGAAAATACAGCAGCTCCTGATGGCCCATTATTGTAGCTTCTCAGTCAGCTAGAAAGGAAGCAAAACAGAATAATCTATCCCTGCAGCATTGCGTTCACTCCGCTCAAATCAAATCTTAACGGTGAATAACGTCAGAAAAAAAAGCCAGGTGAAAGTGAGACGACCCAAAAGATCCCGACAACACTGTTCTGCCCAATTCTATCAAGGTTCAAAATGTTTGTCCTATGCACAGAAAGGAAACATGTTTCCCTGTACATTCTTTCTTTGCCGTCTTTGGTACTCTTTCAAAAACTTTGCACCATTTGACCTCCACGCTCATGCTTTTTAGAAATTGATTTTATGATACTGCCGGTACTCCACCTTGCTTTATTTCATGGTCAAGCAATTCGTGTGTTAAGTCAGCTGACTGAGACGCCCATCATCAGAAATTTGGCTTCGATCGTCTCCTGATGGGTTCTTCATAGTATGCTCTTGTTACAAGTACTTCCCCCTCCACTGAAGAATTGTTATAAGTCAATATTTTACCCATCACCTGTAAACACTCCACTCGTCTGCGCACACACTCCCAGCGTCTCAAGCCGATGGCAAACCGTGGTGAATGATGACCGCGCCATGAACCCATGGAAACCATATTGTTGCATACCGGTTTCACAAATCAGCTGGGTCCTTTCTGTTTAGATGCATTTGTGCTAATGTTACATTTATCTCTGGTCCTGCGGTCTACTAATCAATATTTTTTATCTAATACCCTCTTCCCCGCTCTGTAATCATGACTGCCTCCATTTATAAGCTCTTTTTCCTTTTCTTTTTTGGGATCTGCGGCTTCACCTATAATCTCAAAGTCTAACAGCACGTCCACAAAATCACATCATTACCTCCTTCTTCACAATACTTTTTATGTCCATGTCTTATGGCCAAATTCCTTGCACTATTAACGCAAAAAGAATTTAGGCTTCAGAATGTTCAAATTCTGCTTAAATAACCTATCAAATATAATAAGACTTACTCTGTGTTCTCCACTCCCCTTTAAGTATTCTCACACTTATTGAGCCACATTTTGGTTCTCCTTTAAATGACTCACCAACCTTATTTCAAGCGAAAACGAGTATTTGCAAGGGGAGAGATCACTCCCTTTGCAAGCACTTATTTTACAATCTCCTACACTTATCGCTTTCTTGCAGTGACGTGCGGTGAAGGTCATGGCTGGTGAGGCACTGACGTCATCACAAATCAGATTTACAAACATATGAACCCTACAGAGTAGCTTATTCAGAAATTTTATTGCCAACAGTTGACCTGTTTTGTTTAAAATATCATATCAGCCCTCTTTACATGTACAAACTACAGCATAGAAAAAAGCACATGTAAAAAAAAACATTATCTCTTACCTTTACTTATAAATGAAATCCATGCGCCGCTCCTTCTGAAGCATTGATAACTTGCTTGTAGAAGTCTTCCGTTTCTTTCTTCAGTTTTAAAAGTCTTCCCTTTCAATGGAAATCACTGCCAGTAAAGACAGTTGTTCTTGATCGGTCCTGTTCCGACTGTATGTTTCAGGTCTTTTTGGTGCCGAGAATGACCGCTCCACCAATGGAATAGTTGGATGGCTGCACTTGAATTGCTAACTATTTACTGTAGCCTGCTATTGCTAATTCTATTATTCTGTAGCTGAGTAGTAAGAAAGATCCCTGGGATCAGCGGTGCCCCCTACCATGAGGCACCGTCACTGCGTGCCTCACCCAATGTCTCTTCGCAGTCGTTTTATAATTAAGAGAAACACGTTACAGTTGTTGACGAAAAACATTAGACACATCAGCTAAACTATGGAAATTTAGTTCATATATTAAAAGTTTTTTAATAGCGACATCCGCAGAGACAGCACTATGGTCTCAGTGCATAGCATGCCAGCACAGTTAGCAGAATCACTGTGCAATCCATAATGGGCTCAGCTGGTTGCCGCATCACCGCACGTCTCTTCTTCATATTTGAACGGTAAATGTGAATTTTTTTTAGCAATTTTGACACAAAAAAACAACTAAAAATGGGGAAGCTACGTGGAAAATAACTTTATAGTACAAATCACTGAATAAATATAACAATTTAATTTATTTTTTTCATTTCGCATTTTTTCTTTCCATGATTACAGGTGAGGCCCGGCCTCCCCTGCCTCTACTGACTGCATGTCACTGCTTTCTAGGCTTTCTCCACAGTCCGCCTGGTTGGCAAGTTTCCATCTAATAATACGTATGCACTCGTCCAGCTTCTCTTTGTTTTTTTACTTTTAGATCATTCCCACTAACGGTGCCATTCCTGTTCATCCCCCTCTCTCGCATTGCTGCTGCTTCTGTGACAACCATACAGGCAATTGTTGAATTGTAGCCCTGTATAGTGATACTTGCAACACCAAAACCAAGACATCCTGGCCGTCTAATCCAAGACGATCAGTCCTCCGGTTGATAAATAACGGAAAACCGTCGTTGCCATATCTTATGAAAGTTCCAGGGATGCAAACGTCCCCATTTCACTGGCAGAGATTCTCAGATGTGGTCCCCCCAAGGCAGCAGCTAACAGAGTCAGTGGTGTAAACGGATGACTGACCAGGATGTGACTGCTGATTTTTATCGAGAACATATGGATAACGTGAAAAGAAAAAAAAAACATGCCTAGAAAACAAAATAAGTATCTCTCGGGCAAAAGAAAGAGGGGTTTCTTCAGTTATGAAGTCCATTCCTTAATCACAAGCTAGTGGAGCATTTTATTTTATTATAAAAGACAAATTGAAAACTTAAAAGTGATTAACATGCAGTAATGTGAGACCGCTGCAATAAAAATTCATAAAAACATCTAATGGATATTCATTGTAGTGGTGTAGTGTTGATGTATCCAGTACATTCTAACACAAAGCTCTGCACTGTGGCCTTGATCAATGCTCACCTCACACACACACACACACACACACACACACACACACACACACACACACACACACACACACACACACACACACACACACACACACACACACACACACACACACACACACACACACAGGAGAAGATGTGCAAGCTGCCCGCAAATAAGGGCTCAAGGATACTTCAGTTCTCCATCTAGAGGAAGATCAAGTGGAATGAAACCAACAGCTCTCGAATTGTTGAGATGATGCTCAGCCATCTGGGCCTTGCTGCCATCTATTTCAAAAACAAAATGAAAAAAGTGAAAAAATAACAAGTTAAAGCAGTCAAATCTGAAGCAGTCAGGATTAGCAGCAACAACAGCATAGTGAAGGTTGGTACACAATGGTGAAAGTGAAAGATGAAAATTACTACTTAAATTGATTGTTTTTTCCTCACTAAGCAGTGCTTCTCTACATTTAAGATCAGCTGGATTTTTGAAAGATTTTAGTCGCAATGCACTCTCGGAGTGAATTTACTTCCAAATAGTTATTGTGAGTTTTCCATTTCGTGCATCTTTTCTGTGGAAGACCGCAGGAAGTCCCTTTACTACAGAGATAAAACCATGTGTTTTTCACTGTTTTGGTTCTCCGGCTTATTAAAAAAAAATTCCGACCGTATGAAAGTGTCCCTGAACTCAGCACCAATCAGAGCAATTCAAAACTACGCGCCTGCGCATTAGAGATCAGAAACTCTTAACCGTCAGTGGTTTGTTGTCAAAATGGCTAATATTTTGCCTTTATTCACGCTAACATTAACTTTATTTTTCGCTGATCTGCTGCAAGGCCGACCACAATCGTATTTTCAGGTAAACTTTTTTGTTTACGTTTCTTCCTCGGAAACGTCACGTGAGAAGTCTCACGTGACGTTTCCATTGGTCTCGCCAGTGTCATCAAATGTAACATCTTTTTGTCAGACGACATTGCCCTCACTTCATCAGTTGAAAATCTCATTCTTATCTGAATTAATTTCTCTTCTCTAGGTTTACTCTGACATAAAGTGGTGTAAAATATTACACATTATGTTTTTTTCACTTTGTTAATTACCTCTCCTGGCCATGAAAAAGTGACGACCTACTAGACTTCCTCGCAAAAGCTGTTCTAGATCTGAAGCTAGAAAACCAAATTACCTAATTGCAATTGTCCGACATTTAAAGCAGGTGATAACATTGTTAACATTCAAGTAGTAATCTATACCAACTTCCCTGTCATAAAAGGATGGAATAAAATTGTTTGCAAACACTAAAAACCTTGAAAGTGTTAAAAGGTGTCAATTTTTACTGGATGTGTAATTTGCTTTGTAACTGGGTCGCTCTCTGTTGTAGCTTGGTTAAAGAGAGGCTTAAAAAATGTTAATTTCTTTATAGACAAGAAAACATGGATCCAAGACAGGATCAAAGTTTGTACAGAAGTACTTTACCCAGATTGTGGACCACTTCAACTTTAACTCCATGGGAAACCAGACATTCAATCAACGCTACCTAATCACTGGTGAATCCACTAAACATTTCCAAATCTGTGACTCAATAGCAACAGAGTGTGTATCCATTGTGTTATCTGTCTTTCCACTGTAGACGAGTACTGGCAAAAGGGTTTTGGACCTGTGTTCTTCTACACCGGCAATGAGGGAAACATCTGGGAGTTTGCCCTCAACTCTGACTTCATCATGGAATTGGCTGCTCAGCAAGGAGCCCTGGTCATATTTGCTGAACACGTAAGAAAACTTGGGTGGATTTACTTTACGTGGCAGTTATGGAGGCAACAACCAGATCATAAGAAAGTGAGAAATGTTGCTTGAAGGGTAATTTGTAGTATCTGCAGACTTTTGCATCAACCCCTATAGCCTTCAACACTTTAAGCGCACACAAATGCACACAAAGCGGTAATTTGACTGTGCTTGTAAATAGCGCTATTGAATGATAGCTGGCATTTGAAAATAGAAATGGATGAAACAATGCATCATTGCTTTCCATTTTCCAGAATATACTAAGTCTGTGTGTGTGGTATTCCAGGATTCTGAATGAAGTAGTTTTGGGTCAGTGTTGTCCTCTACAACCACATATAAAGTTCTATGAAAAACTTAAACCTAAATGTAGTTTTTCAGTTTAATGGAAGTATTTCACCAGCACTGACACCTCTCCATCCTGTCACAGAGATACTACGGCAGTTCTTTGCCATTTGGCAACAAGTCCTTCAGCATCCCTCAGATCGGGCTGCTGACAGTGGAGCAGGCGCTTGCTGACTATGCTGTCATGATCACAGAGCTGAAGCAGCAGCTGGATGCCTCACACTGTCCTGTCATTGTGTTCGGAGGCAGGTACGATTATCCCCCCTCCCCCCACAGAAATCAGTCAGTCACACTTAATTCATACTCCTGATACTCCTAATTGATGAATAACCCTCACTCAATTACAGGAAAGACTTCACGATCAAAACAATCATAATGCTTCTGAAGTTCAAAATAATGTGCTAACAGAAATTCAGTGTTCTATTCCTTTTTGCCACAGTGTATCATTTTCCTCCATCTAACCCTATTCCCTGCATCCTCTTCTGTCACACTAATTTCATGTCCGCCTTCACTACATCTATAGCTTACAGCAATTTAATGAATGACTTTATGACAATATTCCACAGAAATTAAAATGAAATGATTAACAAACTAGTCAATAAAACACAAACATACTCGAATAAACATAGCCGATGGAATACATCTATATTTATATTTCAAAATTAGTATTTGTATTTGTATTTATTAGTAGTATTGTTTGGAATTTTGTGTTTGGATTATCACCAAGTGGTGTTTTGCGAAGGTGTAAACATTTAAATTGAAGAAACTGAATCACTGCTTTCACCCTTGTTAGAAGTGTCACGTTACAATGAAGTCCAATTTGTCAGAATTCACCAATTTGAGAGACACAGCTGTGTCACGATGTGATTTCCCCCCTCCTGCAGTTACGGTGGGATGCTATCGGTCTACATGAGGTTAAAATATCCCAATGTGGTTGCTGGAGCTCTTGCATCCAGCGCCCCAATCCTTTCCACTGCTAACTTGGGAGACCCGCGGCAGTTCTTCAGAGATGTGACAGCCGTAAGCCCGTGCCCATACCTCTCGAATGCTTCAGGGAACAGGTTAATACACAAAATAAATTACTTGTGTGTTTTCCTCAGGACTTTGAGAGTATTGCTCCAGAGTGCAGAGATGCTGTGAGAGGAGCCTTCAGTCAGCTGAAAGACCTGGCCAAACGCCAAGGTCAGTATCAGCAGGAAACGCCATCTTCATTCTGTGTGAAGAAATAAAAACACACACACATTGGACTCCAGTATCTAATCTGCAGCTAGAACTCCGGCAGATTGTAACTTCCAAGTGGTCTGCCAGCTGGGATGGCTGAAAACTTTAAATAACAATGAAATGTTTCACTTTCTTAAATTCTTATATGTGCAAGTTTGTTGGCTATGTATTCAAAAGATGAGACAATCCGATAGAGTCGAAAATTTTACAAAGTGTATTTTAAACCATATCTCAAAACAAAACAAAAGGCTGATAAAAATCCTTGAGCCTTTATTTAATGATCAAATTATTTGTTAAGATTTCATTTTATCTCTTAGGCTGAGATCAAATGCACAATGTGTTGCTTAATATGGGGAAAAACATTTCTTGTTTACTAAAAAAAAAAAGTTAATCAACATAAATCCTATCAAAAATGAGCAGGAATTAACACAAATGTGAAAATGAAACCTGCAAATGAACCAGTAATTTGTTGCCATTTGCAAGATAGTCAAAGTCTTTTTGAGAACCCAGTCTGATATTCGGCTCCATTGAAGTCTGTTATAAAAACACGTCATGGTAATATGTTCATGATCTCGTCTTCAAACTCCAGATTATAGTCGAATCCAGTCTGAGCTCTGGCTGTGTAAACCCCCCGAGTCTGATCAGGACATCCACCAGCTGAATGGCCTGCTAAGGAACGCCTTCACTCTCATGGCCATGTTAGATTATCCCTACAGTACTCACTTCATGGGCAACATGCCTGCCAACCCTGTCAAGGTACACACTCGGTCACCTATGCACACAGCTTTTGATCACATCTGTCGGCTAACACGGCAGCTGAACCAGTGTTGTACTTACATTAAGGGGCTGCTATTTCTGCTCATTTTTTGTCACCAGTTTCACATAAGTGACTGAATTTAAACTTGGGTTGAACTTTTCTTGAACTCCTAATTAATTCAAACGGATAAGATGTGGAACCTCTGTTCAAAACATCGCTACTTCTGGTTAAAGGAGGTTTTAATGTTTGTTGACGCTCGGTTTCATGTGAATATTTTGCAGGTGGCTTGTGAGACCATGCTGAAGAGCTCTGACCTGTTGGCTAACCTCAGGAATACGGCAGGTAACGCAAAAGTAACAACTCAATTGCAATCCTTAGATATCTGAGTTACACTGAGGGTCAGACAGACCAGCGAGAAATTTAGTCACGAAAGAGAGTTCAAAAAGCAGAAGATTCTGGCGGGATGCTCTCTCTTCAGCAGACACTAGATGGTGGTGTGTGGCTTCATTTCCTAGTTTCATCCATGACTTAATCATTGGTGCCATAGGAGCTTTATGGATCGGCATTTACAGAAGCATCAAGAGGAATTGCAGAGATAAAAATGGAGGCTGTTTCCTCAGCAAACAGGGAAATGGTGTAATATTACTATACATGTGTATGAGTAGCAACTGACAATGATTAATTCGAAACCAAACCCTTTCCCCCCAATCACATTCCCAAATTTTTTCTGTATTCTTAACATTACAACAAAATGTTAAGAATGTTTGCTTACGATTTTCAGGTGTTTTTAAGAAACAATTCAATTGGGAAAAAGTCGTTTCTCCAAATCTATCATTGTAGATTGGTGTATTGTGTAATACATCAATATAAGGTTCAGAGAACCCTGCTTGCACAGTTCTGGAAAGGTGTGTGTGTGTGCGTTTTCATGTGCCTGTGACCCTTCAGCCATTGTGTACAACTCCACCGGCCAGCTGAGCTGCCTTGACCTGTACAGTCTATACGTGGAGTGCGCCGACCCCACCGGCTGCGGCCTGGGCTTCGACAGCATGGCGTGGGACTATCAGGTAAACCATAACACCATAACTCAGGCTCACTTTCAAGGAAATCCAACCAACAGAAGATACAGACTTCATTTGTATCAAGTGATTATATAAACATGACAGCATTTCACTGAAGAATGCACTAACACCTACAGTTATTATTAAATCAGCCACATTGCACAAGTCTGGTCAAGGGGCCTCAAATTCCTTAATGTTGGCCATTTTGCAGTGACACAAATCAGCAGAGCGTGGTTTCACCAAACTGCAGTCCTTAAAGGACCTAGAGAAAGAAAAAAAAAAAAAAAAAAAAAACTTTATAAAGGCTTTTAAGTGGACTGTCGAACATTTACAGTTTCTAAAAAGCACTTGTTAATAGTTTACAAGTGAACATGGATATGAATCTTTGAACAAATATAAACACTGATAAAAAGCCTTAATAGGACTTTGTGACCTATTTACTGCTTGTACCTTAAGTGTTACTAAAAAGAAATTTCAACTGCACAATAAATAGTTGGTTTGTGTTTCCCCCAATTTTTTTTTTTTTAAGTGTCCACTGAGATTGATGGCAGATATACAAACAATATTATTACTTTTTGGTGATTGGCCTATGAAAAAATATGGGTGAATACAAAATTGAAGTGTTTTTTCCTTTACTGGTATTCGAGAGTAGGGTACTCAGTCTCAAGAAAAAAAAAAAAAGTTTTATGCAAGCTTACCTATGTTTTGTTGATTTTTTTTTGTTTTGAAAAGGGGAAAAAATTGCATTCACAAATAATTACAAATGTACAAATGCACAGTTGATAAAAAAAAAAAATCCTTAGACAAGAAACTTGTTTCAGAAATCTGTGTGACTCATTCCAAATCAGATTATTAATCATGAATGCATTGATACACGCTACTTTAGGGGATTATCTCAATCCACTGGAATCAATGAGAAATCAGTAATAAATTCTGTTGCAGGAAGGGCACAAATCTTATTTTAATGTTAGAACATGCAACTTGAATACCTTTTGAACTTGTAGCTTTTGAACTTGAAGCTAAGGATCCTGCTCGTGTGTTTGCATGTGTAGCATAAAATCTGCCTCCCTGTTCCTACAGGCATGCACTGAGATCAATCTGTGCTATGAGAGCAACAACGTCACAGATATGTTTCCAGCCATGGCGTTCACTGAAAAAGATCGTGAGCTGTACTGCCATAAACGCTGGGCCGTGACCCCGCGACCTCACTGGCTCCAGCTGCAATTCTGGGGGGATGGTAAGTAACACTCTTCTAAAATCCAAACCAAGCAAGTCAACTAAACTTGCTTCTGGCTAGAGTCATTTCTGAAAATCCAATTTTTAACTGCGGTTGCCACTGAATTATCTGAAAATCACTAATGGGGCAACCTCAGCAAAATGATCCAGGTTCAAAGTTTTCAATATGTTGACCAATAAGTTTTGACTTCATTTGGGAGCAACAAAGTAGATAAACAGACTAATATTTTACAAAGACCAGACATTTACCAAACAGCGCCAGCACAAACAACCTATTACAAGTCAGTGTATATTTTTAATTCAGCTTATAAAATATCACAAGTGATATATTTGTTGTTCTTTTCCCAATTATGCAACAGGGTACAGAAATGATTTAGTAGTTATATTTTGATTTTGTGTGACTGTGATTGCGTTCAGCACTCACCACTGCCAGCAATATCATCTTCTCCAACGGAGATCTGGACCCCTGGGCCAACGGAGGGGTAAGAGCTACAGATAAATAAATACTGAGTGAGTGTGTCAACCAGTTAATCAGCTGTGTGTTTAGGTGCGTACGTCCCTCAGCCCATCACTGATCGCGCTCAACATCTCTGGAGGCGCCCATCATCTGGATCTGAGGTGAAACACACTCTAAACCTCGATTTTTGTTCATGTGCAAAGTTTCACAGAATGATCACATGGGTTTACCGCTGCTCCTGCAGGGGGGCCAATGAAGCTGATCCAGAGTCGGTGATCTTCGCCAGGGAGACTGAGGCCAAGCTCATCGCACAGTGGGTGAAGATGGAGAGGGCCAAGGGCCCGTGGTCGCCTTAGTGATCCGGTTTCTGCCTGGAAAGAGACATCTCAACCTATCTTCACACCTACATTTCTCAAAGTGCTGTTTTAATCTGCACACCTAAGAGTTGCAAAAACTTACTCGCAATTTTGAAAAACCACTGTAAGAGAGTTCAGTTAATCCAGCAGTAAGGTATTAGGTACAGGCACAGGTGCCAGAATCATACCAGCGAGGACTTAATAAGAGTTGAATCGGTTTCAAAAACGGCAGAATCACCATATGACGGTATAAAGTATTTTGTATTTTTTTTGCATTAACAGCTTTTGATAGAATCTGGTTTCAGCTCAGATACTGAGAAGACGATGCACGTTTAATTCACTGAGCTGTGCAAATGTCAGCACTCAGGTTGAAACTGAGGGTCATTCATGACTTCTATTTTGATTTCTTTGAAAATCAATGTTTCGTTGCTTCTTTTGTTTCATTATTTCAAATGATCAAGCAAAATGTTCAATAAAATCTCTTTATTTTTACAAAAATTAACAGTTTGTTGTATACCAGGTGACAAATGACAGATCTAAACATTTGGGGAAATGAGTCAGGTCCAAATATATCTGAACACTGAAAATTTTAGCTATTTCCAATACATTCAAAATTGCCCTATAACCAATATGATCTTCAAGTGCAAAGTCTCAGCCTTGATTTGAAGGGTTGAACAAAAATATCCAAAAATATGAAACGGTCTATAACCATTTCTCCACAAATATTCATTTTTAATGCTTACTATATTGTTTACCGAAGTCTGGAACATGGACATCGCCATGCGCTGGGTTTCCCCCTCAGTGATTCTCTGTCAGGTCCTGACTGCAGCTGTCTTTACTTGTTTCTTGTTTGTGTCTCTGCATGAAATGCGTGCTCGAAGGTCGAGCATGATCGACTGCTTCGCGTTGTCCAATCAACTTCGCTGCATCTGAGCAGAATGCAAGTCCCTTTAACAATTCAGAATTCATTTGGTTTCTTCTGTCACATCAGTAAACACCAGCGACCCATTGCCACTCATGAAGCCGGTCCAAGCCTTTTTCCCATTATTGTGGCGTGCGCTCAACTACCCTAAGAACCCTGTTTGTGAACAGGGCTGACCTCTTTAGGTGTATTTTATTAAAGTCCAATCTCTAGTTCGGAGGCTGACTCATGGTTTGCACTTGGCGGTAAACCATCTATTTGCCCTCAAAACTTCCCTTATTGTAGATATTGATACACCCTCATCCTGGAGTGTTTTCATTACTGAAGTTGTTGTGAAGAGGCTCTTCTTCACTACGTAAAGGCTCCTTCGGTCATCGACAACTGCTGTCTTCCCATGACATCCAGATTGACTGAACATCCAATTGTTGATGCAACAATGAGGGAAAGGCCAACGCAGCCAATGAAATAGCTTCTGAGTCACCTGTCCAATTACCTTTGGTTCCTTGCAAGAGAGGTGGCTATGTATGAGAGAGATGTAAATCCTAAACTTTTAGTCTAATTTGGATGGGAATACCAGGATATTGTAGATGAGACTCTGCACTTTAAGCTAATATTGATTACATAATTGCATCTTGAATGTTTTGGTGAACAGCTAAAACAACAACCTGTCCAAATATATTTGGATCTGACTGTGGAAACAAAGGAAAGAAAACATCCAGCCATCCAGCCACCTCCCCTGGCCACAGCAAGCCCTTAACACATGACCCATTTTAAAAATGTAAATTGCGCAGAATGGCAGTGGGACTATTTGACAATGAAAAAGCCACAGCGGGTGCAGAGTGCATCTGTGGATTTTTCGTGAAAAAAAAAAAAAAAAAAAAAATCTAATCAGTGATTATAACCTGTCATTGTGGTGTCAGATCGCAGAACAGGACGTTTCAGCACAAACACCTGCAAGAAAACCAAACACTTCTTAAGTGTGAAGTGATTCCAAAAGAAAAACAAAGAACATCCATTTTGGTTGAACGGTTGGTTTTCCTCAATGAGTGTTCTGGAGGCGGCAAGTAGTGGAACTGACAGATTCTAGTATTTGACAGGACAAGCATGGCAGTGATACACAGTAATACACCTGCAATTGCACATTTAGGACTTCTATTCCACAAAAGTACTTACAGACACAAGTCTGAAAATCAAATCCAGTTCCGCTCCTGGCGGCTCTCGGGACACGCCTACGTTTTTACAAAGTCGGACCTCTTTTGTGTCCCCGTCTGTGCGGCCCGACGGGAAGATGCAACTAAAATAGAAATGCCCTCTCCGAAAATACATCCTCAAAAGCCACGCCGGTATTTGCCTACATCAAAAGCTCTGGAAATGATCCACCGTGTTTATTTTCTTCACATCAAGAGAAAGCCTGTCGAGGTTTTTCAACCCTCTGAGGCTCAGAGCCCGGCAGCAGGGCTGAAAGGCAGTGGTTTCTTTATGTGTGTGAAACAAAACTGACAAAATGACAACTATTGTGAAATCAAACGTCAAATGTTCACTTTTTCATCCGGCCCTTGAGGGGAATCAAGTGATCAAAAAGAAACCTAGGGTTTGACATTTTTTACCCGAATCACAAGTAAGACATAAAGTTCAATAAAAAAAAAAATGACCATGATGGAATGAAGCGATTTAAAACACATTGTTCGTAGAGACTGTAAACAAGTGTCACAAGTTCATGTCAAAATGTTATCTTTTTTTTTCTCTGGCAGTATGATGAGAAGAGAAGGGTTGGACGTAAAGATTCCCACATTCCTGTATATATTTAAAAAGAAATATTATCCTGTCATTTGCTATCTGTTGTCAAGAAGCGACATTCAGAGGACACATTAATATTTATCTCAGTATCAGCCCGCTGTTTCGAAAAATCGCATCTAAACTGAATGCGTCTCCAGCTTGAGAACTTAAAATTCCACAGTTTGAGGTTCCTGAACGCAGCATTGCGACCCCCCCCCCCAAAAAAAAAAAAATTGTCTGAATATTACACATTGACAAATTACAAATTCAAAAAAAATACATTTCTTTTCTGAAAACCATGCTTTTTTTAGGCATTTTCTTGGTAAATTTTCAGCCAGTGTCTCATATCTTAAATTTTGATACCATGACTTTAACATTAAGACAGTAATTTTACTGGATATGCTGCCCGGACCCCCCCCCCCCCCTCCCCCGTGCCTTGGCATGACTCTGCTACTTCTAACATCGAGGTAAAGGACTTTCATGTGGAAACAAATCAGCTCTGAATCAGTAAATGTGTTGAGGGAAAAAAAAAAAAAAAGACTCTGCTGATTATTGGCTTGTTTTCGGAGAAAGAGACCGAGGCGAGCCTGAGGTGGCAGGATTTGTCCACTCTGTGAGCCGGAGACACCGGGTGGACCAACAGATTGAAAGTCAGCAATGCGCGTGCGTGACAGAACGACGGACACGAATCCACGAAGATAAGCGGCTAATCTTTGAATCCACTTCCAAAAGGCACAAGTGAGACGTGATGGAATGACACCGGTTAAAAAAAAAAAAAAAAACAGACGTACTGAATTTGTTACAAAGCAAGTAACAGCAGGGCGGATTGTAAACAATGGTATTTACAGGGAAGAGGCGTAAATAATGCCAGATGGCAGGTGTTGTGTCTCGACACACACACACACACACACACACACATACCCGAGCGTGGTGCGACCGAGCAGAACTGCAAATGACGGGGACGGGGAAAAGGTACTTCGGTTGAAAAATGGCAACCGCTCAACGTACGAAGGAGGTTCTCCCAGAGAAACCAGTCCAATCATCCCGGTTATTTCAGTAATGCGTGGAAGGGTTCGCTGCATTGCCTCGGCGTCCCACTCAATATGGACAGATACAGAAGTGTTGCGAGGGTTTTGGTAGCTCAGAAAAAAATTAAATTAAAAATGAAGACCAACTGTTGTTTGTAGCAGAGGGAGTGTAACTCCTTCCCCCGCCCCCCTTGGGGGACGAGATGCACACAGGAAAGAAATGGGGCGCCAAACATAAGCAGACAGCGGAGAGGCTGAGCTGAGGCTTCTGTGCTCACCTGCGTTTTGTAACGTGCACCGGAGAACAGCGGAGCGACCAGGAGACGCGAGCTGGTGGCAGACCGGAGGGGCGACGTGCCGAGCTCGCGGCGGAGGGGCAGGTTCCTAAGTGTGTTGCATGCGACGAGCACCATGAGAGGACAGACTCCTGGCCAATAAATACAACAGTTTTCAGTGTTTGCTGACATTAGTACATTTCATTTCTCACAAAAAAAAACACAGGTCCCAAAGAGGTTGGACCCAGGGATGCAAAGATCCTCCACGAATCTTTGAAACTCAATAAAAGAGGGGAGAATATACTGCTCAAAAAAATAAAGGGAACACTTGAACAACATAATGTAACTCCAAGTCAATCACACTTCTGTGAAATCATAGTGTCCACTCAGGAAGCAACACAGATTCATTTTGACTTGTTTTAAGGACATTACATCAAAGTTGGATCAGCCTGGAGTTTGTTTTTACACTTTAATTTTGAGTGTGATTCCTAATCAGACCTCCATGGGTTGATACAATTGATTTGCATCAATCATTTTTGTGTGATTTTGTTGTCAGCACATTCAACTGTGTAAAGAGCAAAGTATTTCATAAGAATATTTCATTCATTTAGATCTAGGATGTGTTTTTTAAGTGTTCCCTTTATTTTTTTGGAGCAGTGTAGAAGGAATGGCTTTTTATCATATTCCTGCTGAAGGTCTCCTCCTCGCACGCACCTGAAGAAGTATTAAGGTTGGTTTCCGCGCTTTGGACGAGTTCGAGTGCCGGGATCCGGTTACAAACCATTATCCCCAAACACAACATGGCAGCAGGAAACAAAACGCAGCTTGCCCGCCCTGGATTTCAACATTTGCAGGCTAAACTCCCCACGGAAGCCTCTGTACCGCACGTGGGCGGACACCGGCGTCCGGAATGGCTTCGAACGAATCGATTCATGTGTTAACACAGCTGAGGAAAAAAAAAAAAAAAAAAAAGGACAATTAATAAATAAAAAAAAAACTAAGAGATCACACATCTCTTTAACGGTTTGCTTGACTTTTCCTCTGTGGCAATTAAGACTTTCCATGCCCCGGACATGGCAGCACTGCATCTTCCAGTCTTTCCTCAAAGAAATGTTCTGGCACATTCAAAGTCTTTTGTCCCCCGAAAAAACAGCTGAAGGACGCTCTTAACAAAACAATATCGGCGTCAGCGGGTGGGGGTTGATTTGAGATTGGGTTTCTTTTCCAAGTCAATCTCCTTTTGGGTGGTTTCCCCACCCCTGAAAGAAAAAAAAAAAAAAAAAAAAATTGGAGATTCTGGAGTTTTTCAGGAAAACTAGGGAAAAAGAACTGAATTGAGGGCACGGCGAGGGTTGTTCCCCATCATCATCTTGCAGGATCGGGGGGGGGTTGATCCTGGTTGAAGGCAAAACCCTGAGTTGACGGTGGTGCTCATTGAGTGTGTGTGTGTGTGTGTGTGTGTGTGTTTGCGTTAGGCAGCAGAGGGCCATATGGGCAACGGATGAGCTTCAGTGTTGAAGACGTATTGGTCGAGACGGATAGCGTCGGTGTCGTCCGAGAAGAGCAGATACAAATACTTCAGGGTTTCGCCGAGGAAGAAGCTCTCCATCTTGTCTCGGGGACTCGGGTATTCCGGGTCCCGGACGTTGTTGATGGAGGTGTAACCGCCGGAGGAGACCTGAGGGAGAACACATGAGGGGTCGCTTACTGCACGCACTATCACGGCATTTTCTGCAGACGGAGTGTCGTGAAGACGACGCTCCTCTTCTTTTTTCTTTTCTTTGCCCTTCGGGGTCGCCGTGGCGAATCAACCTTCTCCGTCTAACCTTATTCTCCGTATCCTCCTCTCTCACGCCAGCTAACTTCATATCCTCTCTCACTACATCCATGAATCCTCTCTTTGGTCTTCCTCTAGACCAGGAGTGGGCAATAACTCGCGGCGGGCCAACTCGGTATCATGTAAATTAAACAAAATTAAAATTACGTTTTAAATATTTAATTTTTTGGGGCATTTTATTTCACCTTTAAAATAATTTATGATCATATAAATGTACTGACATTATAAGATAAGATAAGAACAACTTTATTAATCCTGAAGGAAATTGTTGTGCCAGAGTTACAGAAAATATAACAGTAATGAATAATAAAAAGAAAAAGGCAGAATTAGAAATAAAAATAAACTATAAACTATAAAATGTTATTTTGTATGTGATCATCCATACAAAATTAAACAAAAGGAAAAAATCAGAGGAGTTTCTAAATTCAATATTTTTTGGAAATACTTATTAAAATCTTCTTCTTTCGGCTTTTCCCTTCAGGGGCCGCCACAGCGAATCAACTTTCTCCATCTAACCCTATTCTCTGTATCCTCCTCTCTCACACCAACTAACTTCATATCCTTGAAAATACTTATTAAAATATGCACAGAAAATAATTTGGCGGGCCGGAAAAAAAAAAAGCAAAACGAGCCGGATGTAGCTCGCGGGCCGTAAAATGCGCAGGTCTCCTCTAGACCTGCTGTCTGGCAGCTCCAATTCCAGCATCCGTCAACCAATATATTCACCAACAAACCTCTGTACATGACCGAACCGTCTCAGTCTGGCTTCTCTGACCTTCTTCCCAAAACATCTAGCATGTGCTTTCCTTCTAATGGACTCATTCCCTGATCCTATCCATCCTCGTCACTCCCGAATAGAACCTCGGCATCTTCTTGCATCGCTGGTTTTACCGACCTTGGTGTACTTGTTGAAGTTCTGGAGGATCTCCCAGCCCCACCTCTGGTACTTGCGGTCTTTGGTGAACCTGTACAGGTAGAAGAGGCTCTCCACGGTCTCTGGGCGCAGGAGGTTGTGTCTGTCGGCCAGCTGCGACGGGAGACATCCTCGACCGATCAGCCAAAGTCACGAGCGTCGCCTCTCCCCCCCCATTACCGCGGCGGCGCTCACCTTCACGTCGATGTCTCTCGTGCTGCCCGGGTGCGTGTTGAAGTGAACGATCTCCGGGCTGAGGCCCGTCTCCATGTGCACGTACATCTGGTAGCACGTCTCCATGAGCTCCTCGGCCAGGGTCATGTGGTCATCGGGTAGGCCGTTGTGGGCGCCGAGAGCCAGAGTCCCGGGCAGGAAGCACACCAGGTGGTCCTGGAGGGCCGGGAAAGGGAAAGACGGATGTGAAAACACTCATCCGGATTGTCTCTTTCCTCCTCCTTTGTCACTTGAAGTAAATCTAATACGGTTGTTTGTTAGTTTAAACAGATACTGTCATTTACTGTCGGAACTTAAAATTGTGACTAAACTGTGCTTTGACTTGTCGTCTGGCCTCTGCCTGAGTGTTCATATGTGAATCCATGATTCTATATTCAAGGTTTATGCGTTTGCGATGAGACAGATCAGGGCGACGGACCATTTTGGGGCTGAACTGTCCATGCGAGAGCTCCCCGATGAAGGTGAGACCGCTGGGGACGGACTTCTGCACCAGGTTCTTCTTCACCCCCTCTATCGCCTGCAAGTAGTCCTCGAGGTACCTGAGAGGACACGAACACAGAGACAAAAAAAAAAAAGCCTTTTTTTTTTTTTCCATATTCTTGAGTTACCCAAACGCAGCACCCTGAGACTGATCCGTGTCCGCGGATCACGCGAACGCTGGCACCGTATATCCCTGATACTCACTGGCTCTCCGTCTTGCCCCCTTGGATCCACTGTTTCAGCAGGTACTCGTAGTAGCTGTCGGCTCGGGCTCCCAGAGTGTAGATGCCCTGGTGGGTGAACTGTCCGCTGTTGGTGTTGATGAACATGGGCACCAGGCCGTCGAGCTTCCCGTCCAGCTTGTGGACCTGGTTTAGAACCTCAACCACGGCGGCCTGAAATGAAACGATTCCACCGCTGCTTGTGTCACTGCTTTAACTATTGATTATGTCAACATAACAATCCCTTAGATAGAAGTACAATGGAACCTTGACATAGGAGGGCCCCAACTTATGAGTTTCAAAAGATACGAGCGGTCGCTCGGTGGATTTTTTTGCTTTGCGATACGAGCCAAAATCAGAGTTAGAGCAGTCAGACTGTGCCTGCGAAAAATCACCAAAAAACATGAGCGAGGCGTGCGTGTTGTTGATTTATCCATGAAGAGATGGAGAGGATCTGTGGAAAAGGCACGACACATTTAAGGGGATTTGGAGTCTTTCAAAACCAGTCGTTGATGCTTTGATCATTTCAAAAAGAGGACTGGCATTCTCTCCGCTGCTAAATTTGGTTTAGCAATAAAGTGTAGCATAATGCCCAAGTTAAATTTAGCAATGCGTTGTAGCATTACATATGTCAATGTAAGTCAAGTGATACAGCATGAAATTTAAAACTCCCTCTCTCCTCGCTGCCTATATCTCAAGGACTCCTAAGGTAACACTTAATAAAACCAGCTGATTTCTTTCCAATCTGTTAAATTATGTTCTATTTTTTTATTATACATTATTTGTTATGTATAAAGTACATTTTCCTCATTAAATACACAAAAAAAAATGGGGGGCGGGAACAGATTAATAGCGTTTCAATTCATTTTAATTGGGAAATTCAATTTTATATACCAAAATGAGCCACGTGCTCTGTCAAAGAAAGAAATAAACTCTTTTCTAGAAGTATTAATGTATTCAATATCTCAGTAAACACTGAATATTCCATCTGCTGGTAGATGAGGGGCCAAGCTGAGAAGCGAGAGGACTCGTGGAAATCTGTTGGACAAACCTGTTGCCAGAGACCAGACGGAGATGTTCACGGATGTAGAATGAAGGATTATTGACGACATATAAATAAGCGTGTAAGGTCACGTTCAAAACTAAGTGATTGATTTGAAAGTCTTGTTTTTACAGCGGTTTTTAAGAACATTTGTGGGAGCAAAGCGACTGGTTTCTAAGACGCCGATCAAGTCATTGATTGTAAAAACAAAAAAATAAAGAAGGGAGAAACCTGTTTGGACAAATACCTTATAGAAAAGCATCTCTTTCTACCTCTGTTTTCAAGGTTTTTAAGGTTTTCCTTCAATCGGTGGGAAACTTGTTCACGGTTGACTGGTTGCCGTCATGGCAACAAGCGAAAAAATTCCATCCCCTTTAACTACAACGGTGAATCTTTTTCTGATTATCAATGGGATGAAGCTCTTCCAAAGAGAGAGCGGAGGCTCACCTGAAACCGGGGATCCTCGGTCAGGCGGCTGAGCTCCCTGAACTCCAGCTGGATGCTCGTCACCTCGGCAACGGTGCTGTCGGAGGTCCAGCGTGGCGGGTGGGCCGTGCCCTTCCCGATGTTCACGTCGGAGTAAGGGATCTTGGACGGGGTGTTGAAGGCTGGCATCAGCCTGTTTCCGATGTCCGTCTGCGGGGGGAACAACGTTTTTTTTTTTTTTAAAAGAGGACGGGTGGCTTTACTGAGCTCGAGCTACAGAAAAACAAACTCACAGCTTTGTCCAGGAACAGCGCGTCTCCGGTCAGGTGGTAGGTGCTCAGCAGACCCCCCAGGATGCGGATGGTGGTCTCGAACAGGTTGACGTCGACATTCTTGCTGAACGTGAGCTCTGTGGCCACCCAGCTCCTCGCCTCATCAAACTCTGTCTCACAGTGGGACAGTTTCCATCAGCCATTCAGCTCCGGAGACTCCAAACGCATTTTATGGATTAATCTCGAACAATTAATTAATCCTTAATTAATCTTAATTAATTAAGGATTAATCTCCTTCTTTAATGTCAATTAAAAAGGTAACGTTTCCCCTTTTTTATTTTTCCCCTGCCACTTTTCAGCGGATTTCTTGCAGATGCTTTTTAATTATCTTGAATTACTTTCTCCAATTTCCATGTGATTCTCTCAAACTATGGCCTTCATTCCCAAAAAGTTGGGTCGATGTTTAAAATGTAAATAATAATAATAGGAAGCAGTGATATGCAAATCCCATAAAGCCATACTTCAAATAGAACAGAACTTTATGGATTATTGTTAATCGTTATTATTACAAAGAACATACCAGATGTCGAAACTGAGACATTTCACCATTTCATCGAAAATATTGGTTCTTTTTGAGTTTGATGGCATCGAAACACAACACCATCCTCCTCAACGGAAAATTGAAAAGACTGAAGATCCCTCTATTTACAGCTATAATACTATAAAATACACTGCTCAAAAAAATAAAGGGAACACTTAAAAAACACATCCTAGATCTAAATGAATGAAATATTCTTATGAAATACTTTGCTCTTTACACAGTTGAATGTGCTGACAACAAAATCACACAAAAATGATCAATGGAAATCAATTGTATCAACCCATGGAGGTCTGGATTAGGAATCACACTCAAAATTAAAGTGTAAAAACAAACTCCAGGCTGATCCAACTTTGATGTAATGTCCTTAAAACAAGTCAAAATGAATCTGTGTTGCTTCCTGAGTGGACACTATGATTTCACAGAAGTGTGATTGACTTGGAGTTACATTGTGTTGTTCAAGTGTTCCCTTTATTTTTTTGAGCAGTATATTCAGGTAACTCTGCAGGAAAAGTCAAAAGACAAGGTCACAGGTCAAAACAGGATGCTCGTGATCCTTGGGCCCAGAGGCGATGATGCTGCATTAAAAACAGGCACGATTCACTAGTGGACATCAACTTATGGGCTCAGGAACACTTCCAGAAATCTCTGTCTGAGCGCTTAGTTTGCTATGCAATCCACGAATGGAAGTGGAGGCTGTGCCATCCCAAGATGAAGCCTTTAGTGAACACAATCCAGAAAAAACAAAGTCTACTCTGGGCCAAAGCAAAATGGAAAACCGCTCTGGGGTCCCAAGAATCAAAATTTGAAATTCTTTTTAGAGGCCATGGATGCGGTCTAATGCGGAAAGGGAACACCCGGCAGTTCAAAAGCACTAATCTTTCACATGCCTCATCTGCACCTGGGCGGCTTCCACATCTGTGAAGACACCATCAATGCTAAAAGATGCAGAGAGATTTTAAAGCAACATCTGCTCCCGTGCAGATAACGTCTCAATAGGGAAGGCCTTGCTTATTTCATTGAGACAATGCTAAACCACAGACTGCATCCATCACACCGTGGCTTCGCAGGAAAAGACTCTGAGGATAAACCATCCTGCCAGCAGTCCAGACCTTTCGCTTCGCTTGATCTTGCATTTTATATTTTTACATTTTATTTTCCTTGTGAGAAGGGAAACGTTCAGGGTTGTTGTTTTTTGTGGTAAAAAAAAAAAAAAAAAAAAAAAGGAAGCTCTGTCTACCTTCCTTCAGGCCCAGGATCCACATGGTGTCCAGGGAGTCTATGAGTGTCAAGCCCAGGCCGAACCACTCGCTGTAGGACTTGGATACTGGTCTGAGCTCGTCGTGGCCCCAGGCGAAGTCCTTATAGCCCTTCCACGCATGTCTGAAAGCATCTCGCACTGCCTCCTGCCAGGATGCTGACAGAATGCACAAGTGACTCAGTAAAGGCCGCGAAATGTTAAATGACACAAGAGGCCGAGCGAGGGCTGCAGCGCATCGGAAGACATGCCCGGGTTGGACATCTTGGAAACAAAGTCAGAGGCCAGATTGTGAGGGTTTGGACACGTCGGATAGGAGAGAGAGTGAGTATATCAGTAGAAGAGGTGATGGAGATGAAGTCGCGAGGCGGAAGGAAAAGGGGAAGATCAAAGAGGGGATTTGCGGATGTGGTGATGGTAGACGTGGGCGAGGTGGACCCCCAAATTAGGGAGAAGCCAAAAAGAAGTAGAGGAGGAGGAGGAGTTAATCTGAGCGGTCGATGGGAAATAGAGCTGCAGATACCGGCGTCTACTGGTGGTTTGGCTCTACGGTCGGTAGTCGCATCTTCCTTGGGGAGTTCAGTGACTTGGTCTGTGTCGATTACTGCTCCGTGCCAGCTGAAAGTCGACACAGGACATCCGATTATCTAATGTTTTTCACTCAATTTTCTGTTCTGGAGTTCATAGGTGGAATATTCTTCTTTTTTTTTTTTTTTGGTTTTTAAGATACCACCCTGTAGGGCTTCATGAAATGTTTTATACCTGGCTTCTGCATGGAAGGGGCACTTATCTCACCTGATGACTCCCTCCTCTCTCCCTGCTTTCGGGGTGTCAGGTGCTTTGCCATGGATGAGAGTGTCTGATACGTTGTCTTTCTGCTGCACGCGATTTCGGAGGACGGGGGGTCCTCTCTTATTGGATAATTTCCTCTGAAAGTGAAAAATCGGATAAACTGCATTAAAAGAACAAACCAGGGATAGGAGCAAAAATTCTCAAGATGTATCTTCAGTCTATGATACATTTTCAAACTACAGCGGAAATACCACTGTTTGAATTCTGCAAGACATTTGTGTTGACATGTAGTTTATTGTGCCTACTAAGATTCGATGATCATTTTTTTTTCCTCTCCTTCTTGAAATGTCGAGATTTTTTTTTATTTTATTTTTTTTTTGCAATGAGAAATCACTGAAAATGTACAATGTGTTCATCTTCGATGGCTTTCAGAAACAAAAAAAACAATTGTGGTCAAATTTAAACCGACAAGTAAGAGATGTAACTTGAGATCGAGCTCCACAATATTTTCAGAGAAAATAAAAAAACTGAAAAAGAAAGAAAAAAAACTTTAATCACATGATTATTGTTGGAGGAATAATCATGGTTAGCACAATTATTGTCACCAGGGAGGGAAACCATGAGCCCTTTTTTGTTTACACAGTTTTGTAATTAGGAACTTATTAACAGCCCTGCAAAAGAAAACATTTCAAGGCAACTTTACACAAGACAAATAATAATAACAAAAAAGGTTGAGAAGCGTAGCCCGCTTTAGAATTCCCTGGAGCTGCTGTTTTAAACCAAAAATAACACAGTAATCATCTTAAAAAAATCAAAAAATAAATGTTCATAATAACATAAATAAAATTAAAACCACAGCTTACAGAAGAAGCCTGCAGGACAAGAATAAAACTATAGAATACACATTTCCAGATGATTTCTCTTCAGGCCGGGAAATGGCGCAGAAACTTGGCGATGTTTTCATTCTTGGTCTTAGTCCAGGTGAGCATGTCCGCGCCCTCCAAATAACGACTTCCACGCTATTGAACTCAGACTTGCTTGAATATCTTGGCAGGCCTCTGAACATATATGCGAATTGCCTCGCTGACCATATCCATGAATATCAAATTGTGATCATGACAATGAAGCTAAGACCCAGCATCGCTACCTGAACTCTCTGTGAACCTGTGGTGAATAATGGGGACTTTAATTCCACTGGAGGGATTAAATACTTCGGGAGCCAGACCAATATATTTGATAACTGCATTTTTCACCTTGACTCAGCAAACTGGGATGGACGTGTGTCCAGAGGGTGTTGGTACATAATTGATGCGCTTGAAGCTTCAGCACAAACATACTTGGGGTCAGCTCAGTAGACTGGATGTCTTTTTACAGACTACTTCACCCTGGTCATCTTTTAAATTGTCAAAACTGCTAATTTCACCGTTTTTTTTTGTTTTTTTTTTTTGGGATTGCCACACAAACTACAAGCATCCCAGAGTCCCTGCAACACTTGCTTGAGATTTCCCCCGTTTTCCAAGTTAACAACGTCTCAAGAGCCCTGACACAAGAAGAGATCTTACCATGAGTGCTAAAAATACCTGTTAATAGTATTATCTGATCATTCTGAAATACCTAATCTGACTCACAAGCCTCTCATTTTAATAGCCAGATTAAAAAAACAAAAACGTTTTACTATGAACATTGGGTAGTGTTGAACACACGAAACAAGTGACACACTCGAGCGCACTGTGGACCATCATATCGTGAAGTACAAGTCCTCCAGGGGCAAATGAGAAACCATGGATAACCCAAAGGGTATGGGAAAAGCTAAAAGTACGGTACAATGCCTTTAAGTCCAAAATAAGGCTAAGTAAAAACAGCAAAGTGCGCATAGGCTGCTAAGATTGACAGCTTCTTCCTTGATCCCCATCACAGAATGCCCATGTAGCAAGGAATTCAGGCAACGGCAGACTGCAAAGCTGCTCCTCCATCGTGTGACGATGACCCACACCCTCCGATGAAGTGAATGACTGTTTGCTTCTGCTTTGGAATATCCAGCACTGTTTTAGGAAACGCCTGATATAACAGTGCAATATATGTGTGGCTGAGGTCCGTAAGACCCTGAGGAAAATGAACAAATGCAAGGCAGTAGGGCCCGATTACATTCCGGAACGGAGACTCGTGGTGTGACGACCAACTGGCACAGGTTAATACAGACGTCTTCAAACACCTTGCTGGAGCAGGCTGTTGTTCCATCGTGTTTCAAGTCTGCCACCATCATCCCAGTGGCCGAAAAAAAACACACCATCACATGTTTAAATGACTACCACCCTTCTCGGACTTCTATAACACTTCGAACAGCTGTTACAGGACCACATAATCCCCAAAACAGGCCTCAGCATTTAACCAACACCCATTTGCTTACAGGCCAAACTGCTGTTATTTATCTCAGGCTGGCAAACCTGGACAGACCAACCACCTGCCCTCCAGAGAAGGATGCGAAGCAGCTGGTGAACTGGTTCTGTGGCAACCACCTGTCGCTGAATGTCGAGAAAATCAAAGAAATTATCATAGACTTTGGGAGATGATGACAAAGCACTGAAGGTGGCCAACTTCCCGGGGTCACACATAACTGACAGCCTGGACTGGTCACCACACACTTCATAACAGGCTCGGCAACGTCTGCACGTCCTGCACCGAATGAGGAGAACACAACTGTATCCGCCCGCCCTGACCCCCTTCTACAAAACTTACATACAGAGCATGTTAACCAGCTGTATCTCCAACTAATTTGGCCTCTCCGGGACCTCAGACAGGGAGTCACTGCAGAGTGGTATAAGACAGCAGAGAAGACCATCAGAACTACTCGCCCATCTATCCAGTATATTGCAAACCAGTGCTGCCTCATTAGCCCATATAAGACACTCCCCATGGCCCCACCATGGACTTTTGTCTCTGCTGCCAGCTGGAAAGAGGTTTTGTGGCTTCAAGACAAAATGTTGACATCAGTATTTGAACACTGGAGTGTTTTAGTAAACTGCGGTGAAGTGCACATTTTCAGCCTTGAACATATTGATATTTGTTTTCATACATACAATATAGTTTAGTCTCTCCATCAAAGTGCCCTTCCAGTGAAGAATGTTTTTTTCCCTCTCAATAGCCCCTGAATATCTCAGCATCCCAGTGTTGAATGATGGGAGGTGCAGACAACAGCGCGCAATTTTACAATCATCGATCAAGTTGCAGTTTCTCTTTCTGACTTTTCACTGAAATATGCAAGAGTCTTTTTAAGCAAAGCGCCCATCGACCCCCTGATGGCCTTCGCGGACAAACGTAAGAATAACAAACCTGGGAGGGCTGTTCTGGAGGCAGAGTTTGGCCTTGTTTGATCGGCTTCTGTGGCACATGTGGGAAGGCTGGGTCTTTACCTGGGAGCTCTTCTAAAACACACGCACACACACAAACACAGACACACACACAATGAAATTACCAGATGATGTGATGACAGCTTGGGCTTCTGTAAAACTACAGCCCAGTGTTCTTCAATCATAACAATGTAGAGCAGAGCTTTTTTTTTTTTTCTGTTCAATATTATTTGTTGTTTCCTCTTTTTTTCTTATGGAGAATGTTCATGTTCTGCTGCTAAAATGTGGAAAATTTCTGGTTCAGTGCTTTGTGACTTATTCTGGTGCTGGCTTAAAAACAAATAAATAAAAATATCCGTAAGTATATAAACACACACACACACACGCACGTGCGCACACAGATGCACATGCACACGCACACACATATAGATATTTGACAGCACCCCCAAAAAAACAATAATTGCTAGCTAAATATAGCAGACTAATTAATCTGATATGGGAATCATTTATTGGCGCTTGAAATGAGGACTGCTGTCTGAGCTTTTTATGGTTTAATCCAGAGAGAAAGTGGCACATGTTGGTATCTCGTGACTTTGTTTACAGAGGAAAACCACAAGACTGTACCAAGCCCATGGTAAAGTGAGCATAAACCTAAATCCACAATAAGAAGAAAAGGAACCTGGTGGCATCCTGGTGATTCACACGGACACACACAGGGTGCCTTACCTTCGAGGCCTCCGGAAACAGCAGGATAGGTGACAATCCCGCATATGAACATTAAGACAAGGGCAAAGATAATGAGGCTGCGCTGCAACCTGGACAGCTGCTTCCATTTCTGTGAAACACAAGAGGGGACAGCAGATGGAGTCGAGCTGAAGGCCGTTTAGTGAGACGGGAAAACAGTTCAATACAGACTTGTGCAGAAGAGAGCAGACAGAAGTACAGGGAGATACCGCATAAGGAAGCAAAAGCAAAACAAAGGACATATGATGACTTGTATGCTTCGTTGGACAGTAAGGAGGGAGAGAACGATCTATACAGGTTGGCAAAACAGAGCGATAAAGATGGACAGGAAAACAGGTCCGGGTGATTAATGATAGAGAGGGAAATGTATTGACAGATGCTAGAAGACTGATGGGAAGATGGAAAGAGTACTTTAAAGAGGTGATGAATAAGGAAATTGAAAGAGAGGCAAGGGTAGAAGGGGTGACTATTTTAGACCCCAAAGTAGCAGATATTAGTAAAAGCGAAGTTAGGAAGGCATTGAAGAGGATGGAGAGTGGAAAGGCAGTGGGTCCTGATGATATACCTGTGTGGAAGTGTCTAGGAGAGGCAGCTTTAGAGTTTCTGACTAGGTTATTCAGCAGGATCTTAGAGAGTGAGAAGATGCCTGAAGAATGGAGACAAAGTGTGATGGTGCCCATTTTTAAGGATAAGGAGGATGTGCAAAATTGCGGCAACTATAGAGGGATAAAGTTGATGAGCCATACAATGAAGTTATGGGAAAGAGTAGTGGAAACTAGACTGAAAGCAGAAGTCAGCATTTGTGAACAGCAGTATGGCTTCATGCCTACAAAGAGTACTACAGATGCAGGTGTACAAGACAGTGGTTAGACCAGCAATGCTGTATGGCCGAGAAACAGTTACAATGACGAAAAGACAGGAGAGAGGAGGCAGAGCTAAAGGTCACAGAGATGAAGATGCTCAGGAAATTAAAATGTTGGTTCATAATCCAACATTCCACACGTTTACAGACATTACAAAACATGTTGCATTAAAAAAGATTGACACGATCGCACAAGGACAGGTTTGATAGGTGTTTGATATTAATACAGGATATGGCCCTGTGCTATAAAACATATCATTTATCTGAGGTCGTGTAATAATTGTTCGGCCAACAAAAGCGGAACACAAGCGCTTTGTTCGAGGAAGACACCAGAGCAGAGACAGCACGCACTTACCCTCCAGCAGGACTGCCTCCTCAACTGCTTACTGTTGTTATAGCTGCCTCCACCTTGGCCCGGGAAGTTTATGGACACATAGTCCTGAGAGGGTGGGTGCATGTCTGCAGCCCGGCCCTGCAGCAAGGACACATTTGAAAGAAAAGAAATGGAAAACATGAATGCAGGTTTATTTTCTCTTCCTGAATCGCTTTAGTCAAAATTTTGTTATTTCGTGACGTATTCATATCGTAAGTTTGGCGGTGTGATTAGCCATAAGATATTTAAATAGAAGGACTGTTGGTTTTTATGAACTGCCAAATCACTCAAGCCAGAAAGACTAATTCTATTTGATTCATTACACATTTTTAACAACTCAAAGAGGGACTTTGCGTATTGAAGAGCTCTTTAAAATACAAGTTAAATATTGATGTCTTTAACTATCGCGGTAATTTTCATTTTCATTGTTCCTTGGTGGACTGATGTAAAATTCAAAATATATAACCCTACATATTTCACACAGAGTAAAACCCTGGCTGCATTTACAACCAATATGCCAAACTGCATCTTAGTCTCACATTCTATATTGTCCATTAAGTGGCCTTAAATGATTTTCACATTCAACTGAATACAATTACATTATATTCTCCAAAACACTTTTCAGAAAAATGGATAAGGTGAAACTACGGGCTTTGCTTCTGGGGAAAAGTGAGCATCAAACACTAGCTGAGGGACTGAATAGTTCTCACTGGGGCAAACTTTCAATTTCATTAGGAATCAAACCTGCCACACTCAACTTTGTCAAGCATTATTGTAATGGCTTTGTAATTTTTCCACTCATCAAAAGAAATTAAAATAACTGAGGAAACTGGAGGTGTGCATCATAGCAAATTATTTTTAATTGTCTCTGTATAAATAAAATTTGACTTGACTCGCTTTGAGAGGGGAATTGTGTCTCATTTACGTCAGAGTAATGTGTCATGATCTCAAGAAATTGCCTTCTCTTGTGAGCAACTGGTGCATTTAAAAATACGCATCAATGCCAGTCGGGATGCTACTGGGATGCAAGGATTTGGGGGCCAAAGTCTGTTCATATCCTCCCATTTGATTTGGGGGTGGGGATGCATCGGCCCCTGCAGAGGAGCATGACGTTGTCACAGAAGCCACTAGATGCAGTTGCTCTGAAGAGCAGTGACAGCGGATGGAATCACTTTTGAAACTGACCCATGTGTTTCAGTTGATATCGATGGAAAAAGTATTCATGATTCAGACTTCTTCATTTAAGTGACCTTTTTCCAAAATGAGATAGGACTGCTTGAACAGACTCTTTATATTAAAATAGTCTCTCAAATGTGTAGAACATAGAATTTCACCTTGTCCCAACTAACTAGCAGTTTGGACAGTTTGCTGCCCTAGTGCTATGGTGACCAAAAAGCACTACATCTCTGCTGGATGTCAAAAAGATGTGAAAGAGCCTCAATGAGTAAAGCACTGTGTGCATCATCCAGAGATTTTTGCACTTTTGAGCGGCACCCTTCATACATTGCTGGTATTTTTCCCCTCAGTGAAGTTTTCCAACACAGGAACAGCATGGGTCAAGTCCCCCGACAAAAAGTTTCTAAAAGCCTCATCTTCAACGGCAGAGAGGATGTCGGCCCTTTCAGCAAGGATCTTCATAATCCCCACTGCACTTTGGTGAATTGTCTCAGTGAACCAAAAATTAAATCAACTCAGTAGCCAATCCAGATGATGCCTTAATACATGAATCCCAAAGTGTCTTTTTCACATTTAACACAAATGGTCATTTTCGTATTTCAGGTTGCAGTTTTTTTTTTGGTCAGTTTCAATATAATGGATTTCTCAAGAGCAGCTTCGGCAATAGACTTATACAACTCCGAAGTCACGCTGTCATTCCTGCCACCAGACTGGACTACTTATCTGCCCTGGTTAAATCTGCCAGCAGAGACCTGAATTGAGACACTTGCAACATCTCCTGCATCTCTTCATCCACATGTATTAACATTCTTCAGTATATTCTTAATTAATTATTCATCCCATTCTGCATGTGTGCATGCATACATTATCTGATTCTGTTGGTAATTTTTAATCCCCCTCATTCTGTAAATAGAGATTTTAAATTCATATCCATCCTGAATTTATATATTTTCTATCAATCTCATTGTGTGTGTGTGTCTTTATGTGTATAATGCCAATCCTGATGCCATGCTATTGATTTCAGGTTGCTGGTTCCTGGCTGCTATGAAAAATAAATTTTCCCTATAAGATCAATAAAGTATGTCTGTCTGTCTGTCTATCTCTCTTAACCCACTTTAAATGACTAATAATACAATTTGAATATCT
Source organism: Fistularia commersonii (assembly GCF_037954325.1). Lineage (NCBI taxonomy): Eukaryota > Metazoa > Chordata > Actinopteri > Syngnathiformes > Fistulariidae > Fistularia > Fistularia commersonii. The sequence goes on from NC_141305.1 coordinate 8,325,101, forward strand.
AAACATGGATTCATCGATCGATAACATGATTTGAAGTTTTGGAAAACAGTCTTAATCATAACTGTCATCACGGTCTGAGCTATTTGGATGTTGTGTTGCTTCCCGAGAGAAACGGGGTCAGCGGGCCAGGAGTCACTGAGAGGCTTCCCGTTGTTTGCGTCCTAAATCTCTGAATCGGAGTGTTTGAATGAACCGATAAGAGTATCAACGGTTTATTCAACTGTCAAAACACAAAGTGCACGTCGCGACACCTCCGTCTAACCTCAGTGTACAAGCGACGCTTCACTCACTGCAGCCCTGCATGTGTGGGGGTCAGTCACGTGACCACACACACACACACACACACACACACACACACACACACACACACACACACACACACACACACACACACACACACAGGAGTGAATTTACCCATGAAAGTCTACTTTACGATAGAACAGTATCGATATTATCCGGCTAGAATCGAATAATGACGATGGAATTGATACTACCGTTGATTGGATCAATCCTCCCACCCGTGGGGAAACCCCGAGGCGAGGCAACCGACACTCCCCGCCTCAGAGCGACTTGCGGACGGATACGCGACCCGGCTGTGACCGCGGCTTGGTTTCGGGCCTAACACCGTCAAAACCACGCGTGGAAAGTGGAAGCGGATTTCCAGATATACCTGAAGCGCTTGCTCGGTTCGGGTGTTTGCGTGGAGGTTGTTTGCTTTTTTTTTGTTTGTTTTTCAGACCTTACCTTTTGTATGATCCAGGATAAGAAGCAGCCGGAGGACCAGCAAGTCGGCGTATCAACTCTGTTGAGCTCCGGAAACAGCCTCGGAACGTTTCCCCATTGTAAAATCAAATAAATACATAAACAAAACACTTACCCTGAAGTATAGTAAATATTCAACAACAATTTTAACGGTGATATTTCGAAAAATCGAAGCGAAAGGCGTGAGATAAGTCCACTTGTGGAGATGTTGCTCCCCGACGAAAACAAGCGGAACAAGTGCACGGTGCTGCCTTCACGGACTCCCGGAAATATTAAGATTCTTCTTAGAATACAGGAATACATCAAATTATAATCAATTATAATTGAAAGACATGGTAATTTGTTGTTTATTTTGCCCAATTTTATTTATATATTGAAATAACCTAAAATTTGATTAATTTTTGATTATAGAGTGTAATGAATTTTTTTTGGTCAACCCGCTTAAGATTTAATTAGTTGGATGGGAGGGGGGGTGTCACACCAGGATTTATTTTATTTTATTTTTTCAAGCAATTGTATTGATGACAATAAGTCAAAACTATAATGGATTTTTGTGTCCTATCAAACAGATGATACGACTTCTCATGGCATTTATAGGCAAAATGAAAAAAAAAATGTTCTAAAGCAGAAATACAATTTTTATTTCTGTCTTACTATTGCAATTTTAGAATTTCTTCACATAATATATTTTTGATATAAGTCAGTATCTATTCCTTTTTTTCTCTCATCCGGACACCCCAGAAGCATGTACAGAAAAGTTGTACAGAAAGGGGAAGATTCCTTAAGGACTTTTGACATACATAACATAAGTATTGTCATTCGATTGAAAATGCTTTTGAGGTTGAGACGTTACAACTAGAAGTTTACTGAGTTGCCGGATCGTTTTTGGGAGGGTTAGACCTTTGGAGTCGGGCTTGAATATTTATGTGGTAGCAGAAATTATAGGTAATGAGGCAGCTTAATGAAGGGAAAGGTGTTAAAATAGAAGTGTTCCAAGTCCCAAACGAATGTTGTCAAAAACTGGTCAGGGCAACAAAGCAAGTTTGCATTTAAGTCTCTGGTAGTCGTCGCAGGAAATATATGTGAGGATACCAGTGATGTATTGAAGAATAAACTGCAAAAAATCACAACAAATATATTTTTAAATTTTATATTTAATTATGGAATTGTCTTGACACTTGGAAACTCAATCAGTTCGGATCCACTGTAATCAGATTTATTCATTCATTGTTTACTTGACAGACAGGGACAGCAAATAAAGATAATTGCACAGCAGTTATCCACAATCTTAGACAATCATGGCTTTAAGTCGGAGAACCCTAAAAACTGATCTTTCTTCAGTAGATTACAGTTACAATATTATTAGTCACAAAATAAAAAAAGGCATCTATTCGGCAAAAGAAAAAAAAAATGCTAATCAACATCTGAGACAATAAATGTATGAATAAAAACTCTTGAAAATTGGTAAAGGAAAAAAAGACACATCAATGAATGTGCGTACGTAAGAGGAAAATAACCCCAAAAAACAAAAAAACAAAAGTTAAATCCTTCAATTTTTTTTTAGAAAGGGAAAATTTTACAAAATGCAAAGTGATTTTTAGACATTTTTAATTGCACAGTTTAAGTTTATAGTCTTTATAACACATTCATTTCTAGGAATGGGATCTCAGTCACCAACAACAAATTTCAACAATTATAAATCACTTCATATGATGATGATACCACGATATATTTAATGACTTTAAAAGATGCCTTGGCTACTACATCCATCAAATGATCTCAATCTTGAACTATGACTGACACGTGGATGGAGGATGGCAAAATCAGAGGTTTATATAATATTTAAACGACTCAAACCTAATCTCAAATAATCTGACTCAAACCTTATTTATTTATCAGATTATTTTTCCCAATTAAAAAAATGCAGCAAAAGTCATAAGAATGTGTGTGATATGGTGTAGCCATCTTGTCATCAGATGCACAAAGGGCAATACAAAGAGACATATAGCAGTACAACCAGTTGACCTCTGACTCAAAAACCATCTTGCATTTAGGGAAGAGTGGTAAACACCAATTTGGAGGTCTCTTTTTGTCGGGCATTGGTGTGCATTGGGGGATATTTGTAATTTCACAAATATATTCCTTACCCTGTGTTTACTTCATAAATGTGGGTGTGGAAATTTGAACCCCTCAAGTCTCAAACACTGAAAATGGTATTCATTGCAAAGCAGGAGAAATGTTTTGAGCAGCAGCTCCCCTTGTCATGCACAAAAATAGTTTCACGATCATAAAATCTGCAGTTTTTAACTCTGTTCGACTGCTTATGCCCTTAGCAAGCAGATAGATTTGTTCACTTGGAAAAATAATAAATTAAAAACACATGACAAAAACAGATTTGCATGTGACCTCTGCTCACAATTAACCCTCTGATATTAGCCCCAGGAGGGTAGGTCTCAAGGCAAACCAGTTTACTTTATCTTGCAGTGGTGCCTTGTTCTGGACATAGCCAGTCTCAACTTGCAAACGTTTGACGGGGCAGAAAAATGTCATATTTTCAGCAGCCATGTTTACAGCTAAAACTGTACAGCGAAATTCAGATTCTATGGATACCACATCCGCTGCTTTAAGCAAATTACCTACACACTCAGTCATTCCTTTAATGCATTTTCTATTTATATAACATGGTTTAGTTAAGAAAAAAAAATAAAAAAGCTTGAAAAAAATATCACCCGGGCTTTGAGCTGATAAGGTATCCATTTAGGTCCAACTGTCATCAGTCTTCCTGAAGCACCTATGTTGTTACTTTACCACAAGTGAATGTTTACCTGAGCTGACATCACAAAGGTGACAAGCAATTGCATAAATAAGCAGATATCAAAAATACAGAAATAATCAACATCAAAAGCGGGAGTTAATAGAGTTCATGGTCAACCATAAGCTTGTGCGAAGGACAACCTCGGGGAATATGTCTGTTTCTGTTGTTTTTGCGGGCTGTGGCGACAAGATCATCGTCGCCATGGCAGTTACCGAAACAGTTTGTGAGTATCTACCGACAAAGTTAAGTTAAAACATGGTTTTACGTCTTCGTAATTTTAATCGCTGCATCGCTCTAACTGAAGCACACTGGCCCGATCGTGAAACCGAACTCCTGCGTAACATCTTTGTTGCCAAATATAGCCAGATCCCGGAGAGGCAGCAGGTGGAGGTCTTCACTCTCAAACTGGAACACAGATGTCTGAGCTCCAGACTTTAGCTCTTGTGATGGCTGTAGAATAGAAATCAGTTTCAAAAAGGTCAGAGAATGGCAGAATATTTTCTCAAAGCACCCCTTGCAAATAGGGCGGCTTGGTTTATCCACCCCAGACCTACAGATCTACAGTATATCTCTGCTTTATCTGACCACCAATGCATCTAACAAGGACTCAGATGGCTCATATAAATTTGCAGAAATCATAGAAATCATATCACCTTGGCGACCGATGCACCTCAACATTAAAATGCAATTCGGTAGTTGACTCTTTAAAAACCAAAGGGGATTTTAAAGACTTTATTGGATTCAGTTGACTTCACGGTTGGGGACGGAGCTGCAAATTTCAATGAAAATGACTCAGATCATTTGATATCATTTAGTCGAGTAACAGAATATATTGCATTACAAAAATGGCCGAGTGTTCCGTTAAGATAACGTAACATCTCTTGTAATGAGGTGTGATATCAGGGGTCCACCTGTAGTCCAATGTTTCACTTGGTCGACGGAATACGCAGGCAACTGGTGTAGTCTCAACAGTCGAGAGCATCACCAAGTGAGTCCAGCAAAATATGCTTTCTCTAAAAGTTGATTCACATAATCATTTCTTAATTATTTTCCGAGAATTGTTTTCTGGAGTTCCTCCTACTAGATGACATGACATAACTTACTAGATGTCCTTTAATTTGATGTTTCTCTGGCCTTTAACTAAATACGATTTGATGTAATAGTGACTAAATCTTAGTCAAGTGTTTAAAGTGTAAATTCAGAAATGGAGGACATTCTTTTTTAAATGGAAACGACAATATTCACAACATGAAAATATGGCTATAACAATGGAACAACCTAATACATGTCTCTGTACAATAATTGAATGCTATAACATGTTCAACTCTTTGAAACAACATCTGAAAACATATACACGCACACACACACACACACACACACACACACATATGTGTGTGTATGTATGTATGTATATATATACATATATATGTATATAATTATATTTATGCATCTATTTATCCATTGTAGTATGCTATAATACCAATAATGCTAATTGTTATTATCATTATTATTTAGAATAGAATAGAATGTGCTTTTAATTATCCCGCAATGGGGGGAAATTTCAATTTCAATTTATCATCTAAATATAGAAACATATATGTTGTTTTCTCTTAACAACTGAACCATTTTGAGGCTTTATTCTACAGTAATTTAGATATGTAAATAAAACTTATGTGGCAATGAATGTTAACTCAACCTTGCTCACCATTGATGTCACTTACCTCACAGTTGTGCAGCAACCCCAGGTAACTCTGCACCCGATTGTCAGCCAGGAACTTGATTTCCGTCTCTCCATAGCTCTGTCCGTTGCCCTGCTGGCATGTGTAGGTGATGTTCTGACTGGAGAATCTGCTGTTCAGTCTCAAAAACCGCATCTGCACCACATCTGTCCCTGTATACTCAAACTGAAGGTTTAGCGCGGTTTGATTCACGCCAACACTTAGATGCAAAAGTCAAGAATGGGCGTTATTAGGATCAAGCACTCACCTGGAAGCCGTCTTTAGCTGAGCTAAGCCAGTGAAACGACATACTGGATCCCGAATCTTTGAGCCAAGCTTTCACAGGAACCTGTGGTGTGCCAGTCATGTCATATGAATAAAATTTGCTTTTTAAGTTATATAGGATCCCTTCTAATATATATGCTCTCTCTTTCCATCTTTTGCTTTATGATACCCAAGGGGTATGAATAATTTCTGGCTTGACGGTACCGTGTTTCATATTTTAACGTTGTTCTTTGATTACAATAAATATTGCACACTAAATGTAAATATGTGTGTGTGCGGTTCTGTCACCCGGGGTTGGAGAGGAGACAGGCAGGTCTTCGGATGGGCCGTGAAATCACAGTAAACTTGGAAGGAGTCAGCCAGGCTCCCCTGGTTAGGATCAATGTAATACATCCCTGAAACAGCATCCAGAGTTAAATCTCGTGGTTCTGATTTTCAAAAGAGGATGTTAACAGTTACATTCCTGAATCTATTTTGTATCGGGAAATTTCGTAGTGCATAGCTTCGGGTCATTTTCAGGTGCAGTAGAGGAAAAAAGTATACTTACTCAACCCTTAGTTGTCAGATAAAAACAACATGTAAGGTGGTTGACTGAACAAGTAACAAGCAGGATACTTATCTGACCCTGAGTCCATTGGGTCTTACCGTTAGTGAAATCTGGGTGGGCGAGCCAAAGCTCCAAACATGTAGTGGCAGGATGTAGTTTGCTTCCATCTGGCGGGCTTATGAACCAGCGTAGGTCTCTGTAGAGGGAGTCCACCAGGGTCTGTACCAGGACGTTGCTGGGCTTGTCTGACATGTACATCAGCTCCTAGAATAGAGTCATTACCGTAACGTATGCATTTCTTCCTTAAAAAAAAAGCCACATGAGTTCTACCCCAATGTAATCTTCGGTTGTCCTGGAAATTTACGCTTCTCCTGCAGACCTCCCTCCCCTTCCAAGAAGTGTTAATGTTATCACCTGGTTGTTGCAGTTGGAAATTCGATTAGTACCCCCCCCCCCCGGTCAAATAAGAAAAACGGGTAAAAGTAATGAGAGAGCAAACAAAGGACTTGAATGAACAAGACATTTATTAATGTGAATAAAACATTTATTTCGTAATGAAAACTATTGTAAACCATTTGTGAGCATATTCTACAACTTATTGTTTTCAGCACTTTTTAGCAATTTTTATACACAAATGTAGATGCTTTTCTACATTTCCTACAGATGTACTTGTGGCAAATGGCACATCTCTCTGTACTACGATTTCTGTTGCAACTTGGCATGTTGTCGTTTTCCCTTCAGAAACCCTTTTCGTTTCACATAGCGACTTGAAGATGTGTCTGTTTTTAAAATGTGTCCGGCATGCAGCATTAACGTATGTTTGGGAAGTGTAAGTTAGAGGCTCATTAAGGTTCCCCCTCAATCTCCAACCCTGCCTGCGCAAAAAAGCGCAGTCCCAGGACAACGAGTGTGCAACCCAAGAGCATCACATTTAGTGGGAAAGAATTTAGAAATCCAAACAGGTACAAATGGACAATTTTAATCTAATACGATATATATGTAAATGCACCCTGTTGACTTGAAGAAAATTGAATGCAGTTGGCGTTTCGATGGATCTCAGGTTATTCACGGTGAAAACCCTCAGACTGCTTTTATTCCTGTTTCCAGGTTTGACATATGATGGCGTGTCTATTGGGTGTTTCAGTTGAAAGAAATAACCTGAAGCTGTATTGTTATTGTCTGACTTTGTTCTTCACTCCATTTGCTCCGTGCAAATTGTCAACTTTTGTTAAAAAGAAAAGAAAAACGACATGCTCTGCAGCCTCTTCGGAGCGGGAATGATAAATCTCTAAAACTCGAGTGCACTAAGCGGGAACAAGCCCAAATCTCTTCTTGTTGGCATCGGTAGTACATGGCTGCATTCCAGAAATGCATTTATCCAATGAAAACTAAAACAACGCACAGGACTATTTGGAAATGGGTCGGGTTGAGGGCGCGTGTGCATTAGTTTTGATAGCAGATTGATTGCAACGTCAAAGAAAAAAGGACCATGCAGGAATATAAAACACCAGCCTTTTATAAAGTTATGCACAATGCTGACATTCAAAAAAATGATAGTCAAAATAAAATTATAATTTATCTAGCCACTGATACTAGGGATTCTCATTTTGTTATGCTATATTCCTCAAGGGTAAATCCTTTTCCAATTATATCTGAACTAGACTTAATCTTTCTCCTTGAAGATGTTTCACGTCTCGTCCAAGATGCTTCCTTGGTTCGAGCAGGCAACGAGGAGTATCTGGTTTATAACTGTTAAGGGGGAATTTAAGGGGGAATTTATACACTTGTACCTACCTTCAGCTGAGTAGCTGTCAGGTTCAGCGAGGGTCCCGGGGGTCCAGGTGGACCAGCTTGCCCCTGTCAAACACAAGCCGATGCCGTTATTCCTTGAAGACACCTTCAGTGTCTGAGCATGAAAATGTTGATGCTTCATTCCTCAGGGACGAGGAGTACCTCAAATTTAGCATTAAACTACCCCTGAATCATCCAAATGTAAAGAAAATTTGAGCTAATCTACATTTATTCAAGCAATAATCTATGTTTCTGGCACATTTTTTTAAGTGTGGAAGACCTAAAGGTTTGGTAAGCCATTGGTTAAAAGGAAATATAAAATACTTGCAAATATGAAAATATATTACACAGAGCAATACTTTCGTGTGTGAAAACTGGAAATGTTTACACATAGCATTTTTAATTCTACTCGTTTTTGGCTTCATAAGGGCAGGAGGAAACTCTCTGCAGCTCATGCAGAGAAATTTGAAAGTCCTGGGGCATGTACTCACTGGAAGGCCTCTCGCTCCCACCGGGCCTGGTGGTCCAGCAAATCCTTTTAAGCCCTGGCCATCACAGAAAGCCATGATAAATATACAATTTGGCGGTTTTGTCCGGCATTGCATGAATGGGTTTTCTCACCTTCTTTCCAAATAAGCCCTAGAATTGGAGAATGAATGGATGTTACCAATTATTGTAAACAAGACCAGGACAGTTGTGCTTAAATACGTAAAGAATGCTTACAGGCAAACCTGGAAGGCCTGGAGCGCCGTGAGTACCGCGAGGACCGATGTCCCCCTTAGAGAGGGAACAGTTGTAATTCATGGGGGGGTCAAAGTGTTCCTCAGAGATGCCATAATGAAAATGGCATGATTTGATGATTTTAGATTTGTGATTCTTGCACTGGATTACAACAAATTTGGTTTTCCTGAGGGCTGAGCATGTATTCCCAATAAGCTGTATCCATTCACCTGCTCGCCCTTTTGACCTTGATTCCCTGGCACTCCAATGGCACCTTGCACTCCCTAAAATCCAAAAATAAGATGAAATAGAAAAACCTTGGTAAGTGTGCTAAAAGAGGCCAATCATGATGATTGTGAAAGAGAGTGAACTGATAGCAAATGGGTTTGTAACAATAAAGTTTTGCCTTGCATTACAGCAGGCTTGACATGGCTGGTCATCAGTAAAATAAAATAAAACAAAATAAAATAAAATAAAATAAAATAAAATAAAATAAAATAAAATAAAATAAAATAAAATAAAAAATATAAAAAAATAAATAAATAAATAAATAAATAAAATAAAATAAAATAAAATAAAATAAAATACCAAAACCATAAGTGTAATCTTTCCCAGTTGAGTCATTTGTCATGTTGTACCACGCCCACCATCCCTAATTTAAATAATTTTCCCAGCCTTTTATTAAACATTCAATCAATAACACAAACCCACCTTGGAACCGCCTTCACCACGAGCGCCGGGAAGTCCAAGACTTCCAACTCCCCCCTGCAAATTGAGAAAAAAAAATGCAGGTCTACTATATTCAAAACAAGTTCATGTTTTACCATCTTTTTTTCAAATCTTGAAGTCATTACTCAAATCCACCCTTCAGTGAAACAAGACATTTAAAAACTTCAAAATCACCAGTGTGAGCCCTGACACCTTAATCCAGAGGGTCTCTTCTGAGTCAGAATAACAAGGCTGACATTCAAGGGGATTTTTTTTTTTTTTTTTAGGAGATGTCACATTTTGAGGTGAAAAGCATTTCTTTAGAAGGAAGAATAAAAACAGTAACTATATTTCATGTTGGAGATCAAGAAAACCAACAATGGTCTAAGCTTGTTCCGAACCATGGCAAATAAATAAAGCCCTGCACTTTTGTTTGACAACTTGAGGCTTGTTTATGCCTTTCGGGGCCCAAACTAAAACACACCCTTGAAGATAAATGATGTTGCAAGAGCAGACACTGCAGGTCAAGTTATTTTATTCACCCTGTGTTGGTGCGCATGACAATCTCTGGATACAACAGAAGAATGTCGGTCAGTACAAACCACAAACGATAAAACCAAAAGGTAATGCGGTCTTCCTCAGTAAGGAGCCAGTTATCAGAGTTGTTGAAAACTTCAAAATGTTAATCGGAGCTGACCAGAAGCAAAATCAAGTACAGTTTTAGGAGCAGCAAACCTGAAAAGAGCAGCTCAAGGACTATATTCAAGACTATATTTGAACCTGAATCATTATACCAGTTAGAGTGAATGGGTGCATTGTAAACTTACTTTAGGTTGTGCCACATGAGAAAGATGCTAAAGACAACAACCTGTCCTGTCTGAATAGATTCGCCATACCAAGATGTACCAATTTATAGCTTTTGCACATAATGAGGCTGTTTGAGCAGCTTACCTTCACCCCAGGCCTGCCAGTTTTTCCCTTCTCTCCATGTGGACCAGTGCTCCCCTATTAAGAATGATTAGAAAGAGATTAAAAACAAAAAAAAAAATAGAAAACAAACTTCATCATGATAGATGATGATAGATATATACGACTAGGAGAAAGAAAATGAACAGTGACGAAGGTGCAACGGATAATTCAGTGCGACTATATCCAGGCCAAATTTCTGATTGGAGAACTGTAAATGTGCTTCTTTAAAAATCCAGAGCTGCTGTGTTATGACTAGAAACAACTTACATATTTACCGTGTCTCCCTGCAGGACCAGATCGACCTGAAGCCCCCGTCTTCCCCTGCATGGCCAGAGATGTCAAGACCAGATCACTTAGTCTATGTATATTGTAACTTTTCCTAATGAATAGAAATGAAGAGGAGAAATTTAAAACAATAAGGAGTGATGATAGTTAGATAGCCAAAGCTAACCTTTTCCCCACTCCTTCCTCTGGGGCCTTTGTGTCCTCCTTTTCCTCTTTTCCCCTTTGCAAAGGAAAAATTGGTGTTTCTCATTGTGTGTTTAAATCGGGTTGATTTCAGAAGTGTCTCGTCCTACCCTTTCCCCAACGGGTCCGGTCAGTCCTGGAGGACCAGTCCTGCCGTCTTCTCCCTGGAAAGAGAACTTCCTGATATGAGATTGTTCTTCTGCTCTTGTTTTTTTTAGAAAGTCGATGACACTAAACAGGATGCCAACAATATTGTGGAAAACATTCAAGTGTGGAGGAGCACATTACTGTGACCCAGGTCATTAAATATGGGCATTTAAGTTTCAGTGTCTTTCCGTAAGCATAAGGTGAATATGTTTTTTATGAGGATATTTCATGGTCTGGTCAATTAATTGATTTATGGAAAATTTGTTGCATATATTATTCTATGTATTTTTTGTATCTATATCCTGTATTTGCATATTCTTTCTGGTATAAATCTGTGCAGATTTTTCAAACCTGTATGCTATCTTATCTTATCTTATCTTATCTTATCTTATCTTATCTTATCTTATCTTATCTTATCTTATCTTATCTTAGCTTGTTGGTTTGTTTAGAAGTTTATTAGGACAGTGTACAATTACATTAAGCACAGAGGCAGAGATGTTTGTACCAGATTGTAGCTTATAGCTAATTTCTATCTGTAGTACTAGACAATACAAATATAAAACTGTTCAAAATAGACAATATATATAAAACATACAGATAGGCAATAAAATAACTATACAATATATGAACAGGCAACAAAATATGTATTTTGCAAGTTGAAAGTGCTATTGTTGTGATATTGCTGTGATATTATTACTTTGGTCATCTGGGGGGAGCTTAGCTTAGCTTATCTTATTAACTAATTGATTAATATTAATAATAAAAATAATAATAGGAATACAACTATTGAAACTGATATTGATAATAATAATCTTCAGTGTTCACGTATGAAGACATGAGCTGACCGTTTGACCAATTTTTCCACGCCGTCCCTCCAGGCCAGGTTTGCCCTTTGGTCCCTGAATGCAGAGTAGAGTAAGCACGACGTATGAATGATATGAGTAGAGTGTGTGACAGCGTGTGTGTGATAGTATGGGGAGTTGACAAGGTGACACTGACCTGAGGGCCCGAGGAGCCGTCAGGACCCCACACCCCCATTTCACCCTCCTTTCCCTGGAAGGGGAGAACAGAAAAGGCACAAAACATGGCTTGGTCCAAGCGTGTCTCCGGTGACAGCTCTGCACTGGTTTTACTGCTAAATACCACTTATTTACAGAATACTGTGTTTAATCATTTATATTACTCATGAACTATTATGTTATGTTTTTTCTTCTGCGGTCAACAAATCTATAAATCTCCTTTGTATCAGGTGCAGGATGGAGGGAGCGCAAAAATAATGCATTCAGATGAAAATAATGAAATAGATGTTGGATTTAACTCTTGACTTTGCCCATGTCCAGACTATTACTGGCTCGCCACTTAGTAGATCATTTTATTTCATTCACATGTGCAAAAAGGCAATATATGTTCGTATGAGTAGTTAGAGATGATTTTGTAGCTTTGAAAGAGTGCGCAGGCAAGCGCACCCTCTGGCTCAGTCACATTTTCAGCTTTCATGGGGATCATTTAGATGCTTCAATTGAAAACCAAAATTGTTTCTCATTCAGTTCATCCTGCAAATGTCATCCCGAAATTCTTATCCTCTGAAAACATCCTACGTTAATGTTTTCATCGCTTCAACATGTCATCAGACAAATCTGTTGGTCTCATTCAGTCCACTTTGATTTCAGTCAGCAGATCTGCATAGGTTCCTTCCCTTTTAAGTGCTCTGCAAAGCCAAGCCAAGGGTGATAATATACAAAGATTACCGAGAAGATATGAAAAAATCATATGCCTCCAGAAACACCTGGTGCCTTCTCTGTGAAGCTCAATGGCAGCAAGCTCTGATATATATTTATCGTAAAAGGTGAACAAAAATACAGGGCAAAAGTACTTTGCCTTGAAGGAAAAAACATTTTGGTTATCTGTGAAATGTTGTCTGTTCACATTTTTTCAGTCTCTTGTGCAAAGTCATACACTCCATTATTATGACTGGTAGTTCTATCATGCATTCTCTGATTAGTCTTTGCATGATCAAGTACACAGTAGCGACAACTGTTATAGACCATCCATTTTTCTGACTGTTCATACTGGGATACATATTGCTGTTGCAAATAATATGTATGTTTACAGACAAGTTTATTCAGATTTTATCATCCATCAGACTCTTATATGGTGTATCCTTTACTACCTTTGTGTTCTGCATATTGTTGTGTATTAGCCTTCCATTGCTCAATCACTGTTGTCCTTACACATTAGTACAAGCTGTAACTAAAAACCACAGTCATATTGTTTGTATGCGCAAACATACTCAGTCATTCATGCTGATCCAGATTCTTACTGCGATCCAGTCTGCAATGAGCTAAGGAAGTTGCAATTGGATCTTCTGATCTTTTGGATCTTACCTTCAATCCTGATAATCCTCTTGATCCCTTATGTCCGCGTAGGCCAGATGAACCCTACAAATAGATGCTGAGTTATCCCTGACAACAGTATGATCAGAGTAATTGCTGTTCCTGGTGTAAACAGTGAGTGCGCGCAGCAGCGATCGCTGTTTCGGCTCTCTTACTGGCCTTCCCGACCCCCCTTTCTCTCCAGGTGCTCCTCTCCATCCCACTGGTCCAGAAGACCCTTTAAGACCTGTTTGACCGCGCCTTCCTGCAGGCCCTGGTAAACCCTGCAGAGCGCAATCATTTTGACTAGGAAATAACAGATGCAGTGTTGGAAAGTAAGTGGGAAAATTGCCATGAGGGTAGAAACTGAAACACCACATCACTGCTTACTTGCTTATCTGTGGACATGCTTGATTTTAGACGGTTTATTGTATGTATATTGTATGCACATTCAAACGCGACAGGCTGATTTTGTTCTTTGGATAACAAATGCCACCTTCGCCTGAGCCCAAATCCTTACGAACTCAAATCTTGGTTAACAACTGACCAAAAATTGCGCGGCCTTCTTCACTATGTCTTGTCAATTTTTCCCCTTTCATCATCAGGAACATGGTGGAGCACGGGATGTGACATAATCACACCCAAACGTTATAAACCAAAGCATTTTCCCCATCTTGAATTTTGCATGCCTGCTTACCGATGGTCCAGGCTTTCCCACATCACCCTTCACACCTTGGTCTCCGGCCTTGCCCTGCCATTGGACGGGGTAAACAATGCCAGTTAACAATGGTAGCGACCAGTTTGATGTTATATTTTTTAAGTGTTTATCATTGCCGGATGTTTTCTACCTTGAAACCCGAGATCCCTGGATACCCACTAAAACCTGACGGGCCTCTGTCTCCCTGTAGAATATCAAGTTTATGTTTAAAAAGAAGACATCATCCTGTTTGACATTTCGTATTGGGTGTGATATATGAGGCTCGTGTAGATTGCATTATTTAATGCAATGGTAAAAAAAATAGTAAAACATCAAATGACATTTAATGACAATATTGATGCAGAAAATCACCATTTGGTTTATAGAATCTGTGTGATGGAGATATTGATTTACATGACTGTTTAAGAGTGGACATACAGCACAATAAGCCCTGGAGAAACACATGACAATTTGTTATGTTAAGGGGCAATATCTAACTGCAAGGGCAAACCCTAAATGCAATCTCAGCATGTATGTACAGATATACAGTACATATAACTAAATATCAAAGTATATAGAAAAACAATCACTTCATACCTTCTCTCCAGGTGGCCCTCCAGGCCCTTGTATGCCCAAAACACCTGGAGGACCCTTATAATAGATTTACAAAGACAGCAAAAACACTATAAATTAGAGCATGATAAAACCTATGAATAAATCACCGTTCTTTGTGGGTGCCACAATAGAGAAATTGCAACCACCAGTTACTTACCTGTATTCCTGTTAAGCCTGATGGCCCAGCCCTTCTGACCAGGCCGCTCTGCCCCTGGAAAAATGGAAAATTAGTCAAAGCCAAAAAGTGATGATAAAGCTTAATGGGTACGAATGCGTTTGCCGTATAATCATTTACCATCAAGCCTGGGAAGCCTTTCTCTCCTTTGGTGCCTCTTTGTCCCCGTGATCCTGGGACCCCAAGTGGCCCCTCTGAGCCCAGCAAGCCAACATTCCCAAAATCTCCCTATGAAAGATCCAATAATGTTAATTTCGAAATGTAGGATACTCATCGGGGCCAAAGCCCGCAGCCTCCCTCAGTTCTATTGTGTGCCACCTTTACAAAGGGCTCTGCAAATGGTTGGAGAGCAAATATGATGTTCACCCTGCAGTCCGTCACCCTTTGTCGATTCGAATAAAGACATGGAGAAAATGGCGCTGACTAGCAACAATGATTAAAATGAAACTGACCTTTTCTCCTTTGGGCCCTGCAAGACCAAGCACGCCCGGTTCTCCAGCATCTCCCTGCACCGAGAAACAGAGTCAGGAATCAGTGCAGTCTAATTCTCGATTCATTCCAATTTAAATAGTTAGAAAAACAAGATTTCTAACCTCTTTGCCAGCTGACCCTTGGGCACCTCTCAGCCCTCGGGAACCTTGCAGTCCCGGCTCACCTTTCAACCCACAGGGCCCCGGCTTTCCCTTGATGCCTGTTTGTCCCTGTTTCAGGAGGATGATACATTATGATGGCCTCAATGAATCATTTGTAAGTGAATTCAACTGAATGTCATTTGAAGACATAAAAAGAAAATACAACTTGCATGCACACAATTGTGTTAACGTGGATACGCTGCTTGAGAATATGAGCTTCTAGCGGAAACTGGTTTGAGAGACCGTCTCAAGAAGTCCTTTGCACTGCACAAAAATCCAGTAAATCAACTTTGGTCATTGCCTTAAACCTTGAATGCCTCGCTCTGTCCACAATGAAAGGGTGTTTACTTGGATACATGTTCGAACTGAAAGAAAGTTCATACCTTATTAACAGGGCCTGATACTATTGGTCATAAACCGCTGACTTGGCTCCCACATTTCGAAATTTAGCCATTTTCCATTGTGGTGAGTATGACCGACTGTTAGATATGTTCAAGAGACAGGCGAGACAGGAAATTTAAGACCACTCTAGGATGAGTAGGAGATGAGGAATCGGTCTATTTATCCACCAATTGTTAAGATTTCTAAATAATCAACTGTTCACCTGCTGAATCCATTACATATGCCACTTTTCGAATCATATCAATTATCATGGCATTGCAATTATCTAAATCTTAACATAAAGCAGTGCAAATTAAAATAACAAAAACAACACAATTTTGATTTCGCACCAAGGATATTTGGACTTTTCACACTGGGCATCGGTGTGATCAATAGCTGTCTGGGAGAGGCAGGTTAAGCACTAACTTTACAACCAGGGTTGTGGTTGACTCCGACTCATCAGCTGCCAGGCAACCCGCGGTGCACAAGCTTGGCTTTGCACGTGCTCTGCACAAACCATGAGAGAAATGCAGCTTGATGAAATAGTTGAACACACTTAAGCTCAAACCGGCCCAACAACACCGTGCCCTGGAAAGATCCAGTGAGGTCGCCTTGGCTGAGAGGGTTGGTCATGGTTAGTACAAGCTTTGGTCAACCAGTAACTTGATCCACCTACCTCCATGGAAAGGGGCAGTTATATTTCACCAGGGCATTATGTAAGAAAGTCAATGGGTTTTTGGACTGGAGAAAAATCAAAGCGCAAATATTAATTGTTTATATGTTGTCAATTATTAACTCAATTATTTTGTCCTTTTAAGAATTTCCATTTTGGTCTCCTTATTGTAAATACCTTTTTGATCCCTCCATGGCATAAGGCCAATGCTTTGGCTTCTATAATGTTATTTACAAAAAAAAAAAAAATAGGGCTTCTATTTAATCACTACTTTTTGATATTGTCTTGCTGAAAAAAATAATTATCAAAATGATCGACAACCAGTGACAATATTCCTGACAGTAGGTCATGCTACATGAGAAAAAAAAAACATGTTCTTTAGTAGAGTCCCATTCACTGTCATGGTGAAAAACTTTTTTTTTTTCAATTTCTGGTATGTAATTTCTATTCTAAATAATTCATCTTTATATTTGTAGCTTGCTCCATCACCTTAAAGCTACAAAACAATGTTGTTACCTTAACATTATCAGATTATATATCAGTACAAAGCTAATGTCCAGTCCAAACTTCACCACCTTGGACGGGACACCACACTATGTAATCGGTTTATGGACTTTCTAAGAAACCGCTCACAGTATTTTAGATTTAGGAAGCACACTTTCATCCACCCTTATCATCAACTCCCTTAAGGAGGCCCTCAAGCCCCTCAAAGGTGTGTGCTCAGCCCATTACTACACACACTTCACAAGTGACTTCTGCATGCCCCACCTTCCCCAATAACCAAATTAGCGGACGACACCACGGTGTTCGGGTTCATTTGTAACAATGTCAAGTCTGCTTACAGGCGTGAGCTGCAACAGCCGGTCTCATAGAGTAAGAACCACAACTTGGTCTGTAATATCAGAAAGACCAAGGAAATAATTGTAGGTCTGGCAGTTCCATGGTTACCCCAGTCCAATCTCCATTAGGAGTGCGATGGTGGGGACGGTTACAAAATTCAGGTTCCTGGGAGTGACTCTGGCGTGGAGCACCAACATCACCTCTACTGTGAAAGGCTCAACAATGGCTCTTCTACCTGAGGGAAATAAGAGCTCTAAAATCCCTAGTCCACTTGCTGCCCACTGGAAGGAGATACAGGTCTATTCGCACCAGAACCACCAGACTGGTCTGCAGTCTCTTATCAACAGGCAACGAGGCCCTTCCATCCATCTCACTAACCACATCGCACTACCACAATAACTTTGGACTAGGCTTTGGACCACTTTTCTCTCCTGCGTCTGTGAATGATGAATGCCTACCTTCTGCCGCTATGACGAATGGCGTTCTTGTGTTGTGTTCTGCTGAGACGATAATTTATTTTGGATGCAGTACATTCAATACCTCTGCTGGGCTTCTCAATAATAATTTTAAGAATTCTCCAGACATTGATGCCATATACACTGCACTTTTTTTTGCACTTCACAGGGGTACTCAAAGTCAGTGTTGGGATGCTCAGCATAATATCTCATTGTTATCTAATGGTGTTTTTGGATAAAGACAAATCAAGTATTGATTGATACCAAATATCACTGACGCACCGAGTCAGTCTGTGAGAGTGTACTTTGTGTGTTTTGTTCAAATGAAAAATTACAGACCTGGTCACCTTTTTTTCCAGGAGTTCCTTCTTCACCCGCTGCACCATTAGGGCCCTTCCATATCAACCAGACATATGATTAAATTAAAATAATGATCCTAATTCTAAAACATACAAACATATATCATGTTATATTGAATTTCTCTCTTTGGATGTGTTGTGTGACAAGAATTACAGCAGCGAGAGAAGCGCTAACCTGCTGTCCGTATAGACCCGGAGCACCAGCATCACCTGTAGGACCCACCGCTCCCTGAATAGTATACACAATACATTGATTTACATCTTTGACCAATGACTGTATAATCTTATTATAGATATAAAAAACACTCACCTTGTCTCCTTTTGCTCCAGTCTGACCCCTCAGTCCAATCAGCCCCGGTGGCCCCTGATGAGAACAAACTTATTTTCCATCACATGTTCATACCTCATCACAGAATTACCAGCCCACTTACAATAATTTTCATGACAGAAGAAACACATGATTGTAATGGATTGTGGAGGAAAATGCAAACTCACCAGCATCCCTCTTGGTCCAACTGACCCTGCAGAGCCACGGGGCCCCTGGTCCCCTGCAGAACCAGGAACCCCCTTGCTACCCTGTGATCCTGGCTTACCCGGGGGACCCTAAAAATAGTTTGAAGGAAAAAAAGAAAGCGGGGAAAACTGTATAACAAAATAAAGTCTTTGATCATTATCATTCATTATATTTTTTAGCATTTCAAGCGCATGCACGAATGTTTTGTTTGTAAATTCTTTGTAAGTCATGCATATTACATACAACAGGTGATCACCTAGAATTGTTTTAAAAATACAATAATTATAAGACGTAAAATAAAACGTATCAGCTCACCACCTTAGAATGATACATATCAAAATCATTTGTTTTTTACTAACTGTTTAATCATTGGCCTCTAAATGTTCATTTTCAGCAGGTTGTAATTAATGAACTACCAAAATAATGGAATGCCATGCAGTGCTGTATCCATCTCTTTTCTGTTCTATTTCTGAATTCTATGAAATCATGGAACAAATTATTATACTAAATGAATGCAAGAGCTTATTATGAAGTGTTCCCAGAGGACTATCATAGGACATGGAAAAAAAAAACAACTTGACAGAAACATCTATCAGTAAATGGATTGACTGCAAAATGACCTATATTTTACATCACAAGGATGGGATGATTGACATCCGATAAGGAATAATGGGTGGAATAATGGGTGGAAAGGGCGATTGTCTTGGAGTTGAAGGATCTTGGTTCAACTCCCAAACTCCTCCTTGCTTTGGCACAGCTTAGTGGCTCCCCGCTGCTCATGGTTCATCCATGATGCAGAGATTAACAATTTCCAGCAAGAGATTGCCAAAGTATTCCAAATTCTAAAAAAAAAAAAAACCCTTGTATTACGCTATCTCCTCTACTTATCTCTTCCTATTGAATATACGCTGCTCCAAAAAATAAAGGGAACAGATCCTAGATCTGAATGAATGAAATCATCTTATTAGATCTCATCTCTTTACATAGTTGAATGTGCTGACAACAAAATCACACAAATTGATGGATGGAAATCAAATGTATGAACCCATGGAGGTCTGGATTTGGAGTCACACTTCAAATGAAAGTGTAAAAACACACTCCAGGCTGAAATAACGTCCTTAAAACAATTGAAAATGAATGCTTCCCAAGTGGACAATGTGTTGCTTGAGTGTTCCCTTTATTTTTTGGAGCAGTATATTTTTTGCCTATGTACTGTAGTACCCAGCACTCTCCCATGATCAAAACTCAGCGAAAGAACTCGAGGAAACATGAAGCTCAGTGTGGACGGCTTTCTGCCTTGACCGTAAAAATAAGGGAGAGAAACCTACAGACAGGGAGTGGAAGAGAGCAAAATAGAAAGCAGGAGTGTGATGGAGACAGAGGCCGGGTCTGAAGGTTGGGAAGCTGCCATATGCTCTGACAGCAAACACTAAATATATATGATTGCCTAAGTGCTGGGAGAGATATGAGGCTGAACGTCTTCATCAGTACCAAGAGATGCAAAGACAAGAAGACGGACATCGGCTATAGACATTGACTTGAGGAGACGGCACCATAGTTTGAAATCTCTGCCTCATTAATGTGGTCTTTTTTTTTCTTCTCAGATTTAATATATTTATGCCAAGGTGTGCCAACCCTCCTCCATCCAGTCAGCAAAGTCCCCTGTCTTGATATCTTCATTTTGGACATCATTGATCTCCAAGGTGCAAATATTAATTGAGTTTAGTCTTATAAGTCTCAGTTGCAGCCGCTTTTTTAGAGCAACATGTCATCTCTTTCACTTCCAGCTGTCCTATTATATTAATCATGCTTTCCAAAAAATGTATTTTTGTAATTTTTGTACAAGTTATTATTGGGAATCCGGGGATCTTGTTATTTGGGACAGCCGAAATCAACGAAAGATGACCGTTTTGATCTCCAGAACATTTTGTATTAATGCTGGTGAAGAACACACATAGGTAAAACTGCTGGAAGTAATCAAATCACTGTAGTTTCTTTTAATAAGAACTTTTTAAAAAATGTATACATTCATAATACAAGTATGTTCAATAGTAAAAGTGGAGAAACCGTGTGTCTTGCGCCTTTTCCCCACTAACTTCAGATTTTCTCTTGTTTTCAACCCCAGATTTCTGAGCAAAGGTACAAATTTTATCTTTATATTTTAACTGGGGACAGCATGGCTCAGGGGGTTAGAGGCCGTCCTTGGAGCCAGACATTTCTGGTTTAATTCCTGCACTCCTCCAAACCTGTCAAACTGTTGTTGGGCAAGACACTGAACCCCTTCCTGCTCCCCTGGCACCGCCAAGTGGCTGCAAACTGGTTCATCCATGATGGTTTAAATGCAAAGAAGTAATTTTCCTCAAAGGATTAATAAAGTAAAATAAATATATAATAAAATGTAATATAATAAAAATACATAATATCATAAAAAAGAACAAGTAGAAATGCACGTGGATCTATTACTACTATGACTGACAGTTACATGGTAATAGCTGCAGCTATACAAGTATTTTGATATTCATATAGAAATAGCAATGGTGGATGCCTGGCAAGACCACTGCAGTAGATCAAGCCATGTCCCGAGGCGACCTTAATATGAGCGAGCCCAAGGACTCAGAAGAAGATATCTGCCATGGTTTCTAAATGGAATTTAAAATCTTTGCAAGGTATGATATGCAAATATTTCCCACATGAGAATTTGAGGTGTTAAAGACAATCGCGGCAACAACAAAAAAAAGTTCGCAAAAACAAAGCATTATTATCTTTAAGCATGCAGATAGATCTTTTTGTTATACTCTTATCATATATTAAACACCATTTATGTTAGACCTACTCACTCGGAATCCCTCAAGGCCTTTGGGGCCCAGCTGTCCTTGACGGCCCTGCAAAACAGAAGCTGGCAATGTCACTGTGGCATTTCATCTTGGGCCTTATCTATGAATATTGATTAACTGGCCTGTTAAAGAGATTCTCTACAAAGTCATAAAAACTAATGTGGAAGAGGACATAAAAAAATATGGTGCAGTTTTATGTTGTTGTTTAGTTCTTTGGTAATGAAAATACCATTAATGTTTTTTTTTGTTTTTTTTTTCATCAGTGCAGCTGTGCCCACTCAAGCATATGGTGTGCACTTGTATATTTCTGACTGTAGCTATTAAAATGTTATTGAATTTCTATGATTTTTAGCATTTCTCATTTACCATACACTAATCCTCTTTTCAAACTATCTGTGCTAAGAGCTAGAGGAGTTTTGCTCTCACCTGTGGGCCTGGAAGGCCCCTCTCACCGGGTGGGCCCTTTGCACCCTGAGAGGACAGTTTGTGGAGAAAATATGATGCAAAATGAATGAAATGTTTTGAAACAGAATAAAAGCTTTGTGGTCAGTGTAAGATGCAAATACAATGAAATGAATGTGCATCTCCAATTTGTTGAGGCATGCACGCATCACACACAGTACACTTTTGGACGCGTGCACACACACACACACACACATAGATGTAATTCTATGCATGTGTGTGTGTAATGTCTTCAATACTATGTATGTTGCCTTCACCTTTTAAAAGTGTGTGTGTGTGTTTGTGTACACCTGGTCCTAGAGTGCTTTTCTGTTGCCAGTCATCTTGAAAAATGATTCTCTTTCATTAGTGTAATACTTTTTCCCATAACTTTAATTAGTTTAATAAATCTTGTGCCATAGCCGCCCCCTCAGTGATGAAGTCCACATTCAACAAGGGCCTCAGAGAGACACTAAGCTCTCTATTAATACTACATTTGGGATATAATTTGTCATATCACATTCAAGTGAAGGAGGATAGTGAGCCAGGTTTTACACACACACACACAAACGCACACACAGGAAAGAGAAAATGAGAGAAAACGTGTGACTCACATTTGCTCCGGTCTTTCCTGGGATGCCGGGGCGTCCTCTGACGCCACCATAGCCCTGTAGAACAGAAATCCCATCTCAAAATAAGATTAACATTCATCGCTCTCAACTGTAAAATCCCACCTCCAGGCATATGTCCTATTTTCCCGTCATATTGATCATCGCTATCCCGTTTCAATGGATTGTAGCAATTCACTAAACAACAGTAAATGCAATAATGGCTATTATGAAACATACCGACTACTGCGCCGACTGCAATTTCAAAATGTGCATAAACTGGAGTATTCCTTGTCGCCTGTCTATCTTCTGTCTATCTATATTCAACTCCTGCGACTGGCAGATTATTGTAGCGTCTTACCCTTTGGCCGGGGGCGCCATGCCTCCCGGTCAGACCCACCGCTCCCTGGTAACCCTGTGGAGACGTTCAGATATCTATGTGTTATACTGTACATACAAATAACAATATTATATGCACAGGGTTCCTATTAAATATTGGATGCTTTGGGGCGCTTACTAGAGAAGGCAGGATGAATACATTATATCGTCTTTTGTTTCTTCAGATTGAAGTTTTTCATTTTTTAAGGAAGCCCATTGAATCAAAGGGTAAATAAACTGAAGTTGGTGTTACTGAAAACTTTCAGCATCCTTATTCATTAATTTTGATAATTCTGAAGTGGTGTGACCAGAATGGCTTGTTACATCTATCAGAAGCTGATGCTAACTTTGGCCAGATTCGTAACTGAATTGACACAATACAAACGGTAGGGCAGGGGGAAAGTAAAAGAAAGTGTTGAATACATTTAATAGGTATATTATTGTGCTAAAGTTGGGTTCAATTACCCATTTCTGCCTCTGAAACTGAGATAGAAGGGTATCTTGATAGGAATCCAGTATGGCCGTGCAGTGAGACAGACAGTAATACTAAGGTTGTATATAATATTCATGAATAGAAAGGAATGCTTAAACATTCAGCTGCAAATGTTTAATCACAGAACATTGTATTGTTCTGCAATGTATCAGCATTGTAATCGTATCGTAAAAGGATAATAGTTTATTCATCCCCTTTTGGGAAATTTGAGATGATGATGTCACTTACATAGATGCCCACTGGTCCCTGAGGGCCCATCAACCCAGATTTTCCTATAAATCCCTAAAAAGTTTCAAACAACAGGTTTTTCTAAATTTAATAAATAATCGCACAAGTACTGTATATTATTTCAATTTCGGCCTTTCTACTCACCCTCGCCCCGGTGGCTCCGCGACTCCCATCTTGCCCCTGCTTGCCCGAGGGACCCTGTTAGTCACAGGATTCTGTAAGCGTGTTAAAACCAAGTCAGTAGTATGTGATTTACGTCGACTGGAAGGCTAGTGGCTACCTACCGTAGCTCCCTTGGAATCTGCTTGCCCTCGAGCGCCTGCCGGACCAGGAAGTCCCTAAAAAAAAAGATCAAGGAATTTTCGCCAATTTTGCCACTGTCAACTCAAATATTCACACCTGACTCTGTCTTTCAACAGCTTATATCATGACACAGCTGCCTGTTCGGTCGATCCGAGCATCAGTGAAGCAGAGAGAGTGACTCAGCAGCCGGATTTATCCCCCACTGCAGGTTGTGCACCGTTTGGTATTTTGCCAAGCAAGGATTTACTGTTCTGATCAGAAATCGCTTGCTTAATATTTAATATTCAATTCCTCCAATCTTCCTTATATCATTAAAATGCAAGTCAAACTCAACTTCTCATTTACTTAAGATTGATGTTTTTTTTACACTCCTTTCTTGGTGTCATCAAATTGCTTGATATCTAATATTCAATTCCTCAAATCTTCCTTATCTTGTTAAAATGCGAGTCAAACTCAACGTCACATTTACATAAGATTGATGTTTTTTTTACACTCCTTTCTTGGTGACATTAAATGCCCAGCAGTGACAGCTTTCTTACTAACTTACGGCTAATTGTAGTGGAATTGGCTGGATGCAGGAGTCAGAGTTTACAAGGTGTTTGTTTTTCCTCCCTTTTTATTTCCAAGTGTTGCTCAGCATGACAATTTTTGGGGGAAAATTAACCGTGAAAAAAGCCATGCAGTCTCAATGGAGTGGAAACCATAACCCCAAATCAAGGAGGTTTTCCCAGCCCTTATCGAGAGTGTTTTAAAGCTTAAACCTGACAAGCTGCCAGGTAGACTGATGGAACCTAAGCCGATCTGCAAACTCATATCGACTTACATTTGCGGATAGATATGTTCTTTTTTTCTATAAAAGGCAGCTTATGGCACCTCTAGGTTGCAGGACTAATCCATGCAGGTGCAGTTCTGTCTGCAACCACTGCAGTACCACACACCTACTTACTATGGTGGGAACTATATATACTGCTCAAAAAAATAAAGGGAACACTTGAACAACACAATGTAACTCCAAGTCAATCACACTTCTGTGAAATCATAGTGTCCACTCAGGAAGCAACACAGATTCATTTTGACTTGTTTTAAGGACATTACATCAAAGTTGGATCAGCCTGGAGTTTGTTTTTACACTTTAATTTTGCGTGTGATTCCTAATCCAGACCTCCATGGGTCGATACAATTGATTTCCATTGATGATTTTTGTGTGATTTTGTTGTCAGCACATTCAAATGTGTAAAGAGCAAAGTATTTCATAGGAATATTTCATTCATTTAGATCTAGGATGTGTTTTTTAAGTGTTCCCTTTATTTTTTTGAGGAGTGTATATTGATGATACATATCGGTAAAATCTTTTGGTGAACAATTTTTAGGTTGTACGTACTCACAGAAATGACACTCATCTGTTTTCTATGATTATTTGCACTGTTTCCATCAAATAGCCGCAATATTGGTTTTAAAACAATGGAAAAGCCAACTTACTCTGTTTCCCTTTTCACCAGGGGAGCCGTCACAGCCAGGATCACCCTGCAACAAGTAAACATGAAAATGCGTAACAACGTAATGATGACACAGAGACGACGAGAGCTCAATAGTGTAATAGAAGAAGCACGTGTCGTTTGGGATGATAATTTATAGGATGGGAACCTGTGTACCAGGCTTTCCTTCTGGTCCCTCATCCCCAGTGCGGCCCCTGAAACCCTGCATAATGCATACAAAGAGAAACTCAGCAGGGGGTTATGAGCTCAACGCTACTAGAATCGACTCCTGTGAGATGGTTTTATGGTTACCGGCACACCAGGTAGGCCAAACAAGCCAACGAGTCCAGTGCGACCCTGTAAAAACAAACATAATAAAACTTATATTGGACATAATGAATGCGATATTAATCGATTCAAGTTCCAAGGAGAAACGTACCCTTGAGCCTTTGGGTCCTACCTCCCCGTTCCTTCCAGGTTTGCCTCTATTACCCTTGATACAAATAAATTCAGACCATTAATGAGATACTCCTGAAATGAAGAGATCCCTTTGATGAGAGGCTAGAAATAAATTTTTCTTGGCAAGAGCGAGACATGAATGGCGGCGCATCTTCAGAGATTCAGCTGAAAACTGAATGTCTTGCAGATTTTTGTGCAGTTTTGCATGGTTTCTGAAGAGATCAGCACCTTGAACTTTGAAGCAATAATGATAGGAACATCAGTAGGTACATTACTGACATCTGATCATTATTATTTTTGGACTGTTAAGATACAAATTATACATGAACCTCTCCTTGACATGATTTTAATGCTCAAATCTGCACTGGACTATTGGTATTGATAAATAAGAGCAACTGCTTCACCTCTGTTGGTGGCACAAAAGCACAAAAGAAATGCCTTGCCCCTGTTTGTTAGATCTGCTGCACAATTTGGATAAAATACATATTTAGCTATGCTATTTTAGAGGGATCTGACATTGTATTCAATGTGTTCTTTTATAACCAAAACCACCCTCCAGCTGAATTACTGATTTTTTTTTCCCCCCTCAAACCATAGTAATATACAGTGAGACAGACACAGCAGAAAATAAGACTTCTTTTGTTAAGGTCATCTTTCAAGTTCAGTCTTTTCTGAATAATTCATACTTTCAAGTGGTGATGATGAACTCTGACCTTTATCCCCTGCTTTCCCGCTGCTCCCTGAAGCCCAGCCTCACCATCTTCACCCTGGGAAGAAAACAGAAACTAAAAAGATAACTGGGCATTTATTCATTGAAAAGAACTGACATCAACATCTGCGACCCACAACATATCCATAAATCTCATTTTTTCGGTGAAGTTTCAAAACCTTCACTTGAAGAAGTATATAACAGGCTATCTATCTATCTATCTATCTATCTATCTATCTATCTATCTATCTATCTATCTATCTATCTATCTATCTATCTATCTATCTATCTATCTATCTATCTATCTATCTATCTATCTATCTATCTATCTATCTATCTATCTATCTATCTATCTATCTATCTATCTATCTATTGATCCAGAAAATCAGCACTATCAGTGTAGGAGGACACGGCATATTTAGGTTATGGCTCATACATTTTTTTATTTATCAGATATCAAAATAGATCACCTTGTGAATAATTCCAAAACAAAGATGAAAATAAGATAATGTCTGAGAAGAATTAGTAAATTAGTATTAGTAAATTGCAGGAGAAAATGAGAACTATCTCCTTCATTAATTCAGGCGATGCAGAGGTTTAATAAAGCTGTGGAATGGGGGAATTCATCACAAATCTAAATAACATTTATAACATTTGGTAAACATTTTAGCCAACTATTGGCGAGTGTAATACCTCTCTTCCCCTTGGCCCAGGCTGACCCCTCCCTCCTGGAAGGCCTGAGAAGCCACGTTCACCCCTTTCCCCTTGACGGCCCTGAGCCCCTGCAGCACCTGGAGGACCCTAAAAAGTTCATTATCACAATAAGAATAACATTATCATAACATAATTGGTCAATGAGGATTGTGCATGTAATTGTGCATTCAATGCTTATCTTTATCAATAATTCACCGGCTCATCTATTCATATTTTTATTTTAAATGTGCAGATACAGAAGGTAGGGCAGCCGTGCCATTTAAAAACATGCCTTGTCAAGTGACATGCCAAAGTCAACAGTGTCTGTCAACTGCACGATAATCATGCATATGCACTATTTTTAACATGAATGTGGAAATGAAACTGAATGATTGGCCTATTAGTGCCAATGCCATTCATAAACCTAGGTGTTATATTGCATACAATATTGAGAAATTAGAATAATGGACAAATTCATGTTTGAATTATTCGGAAGCCCTGTCTGGGGCTTTGGTTGAATCTGTATCCCGCTAAACGGCGCTCCTTTGTACAGCTCGATACGTGCATTTCAAGCTGAAAGACGACATCTCCTGCCTCATCCATCCACTCACACAATATGTGATTCACACTTATATGTAATTGAAGGCATTTACATTAAAAAAAAAAAAAAAATCAATCAAAAATTGCAATACAGAGTCACATCGCAAAAAATAAAATAGGAAATAAAACAACATAATAATTATCTGTTCCAATTGTATAAAGACAAACAGATACAAAAATCCAATGAACAGTTTACATATATAAATAAAAACAATATAATAAAGAGAGAAAAAGCTCAGTTTGTAGACCTTGTGTGTATGCCCATAGCTGTATGTGATCTCCACTTTCAAGATAGTCAAGTAGCTGACTTTTAAAGACTTAAAGGACGAGAGCATGCAAATTGTTTTCTTAACTGGTTGCGTGCTCGGTGAGCTCAAATTGATACATCGAACCCATTCCGATTAGGCTTGAACAATTTACTCCAGCTGCTTGCAAATGACTCGAGCCGCACGCTACCGCTGTGTTGTAAATTATCCACTGTGTGTCATTTGTTATTATTATTATAAATCCGTGACAGCCTTGTGAACCACTGTGTGCCATATCTAATTCACCTTATAAAAAAATGCAAATTATTTATACCTCAGATGCATAAGATGGCACAGAATCGGGTGAATATTACTACTCCTCAGAAAAGCTTCAGAGGTCTCCGCAGCCAATCATCTGCCTGCATCTAACCCTTTTCTTTGCATTCTTTCAAAACAACCAACTTCATGTCCTTTATCACTCATCCATAAATCTCTCTTCCGCTCCGATCATCATTTTACCAATATATTCACAATCTTTGCTCTTTTCTCCACCCATTCCAACCTGCTTAAAAATGTTTCTTTACTTCTTTTCTAACTTTCGCTTTGGACTGTTGACCCTGAATACTTAAAATCTTCTCCCTTCTTCTCTCCCACTTAAGTACCTCTCAATCACACAAATGTGTTCTGTCCCACTTCCTTACCTCCACCTCTATAGATTTTCCTCCACCTGATTCCTGCTCTCATCTGCAAATATCATATTCCACCTATCACACCTGCCCTGCACCGCTCTACTCGGTACGTGTCGCTCACAAACACCTTCTATCAGCTTCTAAACTGTGCTACGACAGCCACACCGATAACTATATCGCTCGCTTCTTTAACATGTGGGAGCGATTCACTTGTCAACCGTTTTCACAGAAGCTCAGAGGCGCTGCACTTCTTTATTGTCTCCTTGACTGGGAATCTCTTTTACCGATCTAGAAAGGCCTTTCATTTTAGCTGCATGTGACATCTGACGGGGAAAATCTCCTTTATTAACACAGGATCCTTCAGTCAGTAGATATATTGACATGCAGTATGTCAGAAGCCAGACCGTGGGCTTATATGATACACGAGACAATAATATAAATTAGCAGATAACATATTTTAAAACAGATTGACAGAACAGCTAGAAACCGTTGCTTCTGCGCAGGGATTGTTAATCAAACACACAAAAACTACTCACACTTATGGATTATTAATATACTATTCAGTCTCTATTTTTGTAGTCATAAGCATCAACCGTACAAAACACCAACAAAGATTAGTGGTTATCTCACTGATGTAACAATTTATATTGTCTTTAACAACAAAAAGGCAGTAAGGTGAAATTTACCGCAAGTCCATAAAATTATTTTGTAATCGATGAATGGGTGAATGTAGAGCACAAACCCGATGAATACCATTCATGCTAAATGCTGGACAAAGGAATTCAGACTCTTTCTTCACTGCCCAACCTCTGACTAAATATATTCCATATGGCTACAATTTTTTAAAATCCAGTATTGGGAGCAATTGAACTATTGGTAACAAATAAATAGAAATAGAATGGGGCGAGGTTTCCAGGTCTCTAGTCCAGTGGTTCTTAACCTTGTTGGAGGTACTGAACCCCACCTGTTTTACATGCGCATTCACCGAACCCTTCTTTATTGGGTCGAGGATCGTTTCGTTGATGGGTACAAAGAACAGGCAGAGTAGCCTTTTCATCCAATCTGGCTCCCTTCACCTTGAATTCAGCAAGCACTATGTTCTTGTAGTTCCCATCTCCATGCAGCTGAAGGAAGCCTTCCCTTAGTTTTGCCGGTGCTGGACTAGAATTGCTCATCTTGTCTTAGCAAATCATGCAGTTAGGACATCGATTCCAATCACGTTCCGTCATACATGTGAATCCGTATTGTATGTATTCTTCCGACCGCTTTCTTTTTTTGCCCGACATAATTAGTATGAAGGGATTAAAATATTAAGAAAGAAATCACATGACGTACCATCACGACAGTCATAAGTTACTACAACTGAGCGCGCCAAAATCCCTGCAGCACGGATAGGCCAAGCTATGTAGCGTGATCACCTGCAGCCAGTGATGTCATCACCAATGTGTGTCTTGACCTCCGCCGAACCCCTGAGACTGACCCACCGAACCCCTGGGGTTCGATCAAACCCAGGTTAAGAACCACTGCTCTAGTCAGTGACCAATCATTTAATCCACTGGCTGGAGGGAATTTGGAAGCTATAGATCTGTAATTACAACTGCTTGATTGACATCAAACTTCTCGCTGTTCTTTCAGTGATGGCAAATTAGAATTAAAGGAGGCCCGGGGAAAAGAGAAAATTGCCTATAAATCAGGACAAGACATAGTGAGGAATCACAAGGTTTGATATTTAACATTAAGTTTGAAGCACAAATACAAGCACAAGGATAAAGCGGCACCCTGTTAATCCATTTTTGGATGTAAAGATCTACAGTGTTGCTGTTGTTTTTCTTCTTGAATTTGATGCCAGAACTTGTTGATCAAATGAGGTCAAATACCTCATGTTGGTCTCCCACCCCGAATGGTGAATGGTCCAAAAAATGTTTCTGTCAAGTAGAATTGGGGTTTGAACAGACGGGGATGAATTGGTACAAGATCTGCCATCTTGAGAAAAGACTTGTGTAGCCTTTTTGAATGCTACACGAACAGTAGCATTCATGAGGAATAGCATCTTTTGCGAACCTCTTTGCAGCCCGTCGGCCACTTTTTCACTTTTAAAGTGTAATCAGATGTGCGGGACACCAAGTAAGTGAAAGGATGCAAAGACTAGACAGCAATATGTGGCTCAAACTTCATATCTTTGAGGCTGATGATGCTAATATCTTCCTCCTCAACACATATGCTTGTGCTGGGGACTGGCAGTCCCGCCTTGGAGGCATGAATAGAGATGGTCAACCACTCCGAACCTTCCTAGTACCAGCAAAATGACCAAATTACAGTAATGTAAATGTAATGTTATCAACATCAACAACGTCTATTCTCTATTCCTGACCAGAGTCAGTTTGATGCTTCATTTTCTTACCCTGCATCCTTTTGGCCCAGTCTGCCCTTTGTCACCCTCTTGTGCCCTGAATCCCTAGACACAGACAGCAGAATGCATTTCACTTTTGGTTAAACTTTCCTCTACACCAGGGGTGTCAAACTCATTTTGTCCGGGGGGCCACATACGGGCTTATTTGATGTCAACGGGGCCGGACCAGTAAAATCATTACCTAGAAGTAACACCAAGTCCAAATTTTTCCTTTGTTTTGGTGCAAAGGAGGTAAACAGGTAAATTATAAATATCTGTATATGTAATGATCTGTTCCTCTAAAAGATACATGATGAATTAATGCTAAAAATGAATATTATAAGAATTGATGAAATTACAACCAAAAAAATATTGTTGAGTTAAAAAAGAAAATCTTGTCACTGTGAGAAAATTTGCCACAAGAATTTATTAGAAAACTGATTGTTAGCATGTATAAGAGGAGGTATTATGTTTACAAGGCTAATGGTGGCTATTCTGGTAATAAAATCAATCTTTTTAATTTTGCCCGTCTTTTTTTTTTGCTATTGTTTTTGCGTTTTTTTTTTTTTTTCTTTTACAGTAATAAGAAAAGAAAAGATCGTTTTAACAATGTCACAAGATGTTTTTCCATCCAAAAATCCTTTTGTTTTCAAATTTTGAAGCAAAAAATACATCGCAAAGTTACTTTTTACATTTTTTCCTTGCTCGTATTTTTTTTGAAACCCACTGTATAAAACCCCCAGATGCATGTGAGAAAAAGCACAAAAACACAAAAATTTGATTTCAGGCAGGGGGCCACAAAATATTGGCCCGCGGGCCGCGAGTCTGAGACCCCTGCTCTACATACAGTATATTTTTAGTTAATCTACACAAAGCAGGGATTCTCACTAGACCCTTTAAAGTAAACCTTTATGAAAGTTGTCTCAAGAATTTGTACACTAACTGAAATGATTTTTCTCAAAAGGGATTCTAATATCCAGAGCATGGAGGTATTGACCAGTTTATTTATATTTCTACTTTCATGCCTTACAATGTATTAATTTTGACAAAACACTGAATGCAAAACAGCAAATGCGTCATCTTACTTTAGCACCTTGAAATCCTTTTGCTCCTGGAGCACCAGTTATCCCCTACGACAACATACCAGGGAAAAAAAAAACATGAAATGGTGGTTGCTACAGTGAACAAAGAGAATTCGCAAACAAGTCGGCCTTCCCCGTAAATGTTGCTGAAGGTCTTAATATGGCTTCTTTTTCAAAACAACCGGGGGGCATAAGAATGATTTCATGCATAAGAGGGTTTGAGAAAAGGTTTCACGCTGCAAAAGGCTATAAAATGGGGAAAAGAAAGGCAGGACGAGGTTGAGCTCTGGCCGGTTGTGACAGAGTACGTATCAGTGGAAAGTCTCAGTCACACAAGCGATAAAGCGGACATTAAAAATGCAGAAGGCGAAGTGTCGCCTAATCGATCAATTTGCTTTAGTACGCAACAATCAGTTGAGGCTGGGAAACATTTTTCTTTTGCCCCAGGTTTCTATTCAAAAACAAGCTGATCATTTGCAGGTATTTGGCTCAGTAGAGACGATGTGGTTGATGCTCTGTCAGTGTGCCATGACCCGCTCTTGAAAGAAAAGCTATAACTAGACAAACTTAGATATTCAGTCAATGTTCGCTCCGCTGCAGGTACATTAATATGAAATCATTAACAGCTTGATAATGGTCAATCATTTACCATCGGCCCTTCAATGCCAGGTAGTCCGGTTGTTCCCATCGGACCCCTACTGCCCTGGTAGAGAAGAAAAGGATATCCATATAAGTTCATCCATATATAAAAATGTATAGAAACACCAGCTACTCTTTGGAATACAACTGGCACGCACACTGTTTTAAAGCTGGTAACTTTTCTGGCCACCAATCATTTTATTCAATTGAAAATGAATTAATATGGCAAGGTTAGTAGGGGTAATATGTGGAAATTCAACTTTTCCAAATATTCTCACACTTTATGTCATAAATTCCAAAGTTGACTCAGTAAGCTCAACACGGCATTTAAGTAGAACCCTTTTTAATCATGAGATAATTAGCTTTTAGCAGCTCCTCTATCAGGTAAGAATAGAAATTCATTGACAAATAATGTTATTGTGCAGGTGTCTATTTTTATTTATTTATTTATTGGAAATTGTTGGATAGAATTGGGATTTTGGGTTTACATTCAGATGGAAAAGATGCTATCACTTCATTGAAATGAAGCGCCTGGGAATTCAAAAGAAATTAATACAAATATGAGATAGACTTGTACCAGAAATATGAAAAGGTAAGAATCCATCTATGAATCTATCTATCTATCTATCTATCTATCTATCTATCTATCTATCTATCTATCTATCTATCTATCTATCTATCTATCTATCTATCTATCTATCTATCTATCCATCCATCCATCCATCCATCCATCCATCCATCCATCCATCCATCCATCCATCCATCCATCCATCCATCCATCCATCTATCTATCTATCTATCTATCTATCTATCTATCTATCTATCTATCTATCTATCTATCTATCTATCTATCTATCCATCTGCTGCCGCTCATCCCGCACCATCTTAATACAGCATTGATCAAATAAAGTTACTGATGAAATAACTGCAGATAATTACTGAAAACCTTACCATGTCTCCTTTAGGGCCAGGAATCCCCTCCATGCCTGGTTGCCCCTGTCAAGATTGAACAAATATATTCAACAGAATTCAATCAAATATCACTGCAGAAGGGTTTGTGGTGAAGCTCTTCCAAATCACAGCAGCCATCGAGATGAAATCTTTCCTTAATAATTATAAGTGCAAAGTAACCCACTCTATCGGGATACATAAATATAGCTTCAATGTTATCATAATACTTAAGCAGAACATTGAATTAGCT
This sequence comes from Fistularia commersonii, assembly GCF_037954325.1. Classification (NCBI taxonomy): domain Eukaryota; kingdom Metazoa; phylum Chordata; class Actinopteri; order Syngnathiformes; family Fistulariidae; genus Fistularia; species Fistularia commersonii. The sequence goes on from NC_141305.1 coordinate 8,359,210, forward strand.
GTGACCCTTACAATGTTTGCAGGGGGAGGATCAGCTTACATTCAACCATTTAATTCAATTATAGGTACAAATTATTTTTGTAATCTAGTACTTATAAATCTTTACTGCATTATAAATTAGACATTACATGGTTGGATTATAAAAATAAGTATGTCCTGTGCAGTAGGTAAAGTATGGCAGGATATATATATAACTTTATTTGCAAATCTGGTATAATACTCTTGTAAAGGCAGGTTATAATATATTATATTTACTTGAGCCCCTTCAGCTCCTTGTGGGCCGGTTTTTCCCGTTAATCCTGTTGGTCCCTGCAAATTAGAGATGCTGTGGATTAAATATCACAACAATAGCACTTTCAACTTGCAAAATACATATTTTATTGCCTGTTTATATATTGTATAGTTATTTTATTGCATATCTGTATATTTTATATATATTGTCTATTTTGTACAGTTTTATATTTGTATCGTCCAAGACTACAGATGGAAATTCGCTATGAGCTACAATCTGGTACAAACATCTCTGCCTCTGTGCTTAATGTAATTGTACACTGTCCTGATAAACTTCTAAACAAACAAACAAACGATAAGCATGTCGATTCTCCATCATCGGAGAGAAGCGATCGGGTGAACTGAATATCGTACTGGAGGGCCTTTACGACCTCGAGCACCAGCAGGACCTGGATCCCCCTGGACAGAAAGACAGCGCAGACTCATTTGTCAATTTATTGCAACAAGTTAAATCGTACTTGCTTTGAAATGGCCGGTAAACAAAAATGAACTCACCTCAAACCCGTTCAGTCCACGTGGCCCTATACCACCCGTCGTCCCCGGTGCACCCTGAAAAATTTCCAATAAAAATTAGGTCACCTCTACTAAGTAACAGCCATGTGGGTTACTTTGATACTGGCATACTTACCTCTGGCCCTTGTGGACCCCGAAATCCATCATGTCCAGAGTGTCCCTGATTAAAAGAGGTCAGTACTAGTTAAATTTTCTGCAAAAGTGCGAGAAACTGGGTTTAGTTAGGATGGTGAAGACAGCACAAGGTACCTGCGGCCCTGGTGGTCCAGGGAACCCAACGCCGCCTTTTCTCCCCAAAGGACCCTTATTTGTTTCAAACAGCAAAACAGTTACGTGCAGAGCTGACTGAAAATGCCTGATGGTGAATGTATGCTCACTGTTTCCAAATGGGTTAAGAAATGTAACATATTTATTTCAAATTAATTCTTTATGTCATCCTTCTTACGGGTGGTCCCACAGCGCCATTGTCTCCCGGCTCCCCCTTAGATCCCTGCAAAACAAACAACGTGCTCTGAGTAAAAACTGTTGAACGTTCTTTACTGTTGGTGAATTAATATTTTGGGGCGATGGCTATTTCCAGCCACTGGAGGGAGATATATACTCTTATCAAGCCACTTGCATCTGCAGTTGGGATATGTATACATGAGATTGTAGAAAAACGTGTGTAGTAGTTACTATATGTTTCAAAAGAAAAGTTTTATTGACAAGATATGACGCTGGTTTATTTTATAACTGACCTTTTCCCCCAGTTCTCCTCTTTCTCCAGATGGCCCAGGCTCCCCAGCAAAACCCTCCAATCAAAGGCCAGAGAGAAAAGAAAAGCATTTTATAATCCATTGCACCATCCTTTCGCATTTGATCTCTCCATATATAAAAATGTATAGAAACACCAGCTACTCTTTGGAATACAACTAGCATACACACTGTTTTAAAGCTGGTAACTTTCTGGCCACCAATCATTTTATTCTATTGAAAATTAATTAATATGACAGGGTTAGTAGGGGTAATATGTGGAAATTCATCATTCAGTTTGTTCAACTGCTACAAATAATCTCTCACTTTATGTCCTAAATCCCAAAGTTGACTCAGTAAGCTCAACACGACATTTAAGTAGAACCCTTTTTATCATGAGATAATTAGCTTTTAGCAACTTCTCTATCACAGGTAAGAATAGAAATTCATTAACAAATAATGTTATTGTGCAGGTGTCTATTTTTTTAACTTATTTATTGCAAATTGTTGGGTAGAATTGGGGTTTTGGGTTCATATGGAAAAGATGCTATCACTTCATTGAAATGAACCGTCTGGGAATTCAAAAGAAATTAATACAAATATGAGATAGACTTGTGCCGTAAATAGGAAAAGGTAAGAATCCATCCATCCATCCATCCATCCATCCATCCATCCATCCATCCATCCATCCATCCAGTCATATTTTTTGGTTGGGGGGTCAGAAGGGCAGTAGAGAGGCCCAGACTCCCCACTCCCAGTCCCAGTTTATCCAGCTCTTATAGCAGAGGAAATCCCTGGATGTTCCCAGACAGGCAAAGTGGCATAGTCCCTCTCGGCTGCCCTGGGTCTTCCCTTCTCTAGTGGAATTTGCTGAGAACACCTCACAAGGGAGGCATCCAGGAGTGCATCCGGACCATATACCCGAGCAACTTCTGGTTCCTCTCAATGCAGACGAGTACCTGCTCTACTCTGAGTGCCATCACAGATGACCAATCTTCTTACCCTACCTGCGAGGGAGAGCCCAGAAATTCTGTGGCGGAAACTCACTTTGGCCGCCTGTATCCACGAACTTGTTCTTTCGATCACTACCCACAGCTCATGACTACAGCTGAGGGTTGGAATGCAGAAAATCAAGAGCTTTGCTCTTCAGTTCAGCTTCTTCTTCGCCCCACAATAGACCAGTGCAGAATTGGGTATTTCTCATGAATGCAAAGTCAGCAAAGCCCAGGTAGTCTTTTTGAGAGAACGCCAGTGCACCCTCCAGGACTCTGCTGAGGGTGTAGAGCTGGTCATCCGTTGCATGTCCAGGACAAACACCACAACGTTTCTCTTGATCCAACCTCCTCTCATGGAGCTGAATTGATCTTACCAGGGTAGCTAAGGAGTGTGATCGCCCTGTACAGCAGTTGGAACTCAGCCTACGGTCCACCGTCTTAAAGAAAGGGACCACCGTCCTTATAGGAAAGCCTAGACGCGAATCACCAGTCTGGGATTGAGGTATTGAGAATGTCTTCATTGTATTTGGTCAACCAACCTACAATGACCTGAGTCGATGTCAGCTGTGCTCAGTCCCCTGCAGACTAGTGCTTGGAATGGAGCCGCCACTATCCTGCCTCAAGAAGAGCCAGACAAGGTGGCACGGACATTTTATCAGGATGCCTCCAATGACCCAGGCATGTCCCACCGGGAGGAGACCCCTTGGAAAACCCAGGACCCACTGGGGGGACAACATCTCTCAGCTGGCCAGGGAACAACTCAAGGTTCCTCTGGAAGAGCTGGATGAAGGGTCTCCCTTCCAAGACTGTGACTAAGACCCAGATAAGCAGTAGAAAATAACTAGATTTGTGATTCTAGCACAACTGAACTCAACTGAATACCCAACCATGATGGATGTGTTGAGCAAGTAGACTGAACAAAAATCAAATGAAATAGTAGAAATCCCAATCTGTGTGGGTTGAATCAATTCCTTGATCTTGGATCACATAGTCCATAGATAGTCTGGGTCTACTTCTAGGAAGCAGACATTTACCACAAGATTTGCATTTCGTGGCACCATCCATACAGAAGATAATTTTTTCATTATTCGTTTTGAAAAGGCAATTTTCAAGTCCCAGATCGTCAAGATGCTTCTAACATGAGCACTATTTTGTAGGCCTTACTTGTTTGAGTGCTGTACACTAACTGCTGCTAAGGTGTATATTAAAGGTATTTGTTTGTTTCCCAGAGAAATACCTACCTCATCACCTTTCTCCCCTGGTGGTGATTCCTCCCCCTTAAAACCTGGGGGACCCTGATTGCGAAAAATATGTTAATGAGAGGAAACAATGCAGGCAACAAAGGGCAGCGGGATCAACAGCACCCGCAGAAAGTGAGAAAGGAACCTACCGGAAGACCAGGTAGCCCTGGTGGACCACTATGACCGTCTTCTCCATCAGAACCATGCCTGCCTCTTCTTCCTGCTGACCCTTGAACACCTTTTGGACCTGGGTAGCCCTATGTAGTATACTTTCATATTAGCTATGCCATTATAAATTTGCTATTAATGCAGAAGAAATTTCTTGAGTGTTCCATATTTACCAAATCTCCCCCTGGTCCTTGTATCCCTTTGTTCCCAGGAGCTCCGGGGATACCCTCAATGATTAATACAATAGAATGAAAAATATTCAGATATCTTAAATAAGTAATTGGTTATAACATCAACCCTCTATTATGATTCATATTTGCAACGTGGCAACAACATTGGTATACTAGAAAAATGAACTCACTGCAGGGCCAGGCTTGCCCTCTTCCCCCATTGGTCCTGCCGGGCCGGGGTTCACCTTTGGAGTTGTAGCAAATTAAAATAAATAACTATGATCGCATCACACATGCAAGAAGTACCGGTAATATGAGCTACTCACTGGCCATCCAGCTGTGATGATGTGATAGAAGGTAGATCTCTGGAAACACAAAACAAAAAACAAGTGTATCATTCGAAATCAGCGTAAACATTCAGTGAAAAATTACAACTGAATTGTTCTGTGGGACTTTTTCAGTGACACTTCAAAAGTATAGAAATTATTAAAATGAACAGCTGCCGAAATATCATAAATTAAATTAAATGTCTCTTTTAAAAAGTATAAAAGTTTATAAATTGAACAGCTGCCTAAATATCATAAATTAAATTAAACATCTCTCTTAATTTTACCTGTGAAGTTCTGTCATTATTACCCAGTTAATTAAAATTCATTTTCATATAATTCAGTGGATACAGATGAATTTCAGTTTTTCACAATAGACTGCAGGAAAAAGACTGCTTTTCCTGTATTAATGTCACAAGTTTATTCCCATTTGTTCTGTTTTATTAATGGAAACTTGTATCAGTGATTTTTTTACAGAAGATTTTCTTTAAAAGGAGGTATAAAAAACATGGATAGGTTGTGAAAAGTTACTCAAAGGTTTGAAGAATGTGATAAGGTGCATCTTTTTCTGGTATACCACATGACAGAGGATTGAAGATGATTAAATGAAATTATATTTTATCATGTTCAGTAGTTTTATAAAGACAATCATAGTAACATATTGTTTCTTGTTTCATTGTTTGCAGATGACATTGTGATCTACAATGTGTGACTGCGAGAGATGCGAGTGGAACATTGAGGTTACAGGTCATGGAGATAAAGGAGATTGACGATTTTAAAGACCTAGGGTCAGCCGTACAGAGCAATGGAGAGTGTGGAGTAAATATGAAGAAATGTATGCAAGCAGGTTGGAAAGGGGGGGAGAAAAAAGTGTCAGGTGTAATAAAAGAATATCAGCCAGAATGAAAGGAAAGGTTTACCCGATGTTGGTGAGACAGGCGACGTTGCCTGGCTTAGAGATAGTGGCACAAACGAAAAGACATGGGGCAGAAGTAAAGGTAGCGGAGATGAAAATGTAGAGGTTCTCTTTGGGAGTAAGGGGGGCACGTAGGATCGGGAATAAGTCAGCACATGGTTGATGTTTTATGTGATAAAGTCAGACTTAGATGGTTTGGACATAGTGAGCGAGGAGGAATAGCAAATATTTGGGTAGAGGCATGCTGGGCTTAGAACTGTCAGGCAGGAGACCTAAAGTAAAACTAAGAAAAATGTATGGATGAAGTGAGGTTAGTTGGTGTGAGAGAAGAGGATACAGAGAATAGTGTTAGATAGAGGCAGATAGATAGAGCGGCCGAAAGGGAAAAGGAGATGGGATTGTAAATGACTAGAGGTCTGTGTTGTTGAACATGATTGAAAAAAGCAATTGAATTGAATTGAACTGAATTGAATTGAATTGAATTGAATTGAATTGAATTGAATTGAATTGAATTGAATTGAATTGAATTGAATTGAAATCACAGTATGTTTAGACTGTGCACATGGCAAAATGTATTCTGGCTCCTACTAGTGACCACATTTTTAAATTCAACTTTGGTGATTAGCAGGTGGTTACTTTATGGCAGATGTTCATTAAGTATGCTTAACTTTTTTACTATCATTATTTTCAAAAAAAAAAAAAAAAAATTCTCAAATGTACATAATCTGGATAGCATGTTTATTTGTTGTTGTCTTTTCTCCTCCATTTTCAACAGACTTTCAATAAAATGATGGTTTTAAACTTGTGTGGGAACTGGCAACCCTTGTGGTGAATTCATGTTGTTTATAGATCACATACAGAAATAAAAAAAAAAACAAGATGCAGGATGAGACATCTGGTTCAAAACTAACTAGGCAGGTAACAGGTGTGTTCATTGTATGTGTACAAACAAAAGCTGCACTCCAGGTAGAAAATGTGTAAAAGAACTACATACATCAGAGTCCGTGCAATTAAAAGCAATGACACCTACACTGAAGACACAGCCATATATGAAGGTCATGTGTTTTTGACTTGGCTCACCATCTTAATGGATTATAACACTTTAGAGTGCTTAGTCAGATGGAGCCAAGTGTGGAAAGCTTTATATAGCTGCAAGACAAGGCACACTGTCACAGCACACTGGAGTCCTTCTGGTTCAATACACCACCCAGCTCTGCTGCTCTGGGTTGTATTTTTCTTGGCTGAACAGTTACAGTGGGAGTACGCCTAGAAGCTAGCCCACCCTGTTAAGGTGACGCTCAGACTGGCGGAGAGGTCTGGACCTCCCTTAAGTCTCACTGTGTCTCTGTGGAAGGAGCACTTGGAGGCCTCGGTGGACAACACTGAGGGCTTTCACAGTCGGTCACAGAAAGCCAGACCCAGCCAAAGGGTTTGGACTGACTCCAGCTGCTGTGCTCTCATGGAAGCCATCTATAAGGCCTGTGCTGTGCCCATCAAAATACATCTTATCAAGTTGAGGATTACCCCGTGTGAATGAGGTAAAGGCCATTCTCTTCCAATAGTACCCAACACTTGGGTATTGTTGTCATCATGGGAAAACCGAACATACTACTGAACTCAGCGTTCCCCTTCAACAAGCTAAAGAGAAAAGGTCTATTACACTCTGTTATGTGGTTTCAATAGGATACAATGTCTGTTTTATATTGCTTTTTCATTTTGGAGGAGGTTACTCTGAGAGGCATCGTCTGTTTCAGAGGATCAACCCGGTCATATGTACACGTCAACACGCGTCCGCATTGGGAAACTACTCAGTGTAACCGCGGTATGACCTGCTAACACACATGCACTTGAGGTTAAGGACCTTGCATAGGGGCATCTCAGTGGCGGTAGGGATGTTGAGGCAAGTACAGCTTATTCGCTCTCCGAAACAGTGGCAACGAATTGTGTCACCAGGGATAAAGTAATAAACACAATAAATCAAAAGTGGCTGAAAGACATATCAAGGTACTGTACTTGGCCTGGCCCGAAAACAGCATGATGAGCTCCAGCGCGCCCTAACCTAGTTTAATTTTTTTCAAATCTTTGCTCTTTATACCTTTTTTTTCACCTCATCGTTGCAATTTGCTTTTATTTTGTGTTTGCACGCTTCTCCTGTGCGAAAACCCCACTCAAGAAAGTGTTTGCTTATATTTGATTTAAAACATACTCACACCCACATCATAATACTTGTATAATTTCAAGTTTGCATAATCTGCTTTAAGTGTAATTTCTATACAGTGCAGTTTACCTGTTGTAGATCCACATCAACATAACATACAATAAGAAACAATTAGTAAACTTCTCCTGCCGACAGCTTGTAGTGCTTGCATATTTTGGTATGATGGTAGAATTGTTATATTCTAACAAACTTGGTGTTAACACCTGCACAATGTTTGCCTCCTGTGTCATCACAGCACTTATTTAATCAATTTGATTAATTCTGCCAGTGCTACCCCAAAGACTATAGTCTGTTTTTTTAGGATCCCCGGTGAGATGGTGAATTTTGTGATATTATAATGGGCTTTTTTTCACTGATCATGATCATTTTTTGTTGTCTCCAGCAGTGGTCCCCAACCTTTTTTGTACCAGGGATCAGCTTATACATGAACAATTTCCGCCGACTGGTTAAAGGCATGGGGATTCAAATAATAAAACCTTTTGTAAGTTCACAGCATTTAATCTGAATACAACTATTACGCTTTCTATCAGGCAATTACAATATGAAGTGTGGCTGTAATGCGAAGGCGGAAACAGTTATTTTTCAAAATAAAATCCGGAAGGTCGAATAAAAATACTATAATTTGTTCCAAGAAAGATTTTCTTTCCTGTACCACTGGTCTACAGTGCTAGGAACCATGCTCTATTTGCAGCATTTAAGTCAATATACTTGGAATCTTCACAAGCAAAAGGAAATTGGAATGCCACATCTTCAAATAATGACTGGTAAAAGGGAAAATGTCAATCAACAATATTCAGTGTCTCATCCTAGCAACTGAAAATCTTTGTGCAGATGGATGTCCCAGACAACTGGATGGTCCACCACAGCAGAGCCACCTCCTCAGGACAGGACTCTGCAGTCCACTTACACCTTAAGGACGAGGGACGCTTTTTTGAAGACAGCAATGTCCTGCATTGTGGCCGGGGAAGACAGATGGTTGAGAGAGGAGTCAAAAAAGCCATCTTTGTCAAACCGGAGAAGAGGGTCCTTTCAGATAACTACAACTCCGTGTTGAGATTTGCCCAAGACAGATCGACACACACATACCCACAGATCTTTCTGCTCCCTACAAACCATCCACCTGGAGACTCAAGTCCTGGTTTCAGCCCAAACGAACTAATAGAGTTCTTCTGTTTTACACTATCATGCATTAGCCTTTAAATTACCTATTCAAATTCCAACTCAGGTAGGTACTCAGAATTCATACATTTGTTCCCTAACCAACAAACACATAGGCATAACTCCGTTCAACTCAGTCACTGAAACACAACTCACTCATTAATATAAGGAAGCCTCTCAATTTGGACCAAAGCCCAACCAAGACACCAGCAGTTCAATACTGGACTTCCCCCAAGTCTGTCAGACCTGAGGAGGCGTCTCAGATAGGAGGAAAAACAAAACACCCGATCCGGCTGCCACAATAAGATCTGACAAGGACTGACCAGGACCTGGTTGAGTGAGATGCGTCACAAACATATTGAAGTCATAAACTCCAGTATTCAGTGACAAAGAAGGACGTCGTGGAGGTGAAGCCCGTTGTAGAAAGTATCATTTTATTGTATTACAGTGCTTTCCCTACTGTTCGACATCAAACTTTTTTTTCTTTAATTGAAAATAAAAGAATCAGCATAATAAAGTATACAGCAGAAACTATGCAAATATTTTCAGTGAGCATTAAGCAGTCAGTTTGGATAAGTTGTTAGTCAGGATAACCTATAACATGGGTCAATCGCCAATAATCTCGTCACAATATTCTATTTAACCCTGAAGTGTCCCTGATTTGATAGATATGATCACATGGCTATTTATGTTTATACAAAAGTGCCCTTACCCTAAAAAAATCCCAATCCTCCTTGGAGTTTCTCCATATGTAGAGAGTTGGAAGCCCTGGAGATCCTGGAGCTCCAGGGTTTCCTTGCTGCCCGTCCCGGCCCAGGACACCTTGAGAGCCCTGGAAGCAGTAATATTCTGTGAATGACAAAATTATGACAGGGCCAGACTGACAAAAGCCAAAGTTTATAATAACCCTCTTTGGATTTCACATGTACCATGGAGAATAACTTCCAATACTTTAAATTGATTATAAATAAGTAACTAAATAAAGAACGACGGGCTCGGTCAAACTGAAGATATCGAGATCATAAGAAAGCCCATAAAAATCCATACACTAGTTAATATCTTCAGCCATAATAGCATTATAGTGGTAACAACTGTTGTCCACTGATAAAACATTAGCAATTTATATTCATACTAATATATTCAGTAATGATTAAGAAACTGTTGAAAAGCTTCATAAAGCTATGTAGAGTATAAAGTGAGTTATGCCACTTAGAGTTTCTTGGTAGCATAAAAATTACAAAAATGAGTCGAATTCCTTATATTGTCAAGCATTTCCAGTTTAGATGTCACTACTCATCCAAGGTACCAATAACAGTCACTACAGAAAACAACACTTCAGAAAACAGATGAATACAATAATTGTAGACAGATAATAAAACTGATGGTCAACTCAATATATTATGTAAGCAACATAGAGACTAGTTAGCAGAGAGCTGATTGGTGGAAAGACAAGGATTGAAATACTGAGCAATAAGAGGACTAGGAGCAACAAACTCCACGGCTTTGACAAGAAGTGGGAAATATAAGTCTGTTTGCTTCTTATATGTTGCAATCTTTAACCATAACATCGTTCGCTGCAATACTCGGCCATCGTTGAGAGGGCCCTTCAGATACCGATATAATTTAGCCTAAATAACTTTCAAGAGCAATGTCTTGTGAACCGCTAAAAAACAACAACATAAGAAACACGAAATTACAGTTGAGAGTAATAAATTAAATCACATAGATCACCGTGAACACCAAATTCGAATTTCAACATTTTCCTTCATTCCTGGTCATCATGAATGGACTTCTTTAAATTCTTGAAAATGGTCCACCTTTCAACCGAGACGTTTCCGGGCACATAAAGTCAATAATTGACTGAGTTATCAGTTATCTCTTTTTATGAGCTAGACAACGGAGGACAAAAGCCTTGGTCTTCAACAGCATGCAATGTACTGCTCAGTCACATCTTACCTTTTCACCTTTGAATCCCATGAAGCCTTCTCTCCCAGCACATCCCTGGAACAAAAGGACATTCGGTGTCGTGTTGCGGCAAAAATTACCCAATTATTAAAAAGTTATTCTTTCGAAAACAATGTCTTCCCGCTCAAACTATGGCTGACGCAGGCAAGCGAGTTGTATTGTGCTTTACAGCAAGTGTGAGGAGTTTGTACGTCAAATAAGAAGTGTCTCTTCACATTAATAGAAATCTCAAGTTCAGTCTACTACCTATAGAAATTAAATAGATAAACAGGGAAAGGGAAAAGCATTGCAGGCGTTTCTTCCTTTCTGGACCTGTTACAGGGCAATTTTGTTTTGACCACGTTGAAGCCCTTAAACTCAATGTGGTGATCATAATATACCTGATTAGCATTAATATAAAGGAATGAATGATTGTCAGGATCTCAAAGTGTATTTCGAGGATGACTCGACAAGTGATGTGATGACTCCATTTCAAATGTTCAAATCTGTGAGATTGAGAAAATTTAGCTCTACCTCTTTAACAACCTCATTTGGATTTGCAAATTCTCGCTGTGAACCCACAAACAGCCCTGGGCAGTGGCCTGACCCCTTGCAGAAAGGGTGTAACATGCTCACCTGTGCTGTGAAAGCCAAAAAAGGGGAAAAGGCTGCCCATAATTTTACCTTACAGATTAAGGAAACTGAACAAGTGGGTATCAGGAAAAAGGCTAACTTTCTTAACCTTCAGGTACTCCATAAATAATGTGTTCCGTGTGGGAACCGGGTATATTGTTTTGCACCTTCAAAGTACCCAAAAAGTCTCCCTTTCCGTCGCTAGCGTGAAGCATACCACCCAAGATCTAGCAATTCCAGTGAGTGGCTTTCTGACTCACTATACCATGCCAAAAATACACTGGCTGGTGTTGTGTCGGTACTTTCTTAAAAGCCAGAGCCCATAGACTGAAAAGAGCCTCTCAACTCCATCACAGTTGACATTGCAAATGCTCGATGAAATATGTAAATATATGCCCGGGGAAAACAGTTCTGCTCCATGTTAAAAAGCATGAAGAAGAAGAGACTAGCGTTTATTATGTTTGCTGACAGATCCCACTCCTGCAGACTGTCTGCATCCGGAATACTGAGGGAGGAAGTTGGTGCAAAGTCTGCGATGAAAACAAGTAAAACTTTAGAGGTGGGAAAAGGAGGTAGACATTTCCAGTCCTGCTGAGTCAACCATCCTTAAGCATATGCCATGTCCATTGTTTATTTTGAGGAAAGAAGCTTAATATATGTATGAATATGAATGTAAGCATCTATCTATCTACCTATCTACCTATCTATCTATCTATCTATCTATCTATCTATCTATCTATCTATCTATCTATCTATCTATCTATCTATCTATCTATCTATCTATCTATCTATCTATCTATCTATCTTTTAGTTTTGCATTTTTGCAATTATGCATGTTAGGGGGCAGAAAAAGTATCTGAACATATAAAGTAGCTAAAATTTTCTGTGGTCATGTACCGAAGATAAATGTAATGTATCTATGTTGCATGTCTATGTGTAACCTATTGCCAAAAAAATAATTTGGGAAACCTAATATGAGATTCAGCTATTAGCACTGATATTGCTGGTCTAGTATTGTACATTTGATTTATTGCTTATAAATTTGTTTTTTAATTATGTCTATTCATTAGAATCATGTGTTTGCAAGCGTGTGTGGGAGTTTGTTTGTGACTGCACGACCAACATAGACTACAAATACGCCTTAATTTTGTTGTATTGCACTTGACAATAAAGTTATTATTTTCTATTCTATTCTACAGCGGTCACATTGCATCAGGTACTGTGTGCCATTGGAATCCTCACCAGTTGAATACTAGTCAAGGTGGGAGGCGTACTTACTCTTCTCCCTTGTGGTCCGATCAAACCCGGCGGGCCTTTGTGGATTCTGTATCTCCTTCGGTCTGAAATATAGACAAGGTCCAAAGTTTCTCCCAGCTGTGATTGGATCCGACTGGAAGGCCTCATATCCTCCTTGCTTCCTGGGAACAGTTGAGAACTATTCATCTCCCAGTGTTCAACCAACGGTAAGTTAGTTCCCTCCTCTAGGCTGGTGATGTTGTAACACTTTTCCGTTACTCTTTGCATCGAGGAATCAGGTTTGCGTGATTCAGCATTGTCCAATATGTTTTTTTCTTCAGCCAGTGTCTTGATAACATTTCTGTCCAATGTTTGAATGGCTGACATGCATTCCTCATAAACCTGCCCGATGTCTCTGCTGGTGTCCAACAGGGCGTGTCCATCAACAAGTTCAGATCCTTGTCTTGTGTCGTCTTGACGCAGGGGTTCAATTTCTCTGCCTGCCTGGTGGTCCTGAAAAAAAGAGCACTCTGTACATGTATATATATACCATATGAATATCTATGTGTTCTCAACTTATAAGGGACTGTCAACACCTTGCTGTTTCAGAGCATTTTCCAATGGATCTCACATTCATCCATTCACACACACAACGTTGGTGGCCAGAAGTAGAAGTAGTAGCTGACCAGAATGTCAGGAGAAACTGGGGTATCCATATTTTGAGGAAACTTTGAGATACAGACAGAGGGATCTGGGGATCGAACCGCCAAAGCATCTGATTGGAACTCCCACATTCATCTATATCTATATCAGGGGTTGGCAAACGTTTTGGCTCAGTGGCCGCATTGACTTTTAAAATTTGACAGACGGGCTGGGTCAGCACAAGATACGATACATTTAAAAAAAAAAAACGCATTTGTTAATGGTACATATCAGACTCCAAAAATGAGATAATTCCCTGTTTGAGCTCCCACATTCATTGATCCAATCATTCACATCAAGTATGAACTCTTTACCAATCGAATTAAAAGGACCAACGGGCCGGATGTGGCCTGTAGTTTGCCCAACCCTGATCTATATCAATATCAACATATTGATAATGATGGTACTGATCACTGAGTAGAATTAATTTCATATTTAATATCTATATCTGTAAAAATGTGCCTTTTCATCCCACAACAGGGAAATTTCAAATAAACTAAAAATCCGCCTTTCATCCCCCAACAGGGGAGAATTTCCCCATACTGCTCTTGACCTGACCCCCAGTCTGAAGGTTACTGCCTGCATCGCTATGGTTACCACTGTTTGCCTTTACTGCCCACACCTTTTCAAACTCTTTTCACAGACCTTGATGTTGTTGCTCATGATCCTTACTTTCTTGGTGTGTTGTTGTATTAAATTATATAATCAGAGAAAATAAATTTTACTTTAGTTTTTATTTCTGGTCATTTTGGTCATTGCTCTACTATTTCTCGCCAAATTGTACAATATTTCACTGCGCCTCACATCTGCACATTCAATTCACCGTATAACAATATCTCAGGTTAAACGTGCAACACTATTGCCAGCCTCATGCACAATATTCCACCAAAATTTGTGACAGTTGAGTTGTATTTCACCGCTCCTTTACCCCTTGTGCATTCATTTTATGGTGTATATGTACTCCTCCAATATATGTGTAATTATACTGCCACCCTTGTGCGCATATTCCATCAAAAAATGAAGTCTGGATAATATTTTACTGCGCCTTACATCTGTACATTCGATTCACTGTGTGCATGTTTAGTTTTCAGATGTCTATTTATCTGACAGATGTGTGTGCATGTCCATGCATATGTGCATGTGTGCAACCAAACAGACTGGTGATGCACCTTATTTTCGTCGTATTGCTCTTTACAATGACAATACAGCTGTTTCTATTCTATTCTATTCTATTCTATTCTATTCTATTCTATTCTATTCCATTCTATTCTAATTTGAAACCACTTTTGTTTTCCCTCCCTACCCCAAGTTCTTAGCCTTAATTTATGAACAAATGCTCTCAGTTAGTTTATAACTTTTCGATTCTGTAATTTTTATTTAAAAATCACAAATCCATTGGCTGCCCACCTGTGCTGCTGATATTTTTGTGTATTATAGTACAGCAGGTATTATCCCATTTCAGGATAATTTGAGTCTCCTGGTTTGGAACAACTGTCCTTAACTGCTATTTCATTGTAATAACAAATGAGATTATCAAGATATAACATTTGTTGAGCTATTTGCTTCATTTCCAATAATTCCAACTATTTTTGAATTTAAAGTTGAATATATGAAGTTTTTGGGTGTCCCGACATCAACAGCATTTTCCTCCTTAAAGAGAGTCATCCTGTACTTGTCACAAACTGACATTTTGGGTCAGTCGGCGTGAGAAAAATTGCATTTTGGAAATCGAACTCTCGTAATGAATAACACATTGAATTCAGGAGTTGCTTCATCACAATATACGCAGTGGGTGACTAATCCAAACTGGGAGCTGATGGACTTCAAAGTGCACCTGTAATGGGAAAAGAGCGTATAGATAGGCCAGACTGAATGGCATGAATAGAAGGCAGACTACAGAAGGAGCACAGGCACCCCTTCTCTGCATTTACAGTGTACAATGCTCCATTGTCGGTGCAGCTCCTGTAGCCGACAGACACGCGATAGCTCTGCACCTGAGTCTATTTGTCCATCTAATCTGCTCACAGTGCCCATCATTATGTCTCTCACACACTCGGATCACTGGAAAGAGAAAGAGAATTTAAGAAATGTAACACCGCAGAAGGATTGCTACATATGGCTGATATTCTTCAAGATTGTCTTACTGAATGTGTCACATTTCTTATACTGTATCCCAATAAAAAAAAAATGCTGTGGCATTCCATGATATCTTTTTTACCAAGGAATCGGTAGGGTTCAGTTGACAATCAGGGAAATTTGAATATTAAATGCATGACTGAGAGGGGAAAGGAACTGGTGATTCAAAATAATCTCTATTTTAAATATCCTATGTAATTATTATTAGTATCCCTAAGGTTACACACCATTTAAGAAGCAATTTCCTGATTCCCTTTTTTTGGGGGGGGATAATAAAGAATTAATCTTTTATCATCCATCCATCTTCAGTCATGATGACTGTTTTGTTTTTAAAGATAATTATGCCATCAAACTTAGTTTGAAAATGTAATAAAAGTAACAGTAACAGCATGGTCTAAGGGATGTCACCTCAGGGAATGTAAACACAAATAGTAGTGGATGAAACACATTGGTCCTCTCTTTCAGAATACACATTTTGCTATGAATCCATGTGCAACTTTTTGCAATCATTTTTCTTATTTTTGATGTTTTTTATGTCAAATACGCTAGTTTTCCACTGATGCATTAGCTTTCTGATTTACTTTCTCCCGTGGAATATATTATTGCAACATATGTAGCACTTTCAATACCGTGCAATTTCAAAGCACTTTACACCAGGTAGCATTCCCTCATTCACACACACACACACACACACACACTCACACACACATTCATGCATCGGTGGCCACAGGGCCTTTGAGATAGGAGTAGCTGGGAATCTAACTGCCAACCTTTCGATGGGAGACGCCCACTCTACCAACCGAGCCACAGCTGCCCAATAATTTGCATCTTGCTAAACTGCTTCTAAAACAATCCAAAGTCAAAAAAACGTATTTATGATTCGATACTGTTGTATTCATTATGTTAAGATGCATAAATGAATGGCATTAATGAAACAGAAACAATCAGGGCCAGCTGCCGTATTCGAAATGGCTAAGAATCTCAACCAATGATGCAGGCTGAAAAATAAAAACAAACAAACAAAATGAGCATCCTTTAATAATTGAAAAATATTAATTTAGCTCTTTTAGGGACCTTTAGCCACCACTCCGAAGATGAATTGGGTTAAACTCACTCAACAGCCATGACCCTTTCACCTCGCCTTATGTAGCGTTGGCACACGTGAGAGTCAGTTTGGCATCAAATATGAGTTTATAGACCAGACCTGCAAACATTTTGGGCAAAAAATGTTTCTGCTGCCACTGTGACCCTGCTATTAAGTAGGTATGTGAATAAAATAAACAAATCTCTGCCTTACATTGACTACTTAAAATCTCAGAAAAGCTTCACCTCAATTCCAGACCAGTAGTGTGTCAAAAATCCATAACATATAGTTAAACAAGGCACAACTAGGTTTTAGGGCAAAACTTTCATATTGGTGTAAAACAACTTTTGATCAGGAAAGATGATGATAAATTGTCTCAACTTCGAGAGAGCTTTCTCACGATCTGGTTTCCAAACGCTACACTAGATCACATTCACCCTTTCTCATAGATATTCACACACCGACGAGAGTCGAGCTGCCATGCAAGGCTCCAACCAGGCCATCAGGAGGTACTTTTGGGGTTCAGTGTCTTGCATGAGGACACTTTGGCATGCAGACAGGAGGAGTCGGGTATCGAACTGCCAACCCTCTGATTGGTGGGACATCCCCTTCATCAACTGAGCCACAGCTACCCAACAATTAGCATCTTGCTAAACAGAGATGTAGTAACTCCATAACTTGATTACCACTGCTTTCCTTATGATCAAGTAGTTATTATGGCTCATGAAGCTAATTCCCCTCAAAATAGTGATTTTTAAATTAATGCATATATTATAGATATAGATCTGATAGTCCGACTTCACAAGGCATGCCATTTGTAATTAGTCAATGCAGCAATGAGCCATATCTCTGCTGAATCATACCACCAAATTTGGAACTGGGCAAACCAAGCAATCTGTGGCAATATAACGCATGAGAAGTCCTGGCAGGGTGATGAGTGTGTGTTCACTGGCAGCTCAAGAGGCAGCATCCCAGGTCGATGAATTCCCATTACATGATAGTTGTTCTACTTGGATAGAGAATTTCCAGAATTTCCTCTGTTTTGGCTGCATTTTTAGTAATGGTTGTATCAATAAATGAATAATAACAAAATGAACACATACAAGACGAGAACACCACTGTGCTGATCGACACAATCGGATTATAAAAGAGGGATATGAACCCACTACTCTTTCATACATTTATAATGTAACTCCCAACAATGGCTGTTGCATCCTTAGTGTACATACCACGTGTGCCTGCAGTCCTTCCACATGAAGTCCCATGTTAAGAGAATCCTGCAGCCAAATGTTGCAAAGGATACTTGTTAAAATAATCCACATGGCTGCAGCATGTCCTCCCCAAATACAGCTGTGCTGAAGTCAGGCAAAATCCACAGTCCATATGCTCTAGTCCCCTGATTCCTCCACCCACAACCCCCCAGCACTGCTACTCTACATGCTGCCACACCCCAAATATTCACAGAGAGGAATTCTGGTCTCCTGTATCACTTCTGTAACAAAGCAGCCATAAATAATGACTTATAGATGTAACATTGCAAATATGACATTGTAAAAAAAACAGAAATGACTCTTAAGAATTTGAAAACATCAGGTCACAACAGGATCTTTGCAAAAGGTAATACAGTCAAAGAAAGGCATAATTCAAAACAAAATCATTGCACAAACTCAACTAGAAAAATTTAAATTCTTCATTTTGTTCCAGGCTATGAAATTAACATGGCACATCGAGACAAGCATTGGAATCAAACTTGTTACTTTAAAGTCTACCGCAAGAATTCTGTTGGATTTTTTTTTTTTTAACATATAGATCACGGCACAGTGGCGCCTCGGCCACACAGCACGAAAGACCCTGGCTCACACCTCTCTGTGTGGATTTTGCATGTTCTCCCTGCGTCTGTGTGGGATTCCTCCGGGCTTTTCTCCAGTTTCCTCTCACATTCCAAAAACATGCAGAAGGTTAATTGGAAAAAAAAAAAAAATTGGGAAAATTGCACCGAACGAGTGAGTGAATGCTGTGATTGACTGGCGACCAGTCCAGGGTGTGCAACTCACCCGATGACAGCTGGGATAAGCTCCAGAATCCCCTGAGTGCACGATAAGTGGCAAAATATGGATGTATGGATATATCATGAGTCAAACCTAAGCAAGACAGACGAGCACAAAAGTAGAGACAATAGAAATAAAAAAAAAAAAAAAAAAAAGAGTCTCCCCGGCGGTATTTCTTGAACTGCACCTCAGGAACTAACATAGTGAATTAACATTAATGTGTTGATGGAGGTAAAGCAAAATTCGTCTTGCAGCGAATCGACTCCACGATAATGTTTTACAAGCACAGACTATTTAATGTAGCTTCACTTTTATGTGCCTCTCAGTAAGTTCCAAAATCTCAACGTTCACGCTGTCCCACTGCTGCCAGAGATACTCCACCTGACTGCATATACATTGTGTTTTGATAATTCAGTAATCATTTCCTGACAGAGCAGCACTGTAGACCTGGCTGAGGAAGCCCCAGCAAGCAGGATTTATTTTAGTTTTGGAAGTGACTGTCAGGGATCTATATTTTTGATGTCAGCTGCAACTGTGAGCAAGTTTGTAGAGAACTTTGATGGAAAGCTCTTTATGAATGTATTCCTTCTTCTTCTTATTAAGTAGAGGAATGAGCTGCAAGTAGCAGTGTGATCTGTTTGGACTTCAGCCTTTTTAGGAGATTTAAATATGACATCAAAGTTTCAGGCGGACGTTGCATCCAGTTTGATCCCAGCCGGGTGTAATGATTTCGATTTGTTGTCGTCCTAATTTTAGTTTGTATGGATTGACTGGCTGGGATGACTTTTT
This sequence comes from Fistularia commersonii, assembly GCF_037954325.1. NCBI lineage: Eukaryota > Metazoa > Chordata > Actinopteri > Syngnathiformes > Fistulariidae > Fistularia > Fistularia commersonii. The sequence goes on from NC_141305.1 coordinate 8,378,509, forward strand.
CAAGGGAGCTAAGTCATACATAATTGCAAGTGGTAGTCAAGATCGTGTGCCCATCTTGAAGGAATGTTATGAAGAGCAGGGTATGGCCACCATAACAACGGTAAGACCAACCGTTGCATCCGACGATCAAAGAATACCGAGCTAGAATCAGGCATTAACTCTGTCTGTACAGACAGATCCGGCAAGGACAGAGCCTTTGACGGTCAAGCATCACACCAAACAGATTTGGACTCAACTAATTGTCATGAAAAAAAGAATTCAGAGAATTCGAGACTGTCTGTTAATGGATCTGATGCAAAGGGAAGGAAACTTCCCCCAGTTTTCAAGCTGAATCGGGTTAAAGGTGGGTTTTTCTGAGCGGTGGGGTAACTTTATCTTGTTAAAATGCAAAAGGGAAAACATCCGATGCCAGGGAAGTGTTGATGAGGTGTGTGATTACGAGGTTAAGCATTGGGGAAATGGTCTGTAGGAGGTTGGATGGGCTCGGGTCCAATACACAGGTAGCTGGGTAAAAGTCCAGTAGAAACTTGGACACGTTCTCCTCACTTTAATGGGGTATTCAAAGAACAAGTTATTACTCGGGGGGGCTCGGTTGAATTTCCAGCTTCTGGAAATGAGGGCGCCTTTACCGGCTACAAGGACAGAGTATGTGTCAGAAGGTAATGTCAACAGAGGGTGTGAGGCAGTAGTGCACTGTTTTCTGCAGAGCCAGGCAACAGTTGAAGCTGGAGCTGAATTTGTCAAATATTAAAAAGTCCCAAAACTGTTAAATTTAAAGTTGAGAGACAGTTCCACCAGTAAGTGTAACTGAGAAAGTAAATAGAGAAAGCCCTCCTTTTTGTTGTGTCTTTTTATAAATGCCTACATTTATCAGAAAACGAAATGGGACTATATTTCATAGTTATTCGGCAGAAAACAATAGAATGTTTGTCTTTCACATTTGACAAGCCAAACACTCTTTTCCCCCCAAAGCCGTATATTTGTTTAAAAATCTGTATTGCTTTACTGAAAAAAAGCGATAGCATGATAACAACTCATTCAGTGGTTGGAAACAAGCTGATTTCTCACCCTTAGGAATGAAATTTACTTAGCTACTGTTGTATGTTCAGTGCATTCCATGTTCATTTTTGCACGTACTGTACAGGCAATATGCGTTTAACCATGTGAAAGTCTTCCAAAACCAATGAGTCATAGCTATAGTATGCCATAAATTCATGCTATAAAGATTTATAGAGCAGATTCAGAAAGACAGTAGGTGAAGTAAAGTGAAATCAGGTGGATGGACACTCCAGTTAAAATGCAGTCTGCGTCCCGTCCGATGAACTGAACAATCAGGCACTCTAATTTCACTCACGGGATAGTTTCCAACTTAGATGCATTTAGATAATCTAAATTAGATACATGTAGAGTCAGGCCTTCTAACCAGTCATTGACCTGGATAGGTGACATGGTGGTGATATCCTTCGCATCTGCATCCTCACATGGAGCAGGAGGATTAAGCAATTTCCCCCTAGGCGATCAATAAAGTATTCTGATTACATACTGATCAATTAACATGAACCAGACAATTGTAGTTATCTACCAGTCCAAATATGACAGCAGCGGTGAAACCAGCAGGCTATGACCTTGAATTCTATCAATGTATGCTAGTCATGAGATCTACAGCAGTGGTCCCCAACCCCGGGTCCGTAGACCGATTGGTACCGGGCCGCACAAGAAATAATCGATTATTTCCATTGGATTTATTATCTAAGCCTGAACAATCTTTATTTTGAAAAATCTTTTATTTAAAAAAAAAATGACCGCAATCTCTCTCTTACATCTCGGTTACTTGAGCGCCAAAAATGGAACACACAAGCTAGCAAAATGAGTAAAAAAACAGACGTCAGATGGAAAAGGTGGATCCACACAGCGGATTCACGTTTATTATTATAATCACAATATAAACAATCTACTTGTATCGCACGCCCCCCTCCCCCGGTCCGCGGTAAAATTGGTAAAAATCAGAAATTGTCAAATCTACAGTATCATATGTTGTTGCAAATATTTACTAATTTATAACATATCTCTTGTTTTAACACCACTTCTGTTCATAGTAGCAGTTGTTATGGTGTCACTGAACAAAATACTACATGTAAATATTTGGATGCCCGCTCTGGCCTTGTCATGTTCATCGCCCGCAGCTCACCAGTACCAGACATTTTAGCTTTAGGACGTTTTAGGATGATTTTGAGTATCTGGAGGTGTCAGGGATCTTTTTTTTTTTTCGGTGTGTAATGTTCACAAAAAGGGTTAAGTTATCAAAGCAATGTAAATGATAGTTTGTGTCAATTGACACGATATGGTGAAATACTAATTATTTTGAAGGGGGAACATTACTGGAAATATTTCATCAACTTTACAGGTAAACAACTTTGCAGGTAAACATTCCAAATACAATATTTTTAACTTTTTGCAAAACACAGCAGACAGACACAAAATCTGTGCATGAAGTTAATGATCAGTCGACCACATCACTCTTGACACAATATTGCTTGATAGTGGATCACCACTTAATTTTTGCAAGACAAAAAAAAGCATTTTCCACTCAATGCCACGACTGTGAGGAAAGAAAGCCAGCCAACAAACTCACTAAAAAAGAAATGTAACACATCATCATTATATCTTTTGTGTCAAGCAGCATACCTCAGGGTCAGATATATGCATGTTCTCTGAACTGGGTGAAGAAGGTGAACCTGAAGCTGTAGGTGGAAATGATGCTGGGAGTTTAACATATTCACCATGTTGGTCTCCTCACTTTGGGTGCTGTGAAACTCTGACATCAAGCTGAACCTATGGTACACACACACACACACACACACACACACACACACACACACACACACATAAAAACAGTAACACGAATGGTTCTGCCCAGAACCAGCAAATACAGATGTGTGACATGAGAACATAGTTTCTGTATATTTACTATTTAAGCCAGGATATGCTTAGTTCAGCTTCCCACACAATTTCAGACCAGGAAGGAAGAGTTTACCGTAAATAACACAAAAATAAAATGAAAAGTAAGTCTTTATCATTCATCATCTAGTATCTCTTCCTGTAATTATCACTTTCATTGCATCCCTAAACTATCATAATTATTTAATCAATTATAACACTTTATAATACACATACAAACACACACATATTCACACTGGTCGACAAATAAAACAACCATTTGCATGTTTTTGGAGTTTGGAGGAAAATGCTATGTCCTTAAGAGTACGCACTTGGATTACATAATCATTTGTTTATTATGTGTGTTTATTGTACCTGATGGAGGAAGGATTTTGGAAACTACAACTTCTGCAAGCATAAGGTTGGGGTAGAATGAACCCATAAAACTTGGATTTCATTTAAAGCCTATTCATGTTAACAGTGAGAAAGAGGACATCACTTTTACCCCCGTTCAAAACCCATTTGTATTGTGGATCATTTTTGAAAGTGGGATAGTTTGTCTGGAGGAGGCGCTTTGACAAAATCCCTTTCTCTTTGGGGGAACAAAAAAACAGAAGTTAGCAAGCGTATCTTTTCCGGCAAGAAAGATTTAATCCAATGGTCAAAACAAATGCGGGGATAGTCTACTATGATTGGTGTTTTACGTGCATTCCTCTGTCAGATGGAAGCTCCAAATATGTTTTTTTATGCCAACGAGTATATCTGAATTTTTTGCCTCTTCTTAGGTGAAAAAAGTCCAACATAACCTAATATGCAGCTACATATATTTGGTCATCAAATGCAAACTTTCTCCCTGACTTCCATCAACAACCACCTTGATTCACATGGCTGGCTCTGATAGCGTGGTGAAAGGCTCAGAAATGAGCCCTGTATTTTTGCACACTTTGTGCTTGAAGAGAGGAACGCTTTGTTTATTGGAGGTACTAACATTGTGTGGGAGATTAAGAATAAGAATAAGAATAAGAACAACTTTATCTATCCTGAAGGAAATTGTGCCAGAGTTTCGAGTAAAACATAACAATTATAAATAATAGTAGGAAATTGTATAAACAGTAAAAAAAAAAAAAAAGAAAAAAAAAAGGGGGGGGGGAGTTTCTTAACTAAATTGTTACTACAGCAAGAAGAGGTAAATAGAATTAAAAAAAAGTAGAAAATTTAGGAAAAAGAGACGCTAAGGTGAGGAGAAACTCTGGCAGGCAGCTGCCCAAGATAGCGCCGGAAGTTATTTGACCATAATAAGATTGTGACCATAATTAAATGTTAAAGCAAATAGCATTAATTAACTTAGCATTACTCAAGATACTTTAAGAACTTTACAGGTTAATGAGAAAGGACCATCAAAAAAAAAAAAAAAACTGAGTAAGATAATATAACTACCGATAAAGTCACACTTGCTCTCCGTCTAAATACAACAATAAATAATGGTCTGCTGCTGGTCAAGATCTGATGCTGAGAGCACTAATGGCAAAAATGTATTTCTGGAAACTGTGACGCAGTGATTGTGAATTGAAAAAAACTGAAATGATCACTTTTTTTCCAAGTCGACCATCAATCGTAGAAGTGATATATAAGGATAATGCAAAAGTTGGCTTTTCTAACCTGGTTAACCTTAGCTGGCCATCTGTGGAATGAACTGAATTTCAGGATTTGAGCCAAGTCTTTTTTGAGCCAAACCACTTTTACAATATGGGTCTCTTGGTTTTGGAGCCCAAGTCCATTAAATTATACACTGAGGAAAAAAAAAGACAGAAATGCACAGAGATATCTTGGGCATCTTGCGTCCATGTGTTGAGAGAGGAAGAGCTGGTGCTTGCTGATGCCACACACTAGCATGGGGAATACAGCGTCTTGGCGCTGGGGCATCAGGAAGGCGTTAAAAAGTTATAATATCAATTTTAAGATGTGATGACAAAAACAAAGTAGTTACATTTGAGTATTCCATTTAGGTCTGCAATAAATCTTTTCAAATATCACCGAAAATGGTCTTGTATTAAATTGGTCAAGTCGTTCAAAAAGAGTGTTTTGGGCCAAGGCACCAGAGCAGCAAACAGACTTAAAAAACTCAGCATATAGGCTGAGTCTGTGGTTGGCTTTTAGCGCACCGGGTGGTTAAGGATACATTTCTGGAAAAACCCTTCACAAAACACTGGACAACCACAAGAACAGCTTCAACAACTGATTCATACAACTCAAATTTGAAGGGATTGTAAAGTAAATCATTCTTCACGAGTGACTGTTTGCAGATGACATTGTGATCTGTAGTGAGTGCAGAGAACAAGTTGAGGAAAATCTAGAGGTGAAGGTATGCACTGGATAGGGGAAGGATGAAGGTTAGTCGCAGCAAGACAGAGTATGTGTGTGTGTGAATGAAAGGAACCCAGGTGGAACGGTGAGGCTACAGGGAGTGGAGATCAAGAAGTTGGAGGATTTAAGGTACTTGGGGTCAAAATTCCAGAGCGGAGTGTGGAAAAGAGGTAAAGAAAAGGGTTCAAGCAGGTTGGAATGGGTGGAGAAAAGTGTCAGGGGTACTTTGCAATAAAAGACTATCAGCCAGAATGAAAGGAAAGGTGTACAAGACAGTGGTGAGACCAGCGATGCCATATGGACTAGAAACAGTTACAATGACCAAAAGACAGGAGGCAGTGCTGGAGTTCACAGAGAAGAAGATGCTAAGGTTCGCTTTGGGAGTGACCAGGATGGATAGGATCAGGAATGAGTCTATCAGAGGAACAGCACATGCTAGATGTTTTGGAGAGGTCAGAGAAGCCAGACTGAGATGGTTTGGTCATGCACAGAGGAGTGATAGTGAATATATTGGTGGACGGATAGGCAGGAGGTCTAGAGGAAGACCAAAGAGAAGATTTATGGACGTAGCAAGAGTAGATATGAAGTGAGTTGGTGTGGGAGAGGAGGATACAAAGAATAGGGTTAGATGGAGAAGGTAGATTCGCTGTGGCGACCCCTGAAGGGAAAAGCCGAAAGGAGAAGAATTCCTAACTTGGGTCATCAGACTGTAAAATGCATCTGGTACAATGTGACAACAGAGAACTGCACTCAGTTACCTCCTATATTTTCTTGCACTCAATCCATCCATCCATCCATCCATCCATCCATCCATCCATCCATCCATCCATCCATCTTTCCAGCACCCCCCCATCTCTCTATCTGTTATAAAGACCAAGGTTGTGAAAATGACAATCTTGGTTCTTCCAATTGAAATTCCAATATCTGGTGTATCTGCAATCCTTAATCAACCTTGGAGTTAAACATGGCTCCTTTCAAAAATATACCATTCTTTGTTCCAGATCCAGATCACAAATTTGTTTTTTGTTTTTTTACTTAATTTCTATGAAAAATGCTACCTCTTCTAAATTTCTAAACTGAAAATCCACAAGGAGGAATTGGAGATCTTTCGTGGCTTGGTGGTCCTTGTTTATCAATGTTATACTTTACTGTTATACTTAATGAACAGTACTTGACAGAATATATAGACTACATTTCAGCATTTCGTCAACCCTTAGGAATCCAATCAGGATAATTTCCTTTTAACCTTAGGCTTTAAATACTGCTCTGACCTTTTTTTTTTCTTTCTCCAATTTCTGCATGAGAGATTGGGCTGGAGATAGAGTCTGAAAAATGTCCTCATTTCCCCTCCCAAAAGAATAATATTGAGGTGTGAAAGCCTATGTTATAGAACACACATTGCTGCTCTTCATGTTGTAGTTGCAAGGCAATGCCATTCTGTCCTGATTTTACAACAAAATAATCGATGATTTGCGGTAAGTCCATAAATGATTATAGTTCTTCAGCAGGTCTTCCGAGGCTGCTGTGATATAGTGCAGCAAGGCAATCTTTTCAAATTTCATGCAAAAACAAGAATGCTATTTTTCTTCACCGGTCCTGCAGGATCTAGTTACTTTCAGCAGAATGACCTAAGACTCCTGCAGTAATAAGAATACCTCAACTACTCTCACCCACTTGTGGTTAGATGACTGCTGTGCTCCTATCAAAGGCCATCTTGAAAAGATAATGTATACTTTGTTCCTTGTGGGCCTTCAGTGTTTCACTTATTTTTTCTCATGGAAATGCACAAGTCTTTTTAGTTCAGCTGTTATCATCAATCAGGCAATTTTATCTCAGTAGACACAATAATACAATTAGGTAAAACTTAAGAAATGGATTCCTGCGTTACCTTAACCCTCCGGAACTGCCTTATGGTGGACCAGAAATTACCAAAAACCTGTTTGTTTGATCACAAATAGGTTTGGGGGATACCGGCTAGTTGGCCTCAGAGTCCCCTATCTTCCCCTAGAAGGTGCAGTATCCTCGCTTACCATTGGAGCCAACTCACCACCAGATGGTGATCAGTTGACAGCTCTGCGCCTCTCATCGCCCTGTGCATCCCAGACATGCAGCTGCAACTCCAATGAACTCCAATTTACACCTGGAAAAATATTTGCGCACACCCGCACAGCACATCTCACTCGGAGTAGCTCCAGGGTGGAAGAAAGTCCAACCCCACACAAGGAGACGAGTTCAGGGCCCAAACTGTGCATCGGGATGAGTCCAACTATATCTAGCAAGAAGCTCTCTGCATTGCTAACCTTCTCCACCAGAGAGGTGACACCCCATAGTCCTAGCGCTAGCTGCAGTCCAGGATTGGACCACTAAGGTTCCTGCCTTTGGCCACCTCTCACTGGGCATGACTCCTCTTTCGCGAGTTGACCCCATGGGAAATGGGACCTATGTTGTCTCTTGAGGCTGAGCCTAGCTGAGCCCCCTGGGTGCAGATCTGGCCATCAGCCACTAGCGGAGGGCTGCAGTGACTCGTTTCCAGGCGAGGGAAAACGAGGTCCACGGTTTTAATCTTCTTTGGGGGTTTTCTGAACTGCACTTTGTCAAGTCCGTCACTGCCTGTGTGCCCTGGGTGACCTTCCGAGGGCCCGAAGCCCACGACAACTGATCAATGGGACATGCAAACCAATCAAACATGAAAAAATGGTGGCTCAATGTGAGGTATGTGGGGGTGAAAGATTGAAAAAAAAAAAACTAGCACGGCTAGCCCAAACTAATGGACAATCGGGACCATAGGAGTGGCTACAAAGTTGATACGAAAACAAAGTTCTTCCTTAAACTTTTAAAGCTCCATACTTCCCTCAGAAACAACTAAGCGTCATCCTCAACATACTGCGAACCCTTCAGAGGCCGAAAGCCTTCAGCAGCCTCTTGTTGCCGAGCTTGTTGTTTTAAATAACAGAGAGGAAGAGCTCTCGGCAGGCTGAGCTGATGCACAGTGGCCTCTGTAAGAGCTGTGTCAAAGAGGCATTGTGGAATTGACGTCCAAAAATATGTTCTAAAGTTTGTTTTGCCGTCAAACATCATTTGGTTCAACATTTCATTATATTACAGTATTTTACACATTAACTTCTCATTCATAGCTCGACTACCGAGCCATGACCAAGTAAAGCAAAGCCTGTTACCTCTGCTTAAAGAAAAAAAAAAAAAACCTGATTGCAGTTTCTGTTCCATTTCATTTTTGTTGTAGTTGGAGATGAACCCAGCGCAGCTTTGCTTCCTCTCTGTCTTGTCTTGGATTCATTTTGTGTAAAAGTGATTTGTCCAGCTGGCCGGTGAACTGACCCGCTTCCTCCTCTCACGGCGCAGACGAGGAAGGTGAGTGACATTAATTGCCGGCTGTCTGCTCCTCACCTCTCAGGGCTGACTTGGCTGGATCTTTGAGCCTGTTTCAAATGAGCAGGACAGCATGTTAATGTGAACCGAGAGGAAGCCGCAGATCAGATATCCTCCTCGTGTGCTGGTCAAACGCGGGATACAAGAGTGACATTCTCTCCAGAGACATACCTTCTAACTTAACCCTTTGCTCGATATTCTGGGATTTGAGAGGAAAATAATGATGGAAAAGCTACTGCCAAGTAAGGTAAATAAATAAGTACATCTGTTAATATTATGAATTGATAAACAATGGGGTAGCTTACACATTTCCTGGAAAACATTTACAATATTCAAATATCAGAATAAATGGATTATGTCTGCTTCGCAAATTGTATGCTAACTTTAATGCAATTTAAGTTTAAAGAAGGTTGGGATGTTACCATCAGGACACATGATGCAAACATTATATGTGTCTTTTACCACCTAGATATCCCCACAGGATTAGATTTTTATTTTATTTAAAAATTTTTTCTGCAGTTTTTCCCTTGGATTTTAATACAGGGTTTTTTCCACCATATATCCCAACATGTCCAGCAAAGTCAGTATTATACTCAAAAAGCCACTAGTTTTCTATTAAGAGACAACACGTCATCATTGTTCTGACTCCATAGCTAACCTTGCAGGGAATTTAATAAAAATAGAGCATTAAGCAGCACAGCGGGGGGAACACGAACACTGAATAATAGATAGGTTGTGCACAATCAGTTAATGTGTCATTATTTCAGGAATTACTGCAACTAGACATTTGAACTTACTGGATGCAATGCTGCTAAGAAAAAGTCAAATAAATAGTTCTTCAGCACTTTTTGCCCAAATATTGCGCAACCCAATATCAAGAGATCAAAATCACTAATTTTATTTTCAGCTGAAAAGAATGAGGCTCATCTATAACATGTTAGGGGGAACTCGAGCACAGCTGCTCTACTTAGTGGACAGATGTGGTACTGCAGCGCGGTTTCAGCCCCTCGTCTGCAATTTTTAAACCAAGCATCTTTTATCTTAGGGAAACTTATTTTTTCAACCCATCGGTGGTGCTGGAAAGAAATCAGTCGAGTCAGATGAATGAAGTCCAGTAACTGAATTTTCAATAAGATACAGACTCTCAGCACAGTGTATCAATCTGACCGACATAAAATGTGCAAGTAGGCAAAAAAGGTACTCAGAAGAGAGATATGGAAGTGTGTGTGAGTGTGTGTGTGTGTGTTTCTTTTGCGTATTACAGTTTGCTTAACGAATTCATCCGTCAGTTGGCTTTGTCTTCATATATTAGGATGAATATCTTAAACTCAGTGTGCAGGTTGCAGCCTTGGTTACCATGATGATATCCTGATGTGAACCTTTGGATTCCTCTGGGGCTCCAGTAACTTCGTTTTTGTAAACCTATTGAAATAAAAATAATTAGTGTTCATTTGAAAATGCAGTCCAATGGCTATTTCTACTCTGGAATACTTAAATAAACACAACTTGTTACTGCATTTAAAGTTGAGGTACTTATAGAAAAGAAAGATGCCCCCGTGAAGAAAAAAACAGTTGCTTGACAGCTTAAAAGTTACAGTAGACTGTAAGGTCTTTCTCCTCACCCCGACCAGCCTGGCAGACCTCCACAGTGTCACAAGTTATGATGTGAAGTCCAAATGTCCTCAAATGATAAAAAAAACAAACATTTTTTTTGATGGTTACTTTCAATTTTGCATGTAAATACATTAAAAAGCACCAAGGAGACTGGCACAAATCTGGCAGGCTATCTATCTGGCTGATAATCTATGTGTGCGTGTGTGTGCTGTTCTATCTGTTTATATATGATGTGCTATTTCAAGAATGTTGCATAACTTTCCAGAAATGTATAATACCACAGCAAACGAAACCAAAAGCCTAGCAAAAACAACCCGCTTTACATCTCCATGTAAAGAAACTGTGAAAGTGGAAGCACAACAGTTACTGTCAAACAGTTTTGTAGGCTTACCGTTTCTAAAATGTATTTTCAAGCATGTGAATAACCTCGCTCTTGAAATTCTCTGCTGACGGTTAAACTAAACAAAATGGTGAAGTCAGAAGCCCGGGTGCAACAAGCAGTAACTGCAGACCAGCGAAATGCAGAAAACAACATTCAGTCAATAGAAGCTGACGCAGGCATACGTATAAACATTTATAGATCTTGAGTTTTTTTTTAACATATTTGCAAAAGAATAGATGAAGCTGAAACTTAACTGTTATACTATTGTACTACTATCTTTTCAAACTTTGTTTTAATATTAAAGGCCTGCCCGGGGACAGGGGTTGTAAATTAGCTCGAAGCCCGTATGCGTGACATCTGGTTTTAATTTCAAATTAAATAATATTTAATGCACCCGTCCCTGTTCAAATATATGTGGATATTTATATTGTTATATAAATTTGTCTGCTACATATTTTGACAGAAACGATCAATTTTGATTTACAATTTTTTTTACATTATTTTTTTTATTTTTTTTATGTTTTTCCTCATATATCTGACACTCCAGTTTCATTAGTTATTTTTCCCATACATATCACCCCTGGACTCGAACGTGCTATGCTATCTTGCAGGATATAAACTTCCTTTCTTCAGGACCACAGCTGCAATCGCACACTCGGAATATAATCACAAATACAAACATGTTCAATTTCTTTTTTTTTTTTCTTTTTTTTTTATTTCAAGGACCTTTGCTTCATACAAAATGTTTAATGTAGAAACAACTGCAGAATTCAAAGTCTGGCCAAGAAAAATAAATCAGGCAAACAAACATTTCACTGCATCCCAAGACCCAAATAAAGGAATATCACACGTCTCCTGAACGGTTGGGAACAATTAAAAATGTTAAATACTGTATTTTTTTTCTTTATATTATTATAAATTAGTCTTTTTCAACAAACCGTATAGTTTATATCAAATATTAAAAATCAAAGGAACATATGGTATCTAAAAGTACTAAGTTTTCTACATGCACATACATTGTTAGAGCATGCAAACGTTTGTCTTTTCTAATAAAAAGCCACATCTACACTGCCAGGGGTCTGCAGAGAATTAGTCATAATGTCGGTTCACACCTGAACAGATTACTTTCATAGAGAAGCCCAATAGTTCAAGAATGTGTTGAAATCTCCGAAGATAATTCTTTTCTTTTTTTTCGCCATCACAAGATAAAACCTTTAAAGTAACAGTGGGTGAAAACCGTTTTCCCTGACATAAAAAAAAAAAATTGTCTTTTTTTTTTTTTTAAGGATGACCCAAATAAAAATGCACCTCCTGGGGGTTTCGAGTTGATATTGTTGACGCGGGTAAATGTTGTGCATGCAAATATACATGTAAAGTTGCTGTATTTTATCTGTTTACACTTTGTGCCTTTATGCATTTTTGTTAATTATTTTTCTCTTCATTGCATTTTGTACAAAAAAAAAAAAACAACACAAAACAAACAAACAAAAACATTTGGTCACAATCATGCTGAAGCCTAAATCTTAAGAGCCCAGCATATAAAGCTACGGAATGGATGGAGAAATGTTTTTTTTTTTTTCTTGTTTGCATAGCCCAACTCCCATGTCTCTGGCTCACATCTGCAGTGTGTGTTACCGCGGCAACACAAGGCCCTGCTACCAGCTGAGGATCGGCCCTCGGAGCAACTCAGGTATACATTCACGACGAAGTACTGCTACAAAAGTAAAAAAAAAAAAAATAAAAATAGATGATGCAGATTTCTATGATGTAGAAGCACTGATCAGAACTGGATGGAAGTCATTCTGATTTTGGAGGATGTTGTCAAGCAGGTTGCATATCGCACATATACGCAGATACACCATGTCTGATGCTGACTGAAACGTGTGTTTGCGAAAAAGTGAGGGTGTAAATACACCAGTGCCGTCATATCTATGGAAGCCCGAGCAGGACTTCTTTGGTGTTTTTTTAATTTTTTTAAATTTTTTTTATAATATTTTCATTTATATTATTATTAAAGAACATCAAGGGAAACGCTTACTGAAATTCCCTGGTAACAAACCTGCGATTTCCCAAGGTAACGCCACCATACTGCTCAATATTGACAGGACAAAGTCTTAATGTATTACCTTAAATGAGGAATATCAATAAGCATGTAGCCCACTAATGTGCACGCAGATAATATACACTTTTTATACAACACCACACACTATAATATATTCTGTTCAAAGTGTGCACCTAAGTTTATATTATCTGTAACAGCAAGGGATAAAACTATATCACGTCCTTCGTCTGCAGACAACGTCCGAAAAGATACATGATCGGTAAACTTTATCCTATTCTGACATTAGAAAAGTAAAATGCCCTACAATTATTCGTCTATTGATCATTTTTCTCCAAATCACGATTATGGTCTTACACCAGGAAGATAAAGTTTTGTTATGATGAGAGCTACATCGAGTTTTGGAATAGAAAAAAAAAACTTTTTGAGAATATGTTATCAAAAACCGAGAAAACAAATAAACTCTCAGCGGGCCTTAGTTTAGTCAGATGTCAACCTCTGATTCAGATTTGACCGATTTCATCTGTTCATCTGATTTATTCTCACATAAATGGAAAGGATTTGTCACTGAAAAATTCCTTCAAAATGAGCTTTTAATGTCATATCCATAGAGATTTCCTGCTCTTTCTGGCATAGAGCCGGTTGCATTTGCTGTCAATCAAGTATACATTCTGACATATTGTAGCTGCTGTGTCCAAAGTCCCGAAAAATGCAAAAAGACCCTTGTTGCTGCAACCACATTCTGCAAGAACCACAGATTTACAGGTTTGCAATGTTGACTTTTGAATTTATCGATGTGTTGAGAAGGTGCCTTAGAGGAAATTACATATTGGTCTTGATTGGTCTGTGAAAAAACACATATTTGTGTACTTTATGTGAACAGCACATTTTAAGTGACATTGTCTAATAAACCAGATTTCTTAAAAAAAAAAAAGAGACTGTAGTTAACACGACAGCTTTTTGGGGCATTATCCAGAAAAAACAAAATTTTGAAGAAGTGATCATTCTAGCTACAAAAGTTGTGTTGCATCACATTGTGATTATTTTATTGTTTATTGTCAATTTCTGTTTCAGTATTTTTTTTTTTTTTTTTGCTGTTTGTCTGATGGAGCCTGATGGAATAAAAGTCAACCAGCCATCATTTCATCATGTAACATGATTGTAGGGGAAGACGAGCTAACTCCCCGCTAAGCACAGGAGTAACGTTTTCCCCAGCCCTGGTTGTCTTTCCTTACCAAAACCCAAAATAATGTAAACAGCTCATTATCTTTAGTGCTCACTGTGTATACAAGTGTCATACACGGTCACATCGGTGCTGGAGCCAATCCCAGCTGCCTAATCCTTCCAGTTGGCATCAAATCGCAGTGTCACAAACAGGGACATACAAGCGTTCATTATGTCTTTCACAACTCAGGCAATTTAGTATCTTTAATAAATCTGCTGCATTTCTGCATTCCTCAGACAAAAAAAAAAAAAAGAAAAAAAAAAAGTTACTCCACACAATGATGTAAAATTGTAAAATGGTAAAATTTAAGCCTAGGTAGATATTTGTCTGGATGTAATCATCTTGACTAAATGGAAAAAAAAAAAAAGTGTAGCTAAAACTTTCTGTCATCCTGAACAAGGTTCATTAACTCATCCATGTCAAAGAATTTGCAAGTTATACATATTCCTTTATTGGGTCAGATGGAAGCTAACAAGGCCTCCTGCTCCATGACGTATCCTTAACACGACAAGTTTCTTATTATTGACTCTTTGTATTATTTAGACAGTGAGATCTTACATTGTTTTTCTTTTTATTCATCTATTAATGTTTTTCATTCTTAGTCAGATGTCTGAGTGTAGCTCCTTTTCTGATATACTTCACCGTGCCAAGTGTTGAGATAGCCGGACTGTGTATCTGAGAGCTAATGTTGCAGTAAATATGGATGGATTACTTTCCTCGCTTTTTGCTTGTCTAACATAGAGAAGTGAATCACGATGATATGAACTGAAATATAGCAGCTTCCGCGCAAATGTTTAAGAACGTGTGTGTGCCGCTACGTCTGTTGGCTCAGAAATTATATTGACGATTTGAATTTATTTTTAATATTTTGTCGTAAATGTACCAGGAATTCCAGAGGGTGTAGAACGATTATGATCTTAGCAATTGAATAAATACATAAATAAATATAGAACCCGCCAGCCGATGCTTTTCAGTGTTAGTTGGAGGCCATTCTGCCCGATCGATGCTGTATGCGTGTGGTAACTTTTGAAAATTAAAAGTTTATTATCATTCTTTCTCAGTACTGCATAACATGAAGCATTTGGCAGTTTACCGACATGTAATAGACTCTCGTTCCATTTGACGTCAATCACAGTGGATCGCTTCACCGAAAAACAAAACAACACTTTTGAGAAGTTTAGATGTGCAGCATACATGACCAGCGTACTGTTAAAAACGGGGTGGAGGAAATAACCTTTTTTTTGTTCCAGTGTTAATAAATATGGAATTAGACTGAATTTAGAGTTTACCTCATAAATTCCAATAACCATCAGATCCCAAACCAATGTAAGGCAACCTCTTGTTAAATGTCAGGATTATCCTCAGACTTATAACACCATAAACCACTTTACAGATAATTGGGCTATCCCTATCCCTTGTATATTCAATATATCATCTTATTTTTGACTTTTGAATGTTGTCAGATATTCTTCTCCTGATCCCCACATATCTTCACACAGTTAATGCTTGGAGTCTGATTTTAGTGTGTGTTTGCATCCACTTTAGAATCCTTACATTTGATGTTTTTAATATTTAAATGAATGGTTTTCAGTGATCCCTCAACCCCTATGGTAGGAGCTTAGATACAACCAGTTTTCCCAGTTCCACAGGGTATGGTGGAGTACCAATTTGACAGAATGACCACTTTAACACACACACACACACACACACACACACACACACACACACAAAAACTAACGCCACACGTACACACTGGGCCTTGCTGGACCCAATAATCCACGAGGAGTCAGAATGGATCTATGCTACAATGGGCCCTTAATCAAAAAGTGATAAAGATACCCCAAACCCCAGTCCTCAAAATGAAACTCAAGGCAATACAGGAGCTTTTGAGGCTCTCTTTGTGACATCCTTACTCTTAAGTACTGACAAAAAAGTAAGTCCACAAAATTGTGGCAGCACATATCTGACCACCTCTATAATTTAAACATGCACATTGTGTTACTGGTGTTGTTATATTTCTGCAGTTTTCATAGCTGTTAAATGCTCACATAGCGTCTGACCTGCCATTTTTTTTTTAACACAAACATCTTTATCTTCCTAAGATAAGGCTTTCTTGATGTGTTTTCCAGCAGAGCTACATACAAGACTGAACCGAACTTCTTTGCAAGTGTGGATGCATCTTATAAACAGTAGACATTGCATCCTTTTCTACAGTATATCTAAAAAGATAGGCACTTTGTCTTAAAACACCGCAAAGAAGTGAGTAAGAAACGTTAAACCTGAAACAATGACAAACCATAAGCAGTACAGTAAATCAGGCCTTAGTTTTTTTTTTCTTTTTTTCATGTCAAAAAAAATGTTCACAATGAAAAATAACATCCACAAGTGAATTTCCCTCAAGCACAAATTGGCCACTCAGATAATCTGACCAGCATCAGTTTGCCCTCTTGTGAAGTTTGCATGAAACAAAACCAAAAAAAACATGAAGTATCATAAAGGTCCGATCATGGAATGGTAGAGTCCTCAACAAAAAAACAGCTATTTTTATCCATGCCATAACATCTTTGAGATTTTTTTTCATCATTTCTATCTTCTGCAAGTTATTTCTATGACTTGCAGACATTTTTTTTGTTGAACCTGCCATACTGACTCTCAAACGTTTTCACTGGCTGTTACTTGTGCTGATGATCTGACCAATTTGTGGAAGAAGGCGCAAAGAGTCAATTCAAGAAGTGACTGAGGGTGGACTTTTCTCCGCTTTGCAATGGATGGAATTAGTGCGTTGGATAAACAGTGTACTTGATTAGTGCATTGTTCACGTACCTAATCCCTGAACAACAGTATCATCACTTATATTAAATTATAAAGGTCATGTGACTCCTTTCCCATGGATAGTATGGTAAGTTGGCTGTTTTTGGTGTCAAAGCCAGACGAAGATCGGTATGTTTTTGCATCCTCGCGTGTCCACTGAAGGGTCTTCTCTGTCTGATGCTTTGGTCGGTGAATGTGTGTTTTGAATTCGGGGCTATGCTAGCTCTCGGCTGGCCCGCACTCAGCTGACTACCATACTAAAATAAGCTTGGCATGTGACAGGGGTTGTGCGCGTTAATCGAAGCGGAGCAAATGTGAAAATAAACCTCGGTGTCACGATGTCATTGTTGCCAATCAGAGAGGAGCCGATGAATACCCATCATATGACCAGTACAGGGAATAAAGAAAGTACTCTTTTACTCTAGTGAAAAGTGAATGTGTGTTTGTTTGGGGCGGGAGGGGGGGCTGGATTATTTATGTTGTCTGGTCCAATGTTGTGCCTACTCACTGGCTAAATAAGCAACTGTTGAAAGATAGTTTTGATTGATTGTAAAGCTCAGCTTATGCTTTTATCCAGCAATCTATGACCATTAAACCAATATCTGCATAAATGTGGGACATGCAGGCAGTGGACTGGTTTTCTGTTCAAACCTGCAGTCTATCTATGATCCAGGCAGTGTTTACTAATGTTGAAAAATAAAAAATGTTGGAAGCACTTTCTGAAAATAATTTTGCTTTAGTTGGAGACTAACAGCCTTTAGAGTGACTAGAGGTATTGGCTGAAGGTGTAAAAATAGTACTGTTGTTTGGTGGAGTAACACTTATTTGGTCTAATGAAGGAAACGAATGGCTTTCATCGGAAAGAAAGGGAACAACAGTAGATGATGTGTCTCACCCATAAACCACGTGCTGGTTGGACCGCATCGGTGCACAGAAGACTTGGGCCGAATATTGGTAAGCAGAAATAACTACGCTGGAAATCCCTGAAATACTTCCCCCGAGTACTTTTACGTAGACATGGGTAATTGAGCCGCCGTAACAGTCTCACATTGGTCACACGCTTCTATCCTAAACTTGGGTCGGTTGCAGGAAGTGTTATCTCTGTTAGTCATTTGGACCTTTTGTGATTCTGCACTGAGGTTTGGGGGTCAATATGGCTGCTTCAACAAAACACTCAAATACTAAACAGTCAAACTACAGTCACTGTAACTGCATTGTTTAAGTCATCGGCAAAAGGTCCGCTTTCGTATTTTATTTCGTTTCTTGCCCTTCGATAAAGATTACCCTTTTTTTGGTTCTCTTGAACGTGTCATCCACCTCCATCCGCCTCGGGCTTTCACCTTCTACTTTTCAAGCCAAAGCTCTCCCAGATGAGATCAAGCACAGCATTATGCACACACAGTGACAATGTACTGAAGCCTTCAAAGAAGATGATAAAACTCATCGCAATTTCTCCAAAATGCATTAAAAAGGCGGGTTTAAAGCCATGCTAGCACCATTCATCCTCCTCGGCCTCCTGGTAATACCTGTGCGCCCTGACACCGGAGCCCGGGCTGCCCCAGAAGCTGAAGTGGCACCCGTTGGGCACTCCAAGGTTCTGCTGTGGAGCGGGAAGCAAGGTTCCCATCATGCGAGGCAGTGCAGTCCGAGACGAGTGTCCGACACAGGGTCCGGGCCACGGTGAGGCGGCATCCTGGAAGACGTCCAGCTGGTCCCGGAGGCTGCTGTAAGGACTGGGAAGGGCCTCGCCACGGGGCTGACCCAAGAAAGGCTCGGAGCTGATACGAGTCACAGGGCAGGGTATGTGGCGGGAGCCGCTGTGCCGGAGGGCAACGTGCTCCGACAGACCGCGACTCAGCCGCCCGGGACTCAGAGAGGCCTGGCTGGACACAAAGTACACAGGAGAGGAATTGGCAGTCTTGTAGGCCACCCCGGGCCTTGGTGTGAGGGGGGTCTGGGGAAGCTGCCGGCGTCCGCCGCGGGCTGGCGTGATAGAACTGGAGCTCAGTGTCACAGGGCTGCCTTTAACCCAACCACTGCCCTAGATGAAAATTGGACAAGCAGGTTGAAACAATAGAACGATGACGTGTACGAGAGGAGGCGGCGTCACGGGAAGGGAAAGGGAAAGGAGCGGAAAGCAAAGGAAAGAACAGGGAAAGGAAATATGATGACATGGAAAATGGCCGGACAACAGGGACAGACAGAGAAAGACAGAAGGAGAGAATAAGCGCCGGCAGAAATGTAGTGCCGGGCAGACAGAATGGATGGGTAATGATGAAAAGAGAAAGTGGGAAAAGAATTGAAAGGCCATGAGTGGCTGCACTAAAGTCAGAAAGAGAAGAAAGTGGCAATAGTACCGTTCACATCCGGCTTATTTCGTACTTGCCTACACTCGTCCGTTTTGATTTTGAAATGCAACCAAAAGCCTGAATTATTTGTATTTTGGTGTTTCTACTGAACTCTACTTGCTGCTTCATATCAAATTCTGTAGTTATGTGCGAGACTTTTCCCGATATTCTGGTCATCATCAGCTGAGCATGCTGAATTTGTGAGACACAATGTTTCTTTTACTTTTAATGGTTGATATAATGTATTTATACGTATGGCATCCGGTCCCAGAAGTTTGCTGACACTGCAAATAATTATCAGGCGACCACATTTAATCGAATGCATAAATAAAAGCGGTGCATCAAAATATCATGAATGTACATTTATCTGTTATTGAAGCCTGTTTATCCACAAAACCACTCGGTTTCCGTAAAAGATGTTCTCAAATTCTCCCCAATGTAGTGTGCACTTCCTGAACCGTGTGCTCGCTGACCTTGCCAATCACCTGATATTTCAAATAACATCTGTTTGAAAGATAAAAATCCCAAAATGTTGTCTCACATTCCCACCATCAGGAGATGTAGGTGCATTCTTTTACCCGTTTATTGTGATACTGTAGGGGTCGCAATAATGTACCGATTGCTTCAGCCGACAAAGTGACGAAGTAGATTGAGTGCAAAAAAAAAAAAAACAAAAACCTCAAGCCTCCCGGCCTTATTCTGCATGCTCGAGGCTTCCCACCTGCTTGTTGCTGCTGTCCTGGCTGTCGCTGGGAGACACAGCACAGCTGGTTGTGGCAGACTTGGTGTGGCAGTGGTCTCTGCTGCAGTAGCGGTCACAGGAATAGTAACGCTGCTTGTCTGCCGAAGAGTGGTGGTGCTTCCTCTCGTGGGAGCGTCCCCGATCGTGGGCTCGCTCCCGGGGGGCGGCGGCCGGATCGGGCGCCACCTCTCCTAATGCAACTACCAGAGAGAAAAACATGAAAAGTACCTCTGTACTTCGGCCTCGGTAAACGGGTAACAAAAAAAAAAAAAAACTGTGCAATATTTCATTTCACTGTGCAATATTCAGAACTGTGCAATATTTCATTTCACTACACTACAATTTTTCCTTTTATCATACTATTGTGCACTCCTTACCTCACTTGTTACTAAGGCACTTATAGTTTTATCCCTTGTTTACTAAGACACTTTATATACTGCTCAAAAAAATAAAGGGAACACTTGAACAACACAATGTAACTCCAAGTCAATCACACTTCTGTGAAATCATAGTGTCCACTCAGGAAGCAACACAGATTCATTTTGACTTGTTTTCAGGACATTACATCAAAGTTGGATCAGCCTGGAGTTTGTTTTTACACTTTAATTTTGAGTGTGATTCCTAATCCAGACCTCCATGGGTTGATACAATTGATTTCCATTGATCATTTTTGTGTGATTTTGTTGTCAGCGCATTCAACTGTGTAAAGAGCAAAGTATTTCCTAAGAATATTTCATTCATTTAGATCTAGGATGTGTTTTTTAAGTGTTCCCTTTATTTTTTTGAGCAGTGTAGTTTCACTGAGACACTTTATAGTTTATTTTTATTTCTAATTCTGCCTTTTTCTTTTTATTATTTATTACTGTTATACTTTCTGTAACTCTGGCACAACAATTTCCTTCGGGATTAATAAAATTGTTCTTATCTTATCTTAAAAGGGCCGGGGATCAAGGATGTAGGTTGTGCGTGTTTGGTGACACGCAAAGGCTACCCACCCAAAGGCGTGTCCAAAGACCTTTGCCTCTTTTCTCTGTCTCTGTCTTTCTCTCGATCGCGGTCTCTGCGATGGTGGCAGCGGTGGTGGTGGTGATGGTGGTGGGGTCTGTCCTGGCTGGGCTTCTCCAGGGTGTAGTCCCTCACGTTGACCTCCTGGGAGCGCTGCGGGGCTACACTCGAGGCCGATCGCTTCATAGGGCTGGCGTCGGGGACAGACTGAGAGAACCACAGAACCCGGCTGAGAAATGCGACGGTTTGGTGATTTTAATTACTCTCTACCTTGTTGACACCTGAAGATACCATGATTCATATTTATCGTGATTTTTTTTTTTTTCTCTGCTGGATGTAGATTTCACAAGCTGTCTCAATGGACCGTCATTCCACATGAAACATGGAAAATAGAAAAGGGGTTTTCAGCTTGAGGCAGCTGAGACATATTTTTATTTTAATCACCAATTCAGGGATGGCTGTTCAAAAGACAGCTTTACATTTGACCTTCTCTGAGGATATTTTTGATGCCGTTAGTCTCTTAACCATCCGTTCATCGTCTACCGCCTATCCTACTTTGGGTCACGGGATGCCGTGGATCTAGCACTGGTTCCAGGGTGCGCCCTGGACTGGTCACCAGTCAATTGCAAGGCAAACATATACAGACAGACAACCATTCACTCTCTCATTCCCACACCTGGGCAATTTTCCCAATCATGTTTTTTTTCCCTGCTGTGTGTTTTCGGACTGTGGAGGAAACCGGCGAAAACACGAGGGGAACACGCAAACTCCACACAGAAAGGTCCCCTGTCAGAATTGAAATCAGGGTCCTCCATGCGTGCCTTTCTTACTGGATCTCATCTATATTTTTTTCCCGGAAATTGAGATCACTGTATTGCTACTTTGATATAATTACACGGCACATTTTTTTGAATATTTTTTTTTATATTAGGATTTTTTTTTTACTTTCTTTGTCAAGCTAGTTATCTGTTATGATTATGATATAGCTGGGTGATAAGATGCAAAACAAATCCAAACAAATAATAGATATTATATTGCATGTCGGTGTGAACGTACAGTGAGATGGGTCCCAGGAGAGTGACGAGAGTGACTCCACTGTGGGGCAGAACAACCACATTGAAAGTGAAAACAGCAGAGAAAGGGATAAAATATTAGGTAAGATCTGCAACACCAACTTTAGACATTATGAGATATAAAAGACTCTTTGGATCCGATTATCACTATTATCAGGCATGATCGTGAGAAAAGGCTTTATGAATGTAAAATACCAAAGTCTGAGTCACACCTTCAGGTTAGAATATAGTAATCTAAACAGAGAAAATCCTGGGTTGTTATATTTGGGCTGCATTATTGCTATATGAGAAATAATTACAAATAAGCCCAAGTCATTTCATCACAATAGAATTGAATTTAGTGATTATAATTAAATGGTTGACTTTGAATTGTGCTTATTCATGAAAGCAAAGATAATGGCACTTTTGAGTGTTTTACATTAATAAATAAAAGTGTTCGTCCTGAAGCCACAGAGGCTCCATAATTCATAATGCATTGGATTATCCACCCCCCCCCCAAAAAAAAAAAAAAGGATCTGAAAAGCAGATCCACGGAGAGGGGAAAAACATTCCAGTCCTTCAGGACACCTGATTTCTTCAGCATGTTAATAATATATCAGATAGGAAACACTTCGTGACATCACATCATTGGCAGATGGATGCTTTCTACTTTATTCTGTTTGTCTCTCTGGCCAATCTGCTTTCTCTAAGGTTATTTTAGAGCACCCTTTAATTTGTGTCTGACTTTCACAAGTAAGTAAGCACGCTAGACTCCTCCTCGCTCATCTTATTATCGCTCGGGCTTACAAGGACAATCTAACCTTTCTGAGTTTCTGAAACAGACACAGCAAACTCAGTGCCCGATTGCCCCAAATCATCTAGAAAGAAAGTGAATATGAGACATGTGGACATTATGAGAGGTACACAGGTATAAATGTAGATGAATTTCTACAATATTTAGTTTAGTCCCGAGCTGCATTATGAGACCACACATTCTTCCTCGCCAATAGGAGACGCAGGCTATAAGGTTTGAGATGGGAGCTGTTTAGATAATATGAAAGTTATGTGAGATCTTTGCAAAGGTAGGAAAACATTCAACTATGAGTTGTTTCGGAACATGAAGAAATCAGAAGGAGAAAACAATTTCTCAGACTTTGAGTGAATCATCAAATAGCATTTCTGTCAGTTTGAGGTTGCTTTTTTTTTAGCAGTTTTTCAAAATCAGAAGTTACTAAAATAAAGATTATACCATATATTTGCAATTGCAAGTTTGGTAAACATTTCTTTACTTCAGACAACAACCATATTGTGACTGCCAATGCTTTAAAAAGATACTGTGATATTCACTGTAGGACGGATCACTCAGCCATAATTGATAGTGTTTTTATGGGAAAAAAAAAAAAAATCAAAAAATGATTTGTTGGTAAATTCAGATTCCAACAGAGATAGATGCATCACTGCAGGTCTTACTCTGAAATCTTGCAGGAAGTGAGTTGCGACCAGACAAAAAGAAATCGACCGTGCGCCAGACTTTAAAATCTGTGTTAAAATCAAACATTTTACTAAGCTTTAAATCAAACCCTAGTCTAGCATCAGACCACACCACGGAACCAAAACACATCATTTACATTCGGCATTTGGGTGCACCAGATCAAACAACCCCGTTGTGAACTTAGAGATAGAGTCTGGCAGGGTGAGTTTCATGCTTCGTGTCTCCACTGGAAAACTTGGAAAAACATAAATCTGTAGAGCCAGTATGGCCGGTAAAGCCCCCCCCCCCCCCCCCCTCCTTTGGCTTCCAACATGTTTTTCCAGGTAGATACCACATGTATTTTGAGGGGAAGACTTAGGGCCCAGGAGCTCATACTATACAGTAGATTTCCATCAAGCTCCAGCAAGACTGAGTGACTCTTAAAGGACCTGCATTAGTTGAACGGTTCAATAGACTTCCTGTCCTCTTTTTCCGAAGGTGCGAAATATAAGAACAGGAAACCACAAGACGACATCCTTTCATTAACCCTGCTCCTTCACCAGATTCTCTCTTCGGCTTCCATCTTCAGAAAATGTTGGGAACCGCATCCATGTGTTTGGTTGACAGCGGGGAAAAAAAAACCCAAAAAAATACTGTGGACAAATAGCTGTAGTCCAGCAAGGCAGTTATTAGATTAGAATTCTCCCCTGCAATGAGGAGGAAGATCAACAACAGCTCCTGCATGTGGGCTGTGAAAGGAATGCGCTCTAAATGCATGAATCAATCAACGTTACTCAGGAAATGAGGAGCTTATTATATTTCTTGGTGATCGAGAGAAAGCTTCATTTCAGCTTTTCAAATTTAACTGTTACAGCTCCACCCTTTCTGAGAGGACTTTATGTGTCACTTTATTACAATGTTGTGACAAAGCACTGACCACTATGAAGGTAATGCTCAATGTAAGAAAAATCTACTGCACATCATTTTGGCCAACACTGAACACCTATGCTGATTTTTTAGCAGGTTAAGAATTGAAATGACTGTGCTAAAGGCTAATGTTTCTAAAGAGACAAAAAAATGCATTGTGTTTGTAGATGTTAAGCTTGTTTTTACATGCCAAGCCACAACAGCGATTTTCCCAAGTTTCCCTTACTTTAAAAGATAATCTCATAGCTGATTGAAAAATGAGATTACCAAATACTCCTGCGTTATTATTATGGGAAATAGAGTGTCTCAAAATATTCTTGCAGAGACAGACGGTCGATCATTACAACCAAAAAGAAAGATTGAAGGGTTGAAAGGCAGGAGATCAAGCACTTACAAGTGTGAAGGACCGAATGTACTGTAAATGGTGAAATTTGTGATCTGACTGAAAAGCGAGGAAAATTTTTGACCTCACTTCAAGCAAATCTTCAGAGCCCTTATGGTTTAATGGACTCCCAAAAGGTGTAAGGATGAGACATACCTGGAGCTCAGCATTAAGACGTGGCATGGATACAGCCCTGCCCTGGTTCTCAAGACCTTCACCGGGAACAGGGAGTTTACTGCTAATCTCCATCTTCTTCATCTCCACCGACTCCTGTTCACGCAGAAAAACCCAGGGTCAGAGAAATTCCATGAGTAATGCACCTGGAGAAACATGTGAAATTACTCTTTAATTCATATTCCCAGTCCTCAGCAACTGGTCAAAAGTTGGATGCAAACTAAAACTTTCCATGTTTGTTTTGACCATCTGTGGCCATGGACTTATGAGATCATTGAAATATAGAAACCCGCCAGTTCTTCTCACTTCAGCCAGAGCCATGCTGCTAAAATATGACCGATAAATGCTGCAATCGTCTCAAATGTAATGCTCCTAGCTCATTTACAGCTTGCGCGTTGAGAAGTGCCATTAAAACTCAGATAACAAATAGCCGAGCCGTATCGGTCAAAATCGAAATGATTAGGAAAAGACCGAATCGCATGTAGCTACACTTGTAAAATGCTAATTCCACGAGTTCAACAACATTTAACTTACACTTTGCCTCTACTTACGCATCCTGGATTGTCCCCGAACGATACTTTCTTGAATGACATGATACTATACCGTCTATTTACAGTACCTGAATGGCGGCGATGTCCCCTTGGTCCTCCGAGAGCCCGTTGGAAAGGTTTTTCTTCGCCTTAACACGGGATTCCTCCTTGGATCTCTCCATCATCCAGGATGACGACACCTTAATGTTGTGCTCGTGGTCTGGCCTGTGTTGTACAGCAATCCCCAACATACCAATTCATTAAAAATCTTGCAGGTTAGTCGTACGTTTTCACTCCACACGTACCTTAATGGGTCGTCTTTTTATTTGATCACTTTCATTCATAAAAATCAAGTGGTTAGTTAACAAGTTGCTTCATAAGATGACAACTTGAGACAATTGTTTCTAAAGTAATGGACTGAATAGTAAAAAGAGGATTTGTGAAATAACCACCGAGGCTCATGAAAATTTCATTTTCAAGTTCCAGTCATGGTTTTATCTCTGTTCTTTTCTCTCTTTGGTATTTTCAATATATATCACTATTTATGCCAGCTCTCGCTATAGGGATGAGCTATAGTATAATCTGCGAAAAAGAATGGAAGATCAATTGAATTAAAAGGACTGGTTCAGTTGATGTCTTTACATCAGTTTTGAGTTGTCTTGCATGACAAATACTTGCCAGCTACAGATGCTTAGCAACCCACTGCGTTGCTCTGAGAAGGCTAGACATGCCACTATAATTGAGTTCCTGTTGTCTTCTCACCAAACCTACTTACAAGCAACCTTACAGGCTTCTGCTATCACTGCCACGAGCACCATATCAATTCGACCCACGGCTACCATCGCCTCAGATTCTCAAATACCATGGACTGACACTGTTGGGGCCACACCTCTCCAGCTAACAGGACGGCACTTCCATTAAATCCATGAGAAAGCTACTAAACACATGGACTTCACACTGGAAGAAAGGGTGATAACCGTCGCTTTTCTGCCTCAGTCCAACAGAACATGAGTAACTATCAGATCTGGAAATGGTGGATGAGTTCTGGCAAACAGACCGGAACCAACACCATTCATGTGTTGATATATTGGTAAAATTCTCCGATTATCAACTTAGAGAGCAATAGGACCAGTGCCTTAAAGCACCAAGGTCCTGCGTTACGTTGCTTGCCAGAACGCCTGTAACGAACAGAACTGTGCGGCCCTTCAGTCACTTGCCAACTAGTATATCTCATTGTATGTCAACTAAGTGAGCCTTGTTGAGATGTCGATTTCTAAAAATTCTCTCAGTAGAATCACAACGGTTCAAACTGTCTCACCACGAGCTTCACATTATTGCAATCACAGCTTCCTTTCCACTGAGTGTGTCCCGCTGATTATTACATGATATGAACAACACAATTCCCGTCAATGAACATTGGTGCATTTTCTGATCATCTAAACCTCAGTAGTCAAAATGATGAGCCCAGTTTTTGTTTTTGAGTAAAGTCCAAACGCCTTCGACTTTTTTTGAGGGTACAAAATATGACCATTGGTTTTGATGGCATGTTCAGACAGAATATACATTTAATTTATTCATAACGTCATGAATGGTTCTGGGCAAAACACTGAAATAAGTGCAAATCGTAGAATATATCATCGAAGAAGCAGCTGTACCAGCGATACCACTGTGTTAATGCTCTGGTTCGGTAAATCTGCTTTAGCGTATCCATAAGAACAATTACACCGGTTGCCAAGTTATCATGGCTAGTTGGATCATTTTGTATTTTTTAGAAGTGACTCAGAACAACTTTCAAAAGTCTCTAATCTCAACTTCACCTTTAAAATAGGCGATCTGATTGATGTTGTTGAACAAGATATAATACAATCACAGGATTCTTTCATTTCCATTTCTTGCTGTCACAGTTCCATGACTCCTCTTCCTTCTATCTCAGTCGGTCTTCACCACAGGACGGTTTCCTCCCTCCGCTTTCCTCCCACCAAAGCCGCAGGACTGCAATCATCCGTCTCCCTCTCGACCACAGATCTCTTTCCATTTCTAGTGTGTAAATGACAATGGAACAGTGCCGAGTCCATTTCATTCACTCTCACAAATCGTTGCCACCTTGCGCAGGTAGGCTTTAGTAGAGATCTTCTCTGCACCTCCGGTTGCTAGTCAGCTTTGCCAAGAGTGTTTGCCAAGCTTTTTCTGCACAATCAGCTAAAGGATGAGGTTCTCCACTCTAAACCTTTCTCTTAGCCTGCAATATTTGAAGCCTGTTTCAAACCCCCAGTTCTTTCGAGTTCCGGCTCAGATGTTCCATCACCAAACATTTCCACCCGAACACCCACCTTTCCAAAGTCATTTCATCGAAAAATCAATTCAAGTCCCCTTTACATGCGGGAGAAGGGAGACAATTCAGTGACTGAAAACTTGAAAATTCAGAAATTCAGGAAAGAGGAAAAGTGTTTTGAATGATTAACCAACGTCTGCGTTGAAGAAGCGACGCTTGTTTTCATTTTTTCCGGTGCATTCAACTTACAGAGTGCCTCCATTGTTCAGGGAGCTGGAGCTGGGTCTGGTCTGTGGTTGAGACTTCGCATGAGACTTGGGCTGAGGCTGAAGTATGCTGGGAGGCTTGACACTATTTAACATCATTGGCAGGTCTTTCTCCTGCATGTGAGTCAGAGGCAGCAATGGCTTAAAAAGAGCCCCGACCTTGCACTGTGGAGGAGAGACGGATGGCAACATGCCGAAGACAATCAGAGGCAGCAGGCAGAATATTAGTGGACACGAGTCTGATGGCGGGGCCATTTTTAAGTGGTGACTCGGGCCAGAATATTCTCTTTTTCAAGGTCATGCACGGATGTGTGTTGAAATCTGTATGAATGTTTTTTTTTTGGAAAAAAAATCATGCGGCTGTGGATGAACATGGTGTCACATAATCGCCAGCCTGCAGGAAAAACGGGCTTCGGCTTCAAATCAAGCTACTAATACATGGATGCTCTTGTAGCCAGGTGTTTAAGTTTAATCCTTTTTTTTTTTTTTTTTTTTTTAAATCCCTGAGCCGTGTTGTCCCATCATTAGGTCAAAATTGTTTACAGGGGGAAAAAAAGGATTGAAAAAAAAAAAAAAAGTCAGTAACATTTGTTTGAATCAATTATTGCTGCTGGCAGACACTTCTCCTTTTGGCTGCGCCCTTCATGGGTAACCACAGCAACTAATCTACCTCCATCTAACCCTATTCCCAAATCCTCTTTTCTTACACTAACTAAGTTCATGTCTCCTTTGACTCCATCCTTGGTCTTCCCCTAGGAAGATCTCCGAAACATCTAACGTGCTGTTACTCTGATGGACGCATTCCTGATCCTATCCATCCTTGTCAGTCCCAAAGAGAACCTCAACATCGTGATCTCTGCTGGCGTTCTTAGCAAACATCACACCTGTCATTGTTCTCAACATGTTCCAACCTGCTTGCAGGCGTATGTTGATATCTCTTCTACACTCTGTTATTCTGGATAGTTGACCCTAGGTACATATTTTTGGGGGTGGTGCGGCGCAGGCGGTAGAGCAATCGTCTTTGGAGCCAAACACTCCTGGTTTTATTTTCGGCTCCTCCTAGTGTGTCAAGGTGTTGTCGAGCAAGACACAACCCCAAACTGCTCCCCTGACGCCGGTCGACGGCAGCCTATTGCTCTTGGTTCATCCATGATGGATTAATAAAGGATGAATTATTGTTAAAATACTCCAGCTTCTATACCTCTACTCCCTGCAATGTCACACTTCCGATCGGGTCCCTGTCATTCGCACACATGCATATATATCTGCTGTGGCTGACCTTCATTCCTCTCCTTTCCAAAACATACCTCCACCCTCCACCGGTTCCCTGCTCTCACTACAGTTCACAATGTCATCTGCAAACATCATGGTCCATGGAGATTCTTGTCTAACTTGATCTGTAAGCCATTCCATCAACATCGTGATCAAGAATGGACTCACAGCTGATCCCTGATGGAGTCCCATCTCCACCTTGAACTCCTCTGTCGCACCTTACCACTGTCTTACGCCTATCAAAAATGTCCTGCACCATTCTAAAATACTGTACTTCTCTCCCTCTCCAGACTCCCTCTCAATGCAGCTCCCTCTGTTCTTCTCTATCATCACTCTCAATGCAAATACGCAATGTGGTACTCTTTCTTGGCATGAAACCATGCTGCTGCTGCTCACAAATGATCACTTCTGCCCTTAGTCTCTCTCCCATTATTCTTTCCAATAACTTCATTTTATGGCTCATCAGCTTTATTCCTTGGGTAGTTACCATAACTCTGTGTGTCTCGCTTGTTCTTGAAAATTTGCAGCAGCGCTCCCTGATTCACCACGTATTCCTCACTCTAAGATCCTGCTGAATGATCTAGGCGTCTTTACAAGATGTAGTCCACCTGTGTGCTTCTGATTTATTCTTTGTTCCTGCCTGTTCTGGATGAATGTGTTGACTTTAGCCATTTCTATATATTTTTTTTTTCCAAATGCTACTATTATTTGTTACCTTTGCACCTGGTACACATTATGTATCCACCTCTCTCATTTGAATCATGTCAGTCAACTCCCTAGCTTTTCCTTTCACAGTCCCGACAGACAAAGTGTTTGACAACATTATAGAGAGTGACATCATAGATATATATATATTTCTGTGTCATTAGATGATCTCAAGGGTGCAGCCTTTTCATTTATGGCAAACACAATATGCCAACACTAGAAGCTAGGTGCTACAAATAGTCCAATATTATTATAATTCTAATAATTTGTAAACAATTAAGTTCAAGTGTGAAGATGGGAGAATAGGGCCTGGGTTTAAAAATGAAGTAATTAAGATAACTACTTTTTGTGAGCAATCAAAAGATTTTGTATTGCACCGGCAAATGTCCAGTGGATACAAAACACTTCTCCAAGTGTGTATGCATGCAGGCATACAGTGCAAGTGTGTATGCATGTGTGCAAGCAGAACTTGTGTGTGCACATGCATTCATGTTTGCAGGACTGTATCCTTTTATGCTCAACTTAAAAAAAATACAATACAAATAAAAAAAAATCCAATAAAGCACAGCACTCCCTGACAAAATACCTTTACCTTTAAATTGACACATGTCAATACATACTTATTAAAATAAGTCAATACAATAAAGAAACAAATCAATTACTCAAAAGAGCTAAAAGGGAGGGGACGGTCGCAGTTGCCCGGTTTCAAATCCCAACCCATCAAGGAAAATGGCTTTTGGAATTGTCCGGTTAGAATTACAAAAATATTGATACCATAACCTATTTCCGTTGCTGATAATTCAAAAAATGTCAAAATCTCTTTGGAAATACCGATTTCTTTATTTTTAGACCTGTGCTTTGTTCATATTCGGTAAATGTGTTTCGTTTACGACTTCCATTAGGTCATTGTGGTTTTATTTCCTTTCAAGTCAGAATAATACAGGATACATGATGCACTATGTGTTGTTGTTGCAAAACCTGTATGATGGACATTGCTTTTTAAAGCTTTTTTAAGAGGAATCAAATAGGATATCCACTGTTCTTTTTTTTTTTATTCCAGATGATAGTGTTAATTTGGTCAAATCAATCCTTTTTCATTTTAGATGTTCCATCAGCGGCAAGATTGCTTTTTGGGCCAGAGACAACTACTGTATGGTTAAACCCCCCCCGTCTTTGTTTACCGATTGGATTGTTGAACAAATTCTGAATTAGCACAGGCTATCAGGCTTTATCAGGCTAATGCCATACAAGCTTGATCTCGTCTTGGCAGCATCATCGTCTGATTGCAAAGATCTTTTCTTCTCTATCTACTTCAGTTTGCTCGGTACCTGCATCTGTCTCGTCTCTAGAGCATGAGAGTTGTCTTGGGTAGTTGGTAGATCATCCAAGAATGGAACATTGCTTTAGTGCCATCATGATCTATAGACCATTACATCTAAGACTAAATTCCAGCTCTGGAGGTAGTTTGAGTCACTTCTGAAGCATCTTTATCAAAAATCCTGCAACATAACTTTCTTCGCTCTGTACTGGGACTTCTCTGACACTATCTTTATTGTTTTGTTTAAGTTATTTTGGAGGTTATTATTGTTTTTCTGAGAGGCCTGCATAACTGTAAATTAGGTATCTCACTGCCCTCTGCTGCTGCATTTCTGTATCGACCACTATAATTTTTCCCCTTGACTTTCATACTTTCTTCACATTTTCTGTTCCTTTTTTTTTTCATTTTTTTCCTACAATGGCGTCGTCCTTCGCGATTCATCAGGCCTTTGCAGTTATTTGTATTTGCTGGTATTTCTAACTCCTTTCCTCTGGGCCTTGCAGCTGTTTGTTTGTGTGTGTGTGTGTGGTGTATATGTGTGTGTGTGTGTGTGTTATACCTGGGAGCCTGATGCACTCTGTTGCTGTTGCTGCAGCTGCAGCCTCCTGACTCGATTTTGCTTGTAGTAGTCAAAGATCATCAGAGCTGCATAAACCTTCCCTACTGTCAGTTCATTGGCTGAGCAGAAGAGGAGAGAAGAGGAAAGGAGAGGAAAGATTCTGCTGAATCATCCCCCTCTGCACTTGACTTCCCCATTGTTTTAATCGAAAGAAGTGAAACATCTTGCACAATACACCCAGATTAATCCAAAGCAACACAAACAAAACGTGTGTGACTCTACGCAGATACGGTGAAGCATCTTTATAAAACGGCGGTTGCAAAAAAATCCCGAAGCTCGGCCTACGCCCAAAATTTGTAAAGAACCAGATCTCTTCCGCATAGTGAAATTACAGACATTTGATTTGATTTCTTTCTGTTCGCGTTACTTGGGTTTTTCAGTTGGAGAACAGGGTGAAGATTTAAATTCCTCATTGTTCCCGGAGTCCTCCGTTAATATCACGACAAAGACAAAAGGTGCAAAACAAGAGCAAAAAGACGGCATTGCGTAAAGGTTGTTAAGATTGGACAAGCTCTGCTCATCCATTGATCTCTTTTGTTCATCAGTGCTGGAGTTCAGCTTAATGTTTTAATGGTGAGCGAAACTACAATCCTTTTATAGAGCTTTGGCTCCTGGGCTCCTTCTTTTAGTGCACACCAATACAAACACACATCCATGCATGTGAGGCTTTTAGGGGAATTGTTGCTTTGTCCGCTTTAGAGATACGGATACAGTTTTAAAGTCGAGGTGCTGCAGCTTAAATTTAAATCCTCTCACAGAAGAGTTTCTCACAATACATTCAATGTAATTTACATATTGGTCACTGGGTGGCAGTTTTGGGTCAGGGTTTTGGTGAAACTAAGTGAATATAATTACTTTGAGTGTCAAAATTCTCACGACCATCTTGAAGGTTTATGGATTTTGGATTTGCATTAATTTAGCTTTAAGTTATGTTTTCTGTCATGAGCAGCAGCCATATTTCAGTACCAAGGTTTTTTTTTGTTTTTTTTTCTCAGTACTTTGCAACAATTATTGAAATTTGAAGCGTCACTCTCTTTATCTCTTCAACGTCACATCAAGAAGGTTCCCGTTTCGAATCATGCAAAGCACTCCGCTCTTAGAAGGCTAAAGTTTATCTTTGCATCTGCCTGCTCAGCATTTTGGTCCTTTCTTAGTGTTTTAAACATTGATACAAGCCTATGAAGATTTGAAGAAGTCATGTTAGCAGTGTCTTTACCCCTAAAGTAAGACAGAAAAAACAAACTGGAATGCTCGGCGGGTAAATATGCCTACGTTTATGCGGCGTCACTAGTAAGTCCATGGTCTTCTGAGAGAGGTTGGGCCACACTGTGGACAACTCCTTCTTCAGCTCAGCGTCAGATAGTCGCTGGGCCACCATGCCTGCAAGTTTAAGACAGTCACACACTTGGACCGACTTTGCCAGAGATCGCATGTGGACCGAGTCCTCTTTATTTGGTATTGGTTTTGACATGATGTAAGAACTTCTTTTGCAAAATTGAGTATTTCGTTTTTACAGAAATACGGATAAATTATGAATCTTCAGCATCGCGCGAAGCCAGGGCACTCAATATTCCAATGGAAATTAAATGTTATTCAAAATGGCAGCTAGATTGTAAGCACACCTGAATCAGCAAACAACAAAAAAAACATCACAACCATGAACTTGCATATGTGAATGAGGACATGGTAATGGGAAAGTTGGTAATAGCTGTTGTTAAATGTTGAAATGTTACCAGTAATAACTTCGGTATTATAGCAATATAAATATGTGTACCGTATCTAGAGCAGTGAAGTCTAGACATCGATCGCGTTCTACCAGTCGATCGTAAAGGTAATACCGGTAGATCGCATGACATTAAAAAATATAGACATCAGGCTATCGTCCATCCCGTCACTTAATTGATATACAATGCAGCCAGTCAGATGACATCTGACTTTTTCTGACACTGAGGTCACTGCGCGTGCACAAACGACAGCGCAAAGTGCAGCAAAACTAACAAGCTGGTAAGCAAGTTACCTCTGATTATTAGCCCTTGTTTTTTTTTCTTAAACTTAAGAAAGAATATAAAATGAGTGGGGAAGCTGGACCAGGTAAAAAGACAAAAACGTATCACTTTCATACGGAATAGGAGGATTTTTTTTCATGATTATATTTTCAAAGTGCGTTGGCCTCATCTGTCGGTCTAACATCGCAATACCAAAGAGGGGTAATGTGGAGTGACATTTTCCAACCGTTCATGGAAAATACGACCGAAAAGCGAGCTGAGAAAGAGAAAGGTAAAGGAACTAAAACCCCAGTTGACAGCAGTTGCTTTTCACACAACAAACTTCAAAATCAGAAGCCGCGACCGAAGCATCGTTCCGAACGAGTCACGTCATAACAAAAAATGTACATATTAATTTTGTGTCGTGCAATATTGTCTCATGCGGTTATGCAAGGTATGTCAACATACATTGTACGTATAAAGAATGTTTTGCATTTTTATTGTGGGCAGATCATTTTGACTTGGTCATTTTATAAGTAGCTCGCATGCTGAAAAAGTGTGAGCACCCCTGATCTAGAAAATATCTTCATGATGATCACACATTAGCATCTTTGTATAGGTCAATACTTATGTATTGTTATATATTTAATATATTACTACATTTAGACTTATCTACTTTTTGGACGACGTTTCTGACCTGATGCTAATTTGATCTCCAACGCTGTGCGGATCAGGGCCATCAGGGTGGAAGTAAAGTGGACAGTGTTGTCATCGGCAATTGGCATGTTCATTTTGACGAGGCGCTGCAGTGGGCAAACGGGGTGAAAGCGAGACTTCAGGTCATCGAACGACACCGGACATCTTGAACTCAACACACACCCGGAGAAATCTATCTGCGTGCTGCTATGCTTCCAATACTCTTCACCGATTCAGTCATGAGTACTGTGCTTCGCTAAATTTAGTGCGATAACCTTTGCCAATCGGTGAGACGTCGCTAAGACTCGGGTCAGCGCGCAAAAAGACTTCTCGGCACAGAAAAGACAAACTGGACATTCACATTCACTGCTATTGGCTATGTAATGCACTACGCTGCAAGTCAAAGTGCACTGGTGCAAGACTGACATTGACCGAAAAAAGGTGAGAGAAGGCGTGTAACGCATAACCATGAAGGTGCTTCAACAGTCGCAGGAGCTCGACTCTGTGGTTGCCATCCTAGCCATCGTCAACTTAAAGAGTTGCCCTACGTGTACGCTAGCAGCTAGCAATACATTGTCAATTCCTCAAAGCTTGGGCAGCCTTAGCAGGAACGCTTAGTTCATGTAGCAGTAACTAATAGCAACCGTTAGATGCATTTAGGATGCAGTGGGTTTGTTGATAATTCTTAGAGTTGAGCTCCCCTGAACACAAAAAGCATTCTCCTACATGTTATCAGTGGCAGAGCGGAAAGTAAGAGACCAGAATCAGAGTGACACGGGGGGGGGGGGATGGAAAGATGAAGGTTGCACATGTGTGCACGCACAAACACACGCTCAACACACACACACACACATACACGCACACACAGAAACACTGCTCATCAGGAGACATTAGATTCCATTGTTTTACTGAAGATATATTAACTCAAGACAATGCTGTTCCAAGCTTGAGTGACACGACTAATAGTTTTACACACAGATGAGCTAAAAAATGAAATTTAGTCTCGTTTTGCCACGACCAATTATCCGCATTGCGCACGTCAAGCCTCCAATCAAAATAAAGATAGAATTTATCCATCCATCCTTTTTCTGCCACTAGCGGCAGGCCTAAACAGAGAAGCCCACATTTCCCTCTCCAAAGCCACTTATCCCAGCTTTGCGCTAGCTGAGAGAAATGGTCCCTCCAGCTTGTTTTTTGGGGTTCCCTCGGTACTCTGAGCCTCTTTTGGTGTGTAGGCACAAACAACAGCCCAACCCTTCTCACGGTCCAGAGCCCGAGCTGTGCATTGGGGGTCCTAACCATGTTTAGCTAGAGTCACTTGGTCTTGCACACCAGCTCAGGCTCCTTCCCCACCACAGAGAACACATTCCACATCCCTCAAGCCAGCTTCTGCAGGATGTGTGTGTGTGTGTGTGTGTGTGTGTGTTTGAATGACAAAATGTCTATATTTGTGCCACTGTGACTGACAGATGACCGGTCAAGGTTAATCCTCAGCAATATCAGCGCCCAGACGTCTACGCCAATGCACCACACACAAGCAACGTCATCTTGATCCGATGTAAAGTTTGCTCATCCTCTTGTTTCTCTCCAATAAATATCCCATTTTAATCTCTTAAATTACTGAGTTTTTTCAAAAATCTTTAGACAGGTCATCTCGGAAACTCCCAATGTATGACTTTCAATTGCTGCAATTCAGCACAGTATGTAACTTTTTGTTCAGCGATGTATTAATTTTTTCATTTGCAACTGAAATACTTTCCAACATGCGCTCACACACATGCACACACACACACACACGCATGATTTTCCTAGAATGGACAGATAGACAGAGATGAGATGAAGGAAATGATGAGAGGGGATGGGTGGCAGAGCCAGAAGCATAGTTCAGATCACGCATGAAAGTTAGTTGTCTAAAAGAAGCAATATAATGTACACTCATACTCACACACACGCACACACACTAGAAAACGCTCACTAAAACACACTGCTCCACAAAACAAAACTTCACCTATACCCAACGGACCATTCAAAGAGAGTCGTGACAGTAGGTGGTATCGATCAACTTTTTTTTTTGTACGTCGAGTTCAGCTAGATGTTATCGCTATCGGTGACGGGTGTAAGCCCACACAAGCAGCTACGCTTCAAGAAAGAGTTAAGGCGGGAGAATGGGGGGGTAGGGGCTTAACGCCAAAAATATCGGCAAAACAAAGTGAGAAAACAAGGGAAGAACACAGACATCGGCTTGAGTTTCACGCCAAGGTAGTCGAGCACAGGGGGGGGAGAAGGCTGAGAAGAGGAGGGACTACCTTGTAGGCGACTCTTGGCGGACATTTCTTTCCCAAACCTAAGGGTGGGGACATGTGGAGCAGCATCTGATACATATCGAGGTACTTGATACGGCCACTTCACAGGGGGGTAGGAAATCAAGGCCAAAAGAAAATGCAAACAGAGAAGGATGGGGAGTTAGAGAAGGAGGAGAGGAACAAAGGGGGAAAAAAAAAGGAGAATAATGAAAAGGAAAAGTACAAAAAAAAAAGCAGAAATCTGTTGTTAATAGATTTCCTAGAGATGTGTGGCAGATGCCATCCTCAGCTGCCGTGTCTGGCCGCGGGGATGCATCTCTGTGGAGCTCAGGGTCCCTGAGAGGAAACATGGGATGGTTCAGTGTGAGCGGAAGGGAGAGAAGAAGGGGAAATGGATGATCCTAACATCCAGGATGCTGATGGGAGGTAAGAGAAATGACAGCATCTTAATGGGGATGTCTGCTTTTCGGCATGCTTGCAGACATCCCGCTCCAACCAGGGTGCACGGAGACAAAGCTTTCAATGCCAGCCCGGGAAAAAGGATTGGGCTTCCATTTCATCATGAAGGGACGGAAACACAGCGACATTCGGCATTCACGGACTCATCACACTTTCGGATTTAAAAGCTGTTTCATACCAAAATAGAGTATCATCTAAAATGTAAGTGCAGCCATATCTAAAAAAATATTTGTGGCTAGTGGGGTATATAATTTTTTGGGAAAACCTCTATTTGAGCACATTTGTGGCAGCGACAAGTTACTTTTCTCGACCAATCAAATCTTATCAGTAACAGCCACCACAAACCTAAGTGAAAAAATATACAGCCTGTTATTTGACACCACTTTGACAACACTCCAAATATGTTACAATATTTATATCTATCTATACATATAGATAGATATAAATATACACAACGTGTTTGTGAAGATCAGCAAGCAGATGATATAATATCAAGACGTATATGTTGCTAATATTGCAGATTTCTAACCCTCATAGAACCACTGTGACTTTATGGAGAACTGGGTTGTTACCATTAGGCTTGGAGACATTTTTTGCCTGCTTTTGTTTTGTTTTGTTTTGTTTTGTTTTGTTTTGTTTTGTTTTGTTTTGTTTTGTTTTGTTTTGTTTTGTTTTGTTTTGTTTTCTGGGGGGAGGGGATTTAACATTATGCTAAAGAGATGACTGTTTTAGATGATAACATTACAAACAATTAGAATTGGACATTAATAGCGATACGCTAATACAAAGCTTCTGCATTCTAACACTGGACTGGTAAGAAACAGCTTTTTATCGAATATGGAATATCCATCACTGTAAACAAGGGGGAGTAGGCATAGCCTGAGGTATGTCAGGACAATGCCGTAGCATCGAAAGCTTTGTTTCCACTCCGGCATCGTCAACCAAAGCCAGTCAGTTTCGATGGGCGGGTGCTAGTGTAAAGGCGATCTCATTGGTGCACAGCCATTCAGTTAAAAGTCTCTTGGCATAGAGGTACACAAAGCACCCTAATGATGGAAATGTCTGGTGGTTGCAAACCTTGTATGCTACCCTATTAGGGCAGTTCTTCCCTAAGCCAAGGGGGGGTGAGATAACACGTAACAAATTGTACATATCCTTATAGGAAATCCGTCCGCTGCGAAAAAGAACAAGCACATAAATAAACATTCAGGACAGCTTCAAATAACAGTGATTATCAGTGGGCTGACTGCAAACAATAAAAACAAGGCCTCTAAATGGGGCCTCATCCAGTCTCCTCAGTCAAATGGGGAAGAGAGGATTGGTTAGGATGTCTAGTCCTTCATTTTGCTCTCTATCTTATTTTCTCGGTCACAGAGGGAGGCTCGAACATACCACGCAGCCGGGTCGTACTCAGCCCAGACCCGGATGAACTCATCCAGGTGATGAGGCCCCAGGATGGAGGAGTCTCTGGTGAGGTACTCAAAGTTATCCATGATGACAGCCACGAAGAGGTTTAGCATCTGGAAAAGAATTCCAAGTGTTCACATGTGCGGACAGTAGCATGATACAACATATTATAACTTTTAGCCTTAAATGGATCTCCCAGTTACTACGACGCTACATTAAAATGAGAATAAAATCTCTCGATATATCTGAGTTTGTATGAAATTGTAAAAAGAGAATTCACTCGGAGGCCGCCATTGTTGTTTATGTCATGATGTTGTCTGGGTAGTGACATAATCGGGTTAAACGGGGCTCAGTACCGTTCATTTTTTTCCCTACGGTGCAAAAACATGTCATCTGTGCAACCCTTCCCATTTGAACCTGAGAAAGATGTGAGCAAGGATAATAACGCTGATGACAGGAGGCAAAATTGAGCTTCAAACTGAAGATAAACAAAGACAGAGAGAGAGCGAGAGAGCGTCTGTTGTAAGGAGCTACGCTTTTTGCCATCTGTTGTTCACTGAAGACTTACGGACCGCTGCCGTGACTGACTGGGTCACTTGTCATCAGTTTCCTCCCTGCTTTTGCCACTTTCATCATCAGATGCTACTTGGAGGTTCTACTAGAAGGGGCGTTTTTTTGGAGCGTGCATGATTTGCTTCCCGAGGACCATTTAAATGCTTGTGAAAGAAAACTATAGGAAAGTCCTTTGGCTTTAGTATCTGTTTAAAACTAGCAGCACCCGTGACCTCTTTCAGCAGCTTAGCTCGGCTAAATGCGTCAAATGCATCCAGCGAGAAGCGGAGAGAACACAGCTGCGAATTCTTGGGAAGTTGTAGAGGTTCACAAGCTATTTGGAAAGCTGTGTGGACTAGCATCAGTCCCTTGTTTTCTCTTGGGCTGAAAATTGCATCCGAAAGCAACTCAATGTGGCATCATCATCATATACAGGACCGTCTCAGAAAATTAGAATATTGTGATAACGTTCTTTATCTTCTGTAATGCGATTACAAAAACAAAAATGTCATACATTCTGGATTCACTAGAAATCAACTGAAATATTGCAAGCCTTTTATTATTTTAATATTGCTGTTTATGGCTTACATCTTAAAAAAACTCAAAAATCCTACCTCAAAATATTAGAATATTATGATTTTTTTTTTTTTTTTAATCGCATCAGAGAAGATAAAGAACTTTATCACAATATTCAAATTTTCTGAGACAGTCCTGTACACCCACTGAAAGTTAACACTGACGGAAAGCCAAAGTTAACATGAGCAACCTGTATATGTCATCAACCCAGCATGCATTTCCCTTGTAAAACAATGGCGGCACCCCTGGGTTAAATAGACGTTATACAATGCGATTTTTGAAGAAATAACAATTCTTCATGCTTTTTTAACACATTCAAGTATGAGACAAACATTAAGCATATTTTTGCAAATTTGTCCTCCCAGGAGGGGTTCCCTTTAAGAAGTACTTGGGGAGAAGCTTGTGAGAGATTCTGTATTTTTTTTTCCCAATTTTGTATGTACCTGTATAACAGTAGCATCACTAGCCCTTAAGGACACCACACGTACTATACTGTAGATGCTTTGGTTATTATACTTCAAACTGCATGTATTTTTGTCCAGAATGTACATTATGTAGATTACACTATGTTCGGTAGTTTAAACCATCAAGGACAAAACTCTTTCCGAGACTGACATTTCGTGTACTAACCAGGAAGGAGCAGAGAAAGATAAAGGAAACAAAGTAGAAATAAGCGAAATCGCTGCCACATTCCTTCCCATGAGAACCCGATCTCTCGTCACAGGGCCGATGACTCAGACACGATAACATGATCTCGTGCCACGCCTCGCCTGTTGCACTCCTGTTGTGTAGAGCAAGACGGAGATACATGCATATTACAGGACAATTTTGACAATATGCCTGCGATTCACTTAACCTATGCTGCACATGCGTGTGGAGAGCACACACATCAACTAAAAATAAAATTAACTAGTACATTGAGGAAGTAGCTTTAATAAAAGTTGCATTTAACAAACATTTGTAATTATATTTTGAAACATCAACTTCAAAACAACATAGCATATACACAAAATACTCTCTGGATTATATATGAGATGAATTATATTAAAATTGAAATCATATCATGTGCTTTGGATGTACTGGGGATTGTACTCGAATTAAAACTCAAATCATACAAATGAAGACCCACACATTAAATAAATTTGCTTATAATATCTAATTAAACTACAGGACCGTCTCAGAAAATTAGAATATTGTGTTCTTTTTCTTCTGTAATGCAATTACAAAAACAAAAATGTCTTACATTTTGGATTAATTACAAATCAACTGAAATATTGCAAGCCTTTTATTTTTATTATTATTGCTAATTATGGTTTACATCTTAAGAAAACTCAAAAATCCTATCTCAACATATAAGAATATCATGAAAAAGTAAGTTTTGCTTTTTTTAATTGCATTACAGAAGATAAAGAACTTTATCACAATATTCTAATTTTCTGAGACAGTCCTGTATATTATCAAAAGCATTTCTGCACAAAAGCAGCTTTGATACAGTTGATATGTGCATAAATTGTGTTGTATTATCTGGTCAGTAGGCTTCTAATTCAAATCTCAATTAACTCCACCATGACAAGTACCCATAGTTATATATATATATATATATATATATATATATATATGTATGTGTGCAATAATTGCAGTAGATGTTTTTGCAGTTTTAAATGTTACATAAATTTGTTTTCATGAGGTCAGAGTGACTCTGCACTTGATAAGTATCTTCTACCTGAACAGCAGCATGAGGGCCTGCAGAAAGGTGCGGAAGTTGTTGTGATGATTGATAGCCGTATCCTCATTCAGCTCTATGTTGCCAAAGACCTGGAAACACATTGTTTAGTAAATGATTTTTCACATTCTGTGTGTGCTATCTGACCGTCTAGACAGCCCACGACAGGAGACGGTCTCCCCTACCTGCATCCCGATGATGGCGTAAATGAAGAACAGCATGGCAATCAGCAGGCAAACATATGGCAAGGCCTGGGGGTAAGATATGAAACCAAAACATGATCAATAGTTACACATTAGTTACCGTATATAACTGTATGAATCATTACATGGAACTGGTTTATTTAAAAAATTTTTTGGAAGGATACGTCTCTTCTCAAATCTGTCTTTATGTCAATCTTTGCACATTGCATTGCAGGCATGGATTTCATCCATTCCATCACATGAATGCAAAATCACTTTTTGTGAACAAGGAAAAATGGATGTTTACAAGCCCCACATCCTGGTTTTGAAATATTGATCTTCCTTCTGTTATATTCTTTCCAA
This sequence comes from Fistularia commersonii, assembly GCF_037954325.1. Classification (NCBI taxonomy): domain Eukaryota; kingdom Metazoa; phylum Chordata; class Actinopteri; order Syngnathiformes; family Fistulariidae; genus Fistularia; species Fistularia commersonii. The sequence continues at coordinate 8,420,617 of NC_141305.1, forward strand.
GTTTATCTAATATTAATTATATGTTGATAATTTTTGCTGATTTTTCTCTAATCATTAATAAGTTCCTTGTAAAAATATTATGAATTTCAGCCATTTTTTCCCCCTTTTGTTTGAAATCACGGTTCAACAAAACATTTCCATTGTCAAAAGTGAGGAACCTTCAAATAATTCTCAAGTTTTTTTTTTAGTTCAAATAATACAATAGAACTCCTTCAAATGTGATCCCGTGTGGTTAAAATTTTTCACTTAACATATTACATGGAGCAAATCTGCTTTAAGAGCAATGGCAAATGTGTTGTTGTTGTTGTTGTTGTTGTTGTTGTTGTTGTTGTTGTTGTACATGTCAGTGACAGTGTATCACCACGTGGGAGTACCTTGAAGGACTGGACAAAGGTCCACAGCAGGATCCGGATGGTGTAGCCCTGCCGCAGCAGCTTGATGAGGCGAGCAGCTCTGAAAAGCCTCAGGAAGCTCAGGTTGAGCAGCCTGTCCTGTTAAAAGTAAACAAAAGCATTTGTTATCACAAGCACACACTTCTGCAGCAATTTTATTTCGTACAGACAGTTCACCTGCTTCTTAAATTGGTGCAGTAAAATGGGCAAAAAACTACCCTGACATTTACTTTGAAGAAATAGGTCACACAACAAGTTCAGTCATTATCTACTGATCCCCTGAGCCTCTGCCACCACGAAAACTGGGCCCCGCTGAAAGCTTTAAACAATTTTAGACAGAGAGCATCATCCCGTAAAAGTTGCAATTTTCTTTGTTCATATAAATTCTAGAAAAAGAAAGCAAAGTGGTTGCATGACAGTCTATAACGCTGATGTAGGATATCAGGCCATCGCCATGGCATTGGACATAGTGGTACTAATTTCAGTTGGCTATTGCACTGGTTTTATCGGTCCCTATTTCATAGGCTGCAATATAGCACTGTAACCGCCTTTGTCGAAATTCAGAGGATAAAATCCCTCTCCTCATCTATCGTTCTGTGTACTTTTGCACAAACAAAGGCAAACTATTCCCTGCTTGAAGCAGTGTGAAACAGACAATAGCTTTACCTCAGCATGGGAACGCTGCGATGGATGGGGGTTGGAGTTAGATAACTAAAGTTCAAGTTATGGTCACAGTGTTCTCTAAAAAGAAGAACCAAACCATAATCACTAGGACCAAAACTTGAAAAGAAATCCCATTAGATCACCAGGACCAATATATTGCTTTAAAAAAAGACAAGAAAAGGTTATGTTTCTACTTTTTAAAGTCATTTCTGAGCTGAAGCACTGGATATAGACAGACTCTGATATTATGCTCCAATTCCCAATTCAACAGAGTCGCTTTGAATCATTCAAATTATCAGTTGTTATGTGTCTTTCGTACAAACACACAGGTGTGATTTAAAATTCTATAGAATATCCATCACTAATTTTACAGAAGGAAATGGGCTTTGGTTACAACAACACCGAAATGGTCCCTTTTTTTTAATTCTGATTTTGTGTCAAGGAAGTCACTCACCGTAGTCTTGATCACGGCCAGGTGAAAATGGGCGTCACAATCAACAAGATGAAAATGTGGAGGGCGAGAAACAAAAGACAGATAGACAAAGAGTGAGGCAAAGAGGGAGAGAAGGAAGGGAGGGAGGGAAGGTGAAAGGACAGTCATATTGCACAGATGCACGCACATGCGTCACAAAAAACACTGCTAACAATACAAACGTCGACCCGGGTAACTGAACTTGAAATTCACTTAGAAACTATCCAACAACAGAAAGCTTTTCTACGACAAATCGAAATCGATCAGTAAGATTGCTTTACAATATTCCTGTCAGTCCAACTAATGTTCCCTGGACATCCTTGCAGATGCGTCCAGGTTATCTCTGCGTGTGCATGGGTTTTTCTTTAAATCATGCAATGCGATATGGAAACAGGAGGGCTCTTACATTGATCTCAGTGACCAGGATGTCAGTGATGCTGCCCAAAACTGTCACAAAGTCAAACACATTCCAGGCATCCTTCAGGTAGTTCTAAGGAACACCAAGAACAACTTTAAGCCATTTGGTTATACAGAACTTCATGGACTTGGACTGTGGTGGAAGTATTACTGACCAGGGGACCAAAAGCAATGATCTTGAGAATACACTCCAGGGAGAAGAGGGTGGTAAACACGATGTTCAAGTTCTTAAGCATCACCTCATAGAAGTCGGGGGCTCCATGGAACTAGAAGGAAAAAAAAAAATCGACACACAAAAGGCGCTTGTCAGACGTTCCCGGCGACGATTTTGTCGCGTTCTATGTATCCGAGGACGCTCGGCCCACGGTGGAGGCGTGCTGACAAAAAGCAGCGGACATCTAATAAAATACTTTGAAACACAATAGAATGGCAATTTTCTAAGTCAATAATATATGTGGATGCAGTGAAAGGGGACATGAAGTAAGTTGGTGTGAGAGAAGAGGATGCAGAGGAGAGGGTTAGATGGAGGCAGATAATTGGTTGTGGGTTACATGGAGGATGACAATTCACCGTGGCAACCCCTGAGGGGAACAGCTGACAGGAGAAGAAGAAGATTCTGTTTAATTGGATAAATGCATCTCCTGGTACCACCGCAATATTATTACCACATTGGTGGCAGGGTGGAATTCAAATTCGCCGCTGCAGCTTATGCCTCATTTCAATTTGACTTGTATGTTTATTTTGATTTGAGGAATGAACAGGCTAAATACGGAGTGTGCTAGGGGATGATTCTTCAGTTGCAAGACAATACACATCTGGAAGGCCTTATTTTGATTCAGTTTTCCACATTATGAGCTGGGGAGGCACAGTTCTATACTTTGGATGTCTATGAATTAACTGCATAAACGTTTGCTGGGGGTTGAATTACTGAGCCAATGAAATAAATGAACAAGAAACACCAGAGAATGATGAGCCCAAACACAAAATATACAAGAGGAGTGTCAGTCATCCAGAGTCACCTAGGTTACACTGTCAGAACTAATGCAACAACTTTTGATTCTTCTGTCTTACAGCATATTTGGAGTTTGGTTTAGCTGAGAAATGATAAACGTAATAATAGAAAAAGAGTCAAATAATTTAAAAGAAAAAGAAGCATGACACTATATACATAATCCCTGTCAGATGTACCGGCTGGTGTGAATAATTAGAAATTAAAAGTTCACTTGTTTCATTCATTTTATGGTCATTTAATATTTGTATTAAATTCCCAGAAAAGGTCATCAGAGAAATTTTGGAAAAGTCTAGAAGCATACAGTGCAAAGCCAAACAATTTTTTTTTTTTTTTTTTTTTTTTCTCTGATAAAGGCCTATTAATGTAAGCCTACAGATCCTAATATTAAGGGATACTTCGAAGCGGATCGTTTCTACCAGCAAGAAACAGCACGCAATTTCATAATCATTTTATACGACTCCATTTATAATTGGATATGACTACATTCAGAGTGACATATTAGAAATGTTATCTGTTGTTCACATCCCTAGAAACTGTTCCATCACAACCTTTGTCTGCCAGATAAATGCACTCGTGTAGTTCTTCGAGTAACATTTCTTACCTTCATCATCAGTACCACAGTGTTGAGGGCGATCATGATCATGATGGAGTACTCGAACGGGGCTGATACCACAAACCTCCACATCCTGTACTGGAAAGACTGGGTGTTCTCGGGCATGTAGCGGGTCAGAGGTTTGGCGTTAATGGCAAAGTCGATACAAGCTCGCTGTCAGGAAAAAAAGTGTATTTTGTGACATCACTCTAATTTTCCTAAATATTTTGCTGATTTTTTTTTGTTTTTATCATCTCAGCAGGAAAGAAAACAGAGAGAAAGAAACAGGAAAAAAAATAAAATGATTTCCGCAAAAGTGGAATTCAACTTAACCTGTTTGGGGGCAGAATAAATTGTGTGGGAAATTCCATTTTAACCTACCCATCTTGTATAAAGTATCTAGATACCATATAGCAAGGGTCTCAAACTCGCGGCCCGCGGGCCAATTGTGGCCCTCGGGACAATATTTTGTGGCCCCCTGCCTGAAATCAAATCTTTGTGTTAGTGAGGCCCGCGCGTTTTTTCTCACATGCATCTTGGGGTTTTCTAAAGTGGGTTTAAAAAAAAAAAACGGGCAAGGAAAGAATGAAAAAGTAACATTTGGAATGTATTTTTTGCTTCAAAATTTGAAAACAAAATGATTTTTTGATGAAAAAACATCTCGTGATATCATTAATATGATCTTTTCTTTTCTTATTTCTATAAAATACACAAAAACGATAGCAAAAAAAAATAAAAAAACGGGCAAAATTAAAAAGACTGATTTCTAACCAGAATAGCCACAATTAGCCTTGTAAACATTACCTACTCTTATACATGCAACCAATCCATTTTCTAATAAATTCTAGTGGCAAATTCTCCCACAGTGACAAGATTTTCTTTTTTAACTCAAAATTTTTGGGGTGTAATTTCATCAAATCTTTTTTAAAATTCATTCTTAACATTAATTTGTCATGCAATTTTTAGAGGAACAGTTCATTACACATAAAGAGTTTTAAAATGTACCTGTTTACCTCCTTTACACTAAAACAAAGGACAAATTTTGGACTTAGTGTTACTTCTAGATAATGATTTTACTGGTCCGGCCCCCTTGACATAAAATTTGGCCGTATGTGGCCCCCAGACAAAATGAGTTTGACACCCCTGCCGTATAGTAGCTTATATGCTTAGAAAACTAAGCATAACATCCGGACTCTATCACCTGCAAATAAAACAAGTTCTGCAAAAAGCAAGTGCTGCCAAGTAAGTCTGCATATCGATTAGACAAAGACCATCAATCTAAATCCAGAATTTTGTCAAAATTTGGTCAATATATTTGTCTTAGCTGACAGTTTAGCATTTAAGTATTTCAACTAAAGCGCACCCATTTTAAATTCAAGGTTGAAACCAAATGTAAAATCACCTCATTCTTTTCCAAACTGCACTCAGACAGGGCTTTATCTCCCTGCTCCTGGAAGGTGATGATGATCAGAGCCACAAAGATGTTGACGAAGAAAAAAGGGAAAACTACGAAGTAGACCACATAAAAAATTGACATCTCTATGCGATAGCCCGGACTTGGACCCTGGTCTTCAAAGGTGGCATCCACAGAGTGTTTCAGAACCCTGCAAAGGCAGCAGAGCTCAAGATTATTATATGTCATCCTCAAAATCCATCCATCAATTACAATTCTTTTGGTACCACTTGAGACATGGACAACAATGGCTCGCTCTTATTTATTACTATTCATAATTGTATTGGTTGTACATCTGCGATTGTGGCAAAATTACGTAAAAGAGTCAGAGAAGTGAACATAAATGATTCAAGAAGTCAAATGCAGGGTGCTGATAACAATATGATGAAAACTGCCTGGGAACGGCTGTTCACATCATTAGTAGCTAGGATGCAAACGCAAAACTGATTGACTACACTTGTTCAAACTCTTAACCAATGGAACTAAGATGAGATGTGTCAAACTCCTGTTATATCAGTGAAAGAACAACAACTCATCTGTATCATGGATACTAATAGCTTTACTCCATTAAGAAAAAATGCTAAATGTTTCTATTGCAGTTGATGGACAGAAAAAAATACTTAGACTGGGACATTTAGTCAACGTTAGCTCACACTCCACAAAGATAATCCTTAACTTGGATTTTCAGGTGCATGAATGGCATATTCAGCCTTGATTAGGCTTGGACTACTTTACAACATGATATAGATAGGAGAAAAATGGGAAAAAATGGAAGAAATACACCACTGAAATACACTGAAATAAAGAAATACAACACTGTTGGTGTCAAAAATCAAACATGGTTTCATCATGCAATGCAATGACGCCTTCCAGTCATAACCACACTTTTGCAAAATGGCCCAAATCAGTTGCACTTACGTTGGCCAGCCCTCTCCAGTGGACACAGTGAAGAGAGTCAAGAATGCCCAAAGAACATTGTCATAATGGAACTCGTATTTTTTCCACTCTCTTGGCATGGCGGCCACTTCATCTTTGTCGTAGTCCAGGAACTGCCCTCTGGAAAACAGCGAATAGAGGAGGTTAGCGAGTAGGTTTGGGTATGTCTCAACCATGGTGATCTGCCATGGCGTGTAACATCGGATTTCTTTATATAAGATATAAAGAAGTGGCAGGTTTTGGACCAACTTGCAGTCCTTCTCCAAGCCTTTAGACTCATCCGTGCAGTAGAAAAATTTCCCCTTGAAGAGTTGAACGGCGATAACAGCAAAGATGAACATGAAGAGGATGTAAACGATGAGGATGTTCAGCACATTCTTCAAGGAATTCACCACACAGTCGAACACAGCCTGAAAAAAAACACATTTGAATTGTGTTAACAGTAGCTAGCGATAATGTGATGCATTTAGGAACTAATCTAATTATTCCCTAATGTGGAATTAGAAGGAATTAGTTGTCAGTTAATATCTAATTAAATTAGCATGCTAATCAGTATGCTGTTACAGATTCGCCCTCAATCAGGTGTGGATCCGCGGTATTTCGTTTTGTGACCGCTTGGTACATTAAGCGGAAGAAGTTGAATCGTGAAGCATGTAGAATTGAGACAAAACAGCTATGCTTCAAGCTGGTGCCTTTTAAACCTGACATTTTGTAACCTCGCAGTAGTGAGTCAAATGTTTCCTGCCTAATTTTGTATCTGTATGAAAGGGCCGTGCCCCTTACAAATGCAAATTTGAGGTGTTGAATGTTTAGGGTCACTGCAACACCTTGTAAAGATCTTTACATACTGTTTTTGAGAAGCGAGAAGTTTGTTTTCGCTCCCAGTGCTGCAAGAACGAGGATAAAGTTCTTACTGGCCGGGACATTTCCACATAGGCCCTGAAGCAAAAACAAGACTCTTCTTCCCGGTACTCTTCCTTCTCCCCCTTTGGCCTATTAGATTTTGTTGCCGAAATATAGCCATCTTTTGCAACAGGTGCTATCAGGGTGCCTCTTTCCAACTTTCACTGGGCAATTGTGTGTCGGAATATACTTTAATAAATATGCTCAATAGATATTCATACTTAATTCCTTTTCATACTTTCATCCTCAAAACTACCCATCATTGTACAACCTAATGCATCAGCGGAAAGGCAGAAATTACAACACTTTCGCTCTCCACTTCAAACCACCTAATACTTCTCAGACACCCTGCTAGAAAAAAAAAACAGTTTCTCAGGCGATGTGTCGAGAACATGGTGCGAAAACGTCCAAACATAGGCTTCAGCCCTTGGAGCGAGAACATAGTTCTCCTTCTTGGGAAGTATGTAAATATTGATGAGTTTGAGCTGCTGTCCTTATGTAATTGCAGAACAAATTCCTCTGGCAGGTCAGTTTGTGTCAACACCTGTAAAAGTTGGTAAAAATTTGGAATAGAAAAGATAACCTAAAGCAGTTCTCATAAGATGGCACCCAATGTGTTTGTTCACATTAACTAGAGATCAGGAACATTCAAAAAATGAATCACTGCAACAAACAGGAGCAGAAACAAGGGGCAAACAACCAGCATTTTTGGTCATACTATATGTTTTTCTAAGAAAAGATTCGTATTGCAAATTGATGTTCTGCTTGCCACCTGGCCTGTTGTGCCATTAAACAGTCTCACAATCCAATGCCACAACTGCTTTTGCTGTAGCATTAATTCTCCTGCCTTAATAATGACAAAATTCTTCTAATTACGGTAAATGTATTTGAATAACATAAGAGACTGTGCCAGAACAAAACCTTGAGTTTTGGCAGGCGTTTGATTGTCTTGAGAGGCCTGAGCACACGGAGAACCCTCAGGGACTTGATAGTGCTGATGTCTTTGCCTTTGGTCCCCCTGTGGAATACAAACACAGTTAAACTCCACCAGAGCAAACCAAGCAAAAGCAAATTTTCTTCGATTACTGATAGACAGGTCAGGTATTTCTCTGAATATAACAGCTGACATACTATAACTTGCTTCACACTTGTCAGAAATAGTTATTTGGTGAAAAGCGGTGGACTTAAAACAGGGGTGTCAAACAGTATAACACCCCTGATTTAAATCCGAAGTCAAACTAGTTTGACTCAAACTCATTGTAGCTCAGGGGCCACATGGAGGAAAATCTATCGTGGCATATTAACTATTTCTAACATACTTATGGTTTATTTCACTACTGAAACCTGGTAGCTTTTAGCTTCGCAAGCAGGATTAAACCTGTTGCGTTTGACAGTCCTGATTTAGATCCATCGGGTCATCAAAATATGGTGAAAAGACCGTGAAAGCTTTGTCATGTGACTTTTACTTGATGCAAAGCCCCATTTGCAAGTTGTTTAGGGCAGTCAAAGCACTGCTGGCTTGGAAGATCTTGTGTGTAGCAAGGGTTTAGTATGAGCTCACGAGGCATTATGGCGGAAAACAACCGATAACCAGTTAGTAGCGATAGAAGATGAAGGAGGGATGAGAAATTGTTCATACGGATGTAACCTGACTGTCTTGTCAAGCTGATTGGTTATAACAAACTGCATATTGCTCTGGAACATTTGTACAGGGGAAATCGTTTTAAGAACGGAATATTGCTTTGTAGGAAATCTAAAAGAATAAAGATCTCTATGATCAAGGATCTGTTTTTTTTTTTTTTTTTCTATTGACTTCATATTTGAAAATAACCACTAGCAGTGAGTCTGCTTTGCCTGGAAATGCTATACAACAATTAGCTCTACATCCTAACTTGAAGCATTTGAACATGGACTACTTTTAAGTATTATTCTGGATGTATCTGTTTTCTTTGCATGTCAACATTGGTCACTGTCAAGAAAGAAAACCTCACATGAACTCATATGAAACTTCTCCCGCAAAAAAGACAAGAAAAAAAAGATAAAGTAGAAAAGAACTGTATTGAAGAAGCTGGGGAAAAGGGGAGGTCATTTCATGTCAGGGGCCAAAGGTGAAACGCATTCAGCTTAGACTGATGTGGGTATATTTTAGATATCGATATTTTAGAAGGTACAGATCCTGATATGAAAATGAAAAAATTCTAAAAGAATTAGTATGACATCATTTTTAGATCTCTTGGATCATGAAAGTTCCATCATGCCCCTTAGAATTTAGAAAAAAATCAGGTCATTATTTACACAAATATACAGATAAATACTGTACACAGCCTTCTGTTTATATGCTATCTTCATGTGTATCATAGTTGTTTTTCGAAAGGTTACAGCTACAGGGGGTGCAGATGCAGCTCTTGGAGTCCAACCATACAATAAAAATGTCCCAAATAATTTATCCATTTGATTAGCTATCATTAAACAGGTTGATCGAAGCTGATAATGCAACCGAGAATAAACACCTATTTACCCCTCTGAAATTCCATTCCTAAAAAAATAGGGTAGATTTATTGTGGCAGCATAGTGTGTATAGATAAATATTAACGGTATAAATGAAGCGGGTTTGAAATATTAGACCAGGCCTGAAGACAAAGTTGCTGATGAAGTCGATCGATTTTCCGTTTCAATTGAAATGAAATCCCTCTTTAACAGGAATCCGGCTGGAATCAGGGTCAACATGTACAGTAGTTCAACTCTTTATTCAGATTTAATGACAGATTCAGACTGTGACACACACCTGTGTGTGTTTCTCCTTGACAGTTTGACTGACAGCTGAAGCTGCACCAACTCAGAGGGGGCACAGAAAATTATTTTTATTTTAGATTTCTTTCTTAGGTTTGATAAATAAAATAGCTATCATTAAACAAAAAAAAAATAAGTCAACAACATGACCTAAATGCAGGGCTACAACTGTTGTTTGGATGAACTAAAGTTATTTTTAGGGGGCATATTTCAGATAAGCAATCAGTCTATCTATCTAAGCAGTTATACAGTAAAGTATATACATATTTCTATATTTCTATCTGTACATAGATAGATAGATAGATAGATAGATAGATAGATAGATAGATAGATAGATAGATAGATAGATAGATAGATAGATAGATAGATAGATAGATAGATAGATAGATAGATAGATAGATAGATAGATAGATAGATAGATAGATAGATAGATAGATAGATAGATAGATAGATAGAAACACTTCCAGTGTACAAATGTTACTCAGGCAGACAGTGCTAGTCTCTTTGCTTACTCTAGCCATTACCTCACACTTGAAAATGGACATATAACCAGCATGTGCTATTCAAAACCACCCTGAATGAAACAGTATTACAAAATAATTCTGTATAGTTATATCTATGTGATTAGCATCAGAACTCAAGGGGATTTCCTGACAAAGGGCACTAAATTGTCCTGAAATGTAACTATTAAAAACAGGGGTGGTTTTGTTCAGCAAAAGCAGTTGAAAACTGTCAGACAACGGTTTCTCATGTGATTAAAAGGTTAATTCATGTTTACACTTTTTTTTTTTTTTTTTACACATAAAGCTGAACTAAACAAAGGAAGAATGGGGGATTGGGAGGGTAAAGGATAAGGGTCAATTTGGGGATGGGGTAAAGGGTGTGAGGGGATCATAAGGGGTTCCCCACCTGGTGACACCTTGTTGCGATCTACTTGGGGGAAAACAGTGGTCAAACAAGTACAGCACATTTATGGATGCTTCACACACAAACAAAATGAAGCATATGTTTGCATCAAATGACGACACCGTAATAGTTTCTAGACTTGAAAAAAACATGAAACCTTGTACATTTTGGTTGGCAGCAGCTGGGTAAATCCCAGGAGATATCCAATAATCCAATAACAGGATCCAAAGCTAGGGGCGCCTGTTATTTCGCAGGTTGCCTATCAACAAAGTCAGCATAACTTGGTAATAATAACAGGCACCCGCTCAGCTCCTTGTCGCTGCTAAATATTCTTTGTATCAACCAAAACATGATGCAAAATTAATTAATTTGAATGTATCAACGAAAGAAGAACCTGAAAAGAAGATTGACGTTGTTATTGTTAAGACTGTTGTTAGGTATCTTGTATTAATAATAAAAATTAACCGTGTTGCAGTTTGCAACATCAAACATGAAATGCATTCAACATCTACAGACTGAGGTAAACACTGAGGTGCTTTCAATGTGTGAGATGATCAGTGTTAATGTGGATGCCAGGATTCTTAGTCCTTGCCGTAGGCATTCGCACGGATGATAAGCACATGCATGGAGAGTGGATTAAAACTGTCAATCAATGAAGACTGTCCATCAGGAGTGATCGGAGGCAAAAAAAAAAAAAAAAGCTTTTAAAGTAATTTGACGGGCAAGATGCATTTTATGATATTGTTGTATTTAAAATGAATAAGACATTACGAAATGATTGCAGATTATGGTATTTATTGAGAGGTTTGACTTGTTAAATATCTAATATCACATGAAACCTAGACCATAGGATATGGACAATTAGGCACCAAGGAATGAAGTGTCAAAAAAATTAAATAAAAATCATAATAATGTCCTAGCCTCACTTGGCGTTGGTAGATTTGGTGATAAAATAACACTTTTAGCACAATGCGCTTTTTGCAGAGGATCTCACAAGACCAGTTTTTAGCTTCGGCAGCACCACTCAGTTTATGTTTACCTGAATAAATTGTGTAGTTATTTATGCTTTTATACTCTGCATACATGATGTAAACAATACAAATGGCTACAATAAATGTCCGTCACAGGCAGCACTTAAATAGTTCGATAAGTCAGTGCTGACTTAAGCTAATTTTTTTTTTTTTTCCGGCTAACCTTAAAACTGACAGCAGATCAAAAACAGACTGATTTCTGACTGCTGTCAATTTCTGCTCCCTGATATGAGGCCTTGACGGTTGCACTGCCAGTCACGTTGGACCTATTTGTCAAATGTTTACATCAAAAGGAGACATTTGCAGCTTTGATTCATACGGATGTAACAGAGACCAGAGCCGTTTCCCGTAGAGTAAAAATAATAGCTTTGCTCAGAATCACTTCCTACTCTTACTTTATTGAGTTTTTAAAAAATTCTAACCGACAACATAACCTTATAGATTTCCAGAATCGGGGACAGTTTAACTTTCATAGCTCCACGATTTTTCCGGTGACATTTATCAACTGGTGGAAACAAATACACCTTTGGTTGTTTTCAAGAAAAGCCATTTCTTGATATATAATTTGAGGTTTTAAAGAAAAGAATAAGATGGATTGATGGATTTCATTTTGGGTTGTTGAAATGTAATTTGTCGCATGTTGCGATGATGTATAGAACAGATCCGCTGAGTTCACAAAATTTAAGAATCCTAAAATGAGTTCTGCAATGTGCTGTTCCTCAGGATACCTTTTGGGGAAGTTACATAAAGTAAAGTATTTTGAGAATTTCCCTCAGAGAGTGGCTAAATTCGGCGAAGTGGTTTGCAGGTCCATGTGATTTCAGCATCACTTTTGACAGAGACATTCTCCCCTCGTAGGCAATTACAAGGCATGGTGGTCAAATCCAAGGAATAAGAGTTTATAAGACGACCTCACAATTGATGATATTTGGAGGGTGTAAATTCAGAAGTGGGAGAAATAAGTGTCATTACAGAGGCAGGATTGAAAGCAGAGCTTGTCAGTGAGCAGCTGGTATGCCCATGGGCCTAGTCCAGTACGACCTGGAAAATAAACAAAAGCTACCCCTCTGTAGCAGGGTGGAGTCCCAGCTTGCAAGTGTTTGCATATATAGCAGTGTTGTGGTGACCTGTGCATAGTAATCTGGCTATGAATTAATGAAGTTTAAGGTAAAAACTCAGGAGAAACCAAAAAACAAATGTTCTATGAAAAGCTATGCATTTTTAGTGCAGAAAGCTTAAATCTAATGCATGAACACTTGGTTTAAAAACTTTGGAACTCTTTATCTTGGAGAATTTAATGAAGGGAGAACATGATAAGGAGTTGGGAACTAGCTGGGGAAGAAGAAGTCAGTCAGCTGACAGCTAGACCCGATATTCAGGCGATTGTAGCATCTCTATTGCGGTCTTCAGCTGTGTATATTTTCAAGTTGGATACCGAACATTTGAATTAACAATTCTCTCTAATATAGAGGATCAACACTTTGGTCAGGGCAAGAGATTTGCTCAATGCCATGACAGTGCATGATATCGGTTCTGTTAGTGATCCTTGGCACAGAATGACTTTCAAAGCATAGCCAGAGAGAGGAGTGAGTCGAACTTGCCAAAAGATGCTATCAATTATGGGCAATGTGAGGTTTCATTGTTTTATACGTGTCTTACAGATTAAAAGAGTTTTTTGGATCGTTCACATGGACTCAAAAACCGGGTTGGTGGTTCCTTCAGACTGTTACGTCCTACAGGATCTGGGGTGCTAGAAGTGGAGTAAGAAGCACTGTGTGTAAACATACCACCTCCATGTCTAACCAGTGCATTGCTAATTCTGGACTGGGTGTAAGTCACAACCCTTCTACTATTGGATTTTGGGTTAAACAGTTGGATTTTTGCAGCGCATAAATGCTTAGAAGGAGTCAGCTGTGGTAGTTCAAGTGCTGGGGGGATTATAGATCACATCTTGGCCAGGGAACGTACCTAAGACGATCTCTTAGTTTATTATTATTATTATTATTATTATTATTCAATACTCAGCTTGGATGCACTGCAGACAGCAAACAATTTCTTTGCTTAGGGAAACACGTTTTCTGACTGTAAACATGACGATAAACACTTTGAATCTTGAATCTAGAATTCTCCAAAAATTAGGGAATAAAGGTAAATATATGGAGATTTCTTGAAGTATATATGCTGCAGTTGTGCATTACAAAGTTCAAAGTATTTCTTGTTATCTTCTTCCATCGGTTGGCAAATCCCTGCCAACCAAATCTAAATATCTACATATAACTGTTTATAATGTACATTATACAATGAAGCTTAATTGCAATCCTTTGTCCTTCCAGTCTTTGGGTTGTTCTCTTTAAGGATATATCATTCCTTTAAGTCACAATTAAAGATATATGTAAATCATTCTTTTGTTTCATTTGGTTACATGCTCACTCTGAATTAATTATCTATGTATAGCTGTGTATATTTAGCTGCCGTTCACATTTTATGTCTTCTTTGTGTCCTAGATTTTCTTGGAATGCAGTTATGAATAACTTATTGGAATTATTAATTATTACAAACATTAACGCTGTTTAATATTCTAGTAATTGTTTATCAAGTAGTATGCAATCCATACCATTTAAGTATGTAATAGGCCATTTTGTATGAACCTGATGTAATAATAATTTTCTTTGTGAGCTAATATCCTGAAATTCTTCCATTTCACATTATTTTTAAAGCAATTATGACACGGAACGTCTAAGTGTGTTAATGAGTAATACACAAAAAAAAAAAAAAAAAGCAGTGATACCAATGAGATTCGCTTGATAAAATCTGTTAATTATTTCGCAGACTTATGGCTGCCGGTTCATAATGTCTTATTTATTTTCTTTAATTCATTGTTGAATTATTTTTCCCTCCTTAAAATAAAGTCATCACTGTAAGTTGAAACATAAAGATTTTCATAAGATCTATTTAGCACTGATCTGGGAACTAATGACACGCCCATATCTAGAGTACGACCTGAGTCAGACAGATAAAGGTTAGGAATGGAGGAGTACATTAAATGGTATGTAAATGTAAGTGATGTGACAGTTTGGTCATTGGGAAGTCATTGAGGATCTGACAACCAGCCTCAAACATGCCATTCGGTCTATATAATGTTCATGCACGGACCACAGAGAAAATCTATATTTCCCCAGATGTACCCATGCCCTCCAGGAGCAGTGCACTCATTACATAAGCAGGCTTCTGGTCGATTAATAATAGAAATGTGAAATTGATGGTGTCATTCCAGTCCAAGCAGAGCTGTGGTGAGACAAAGTACTGATGAAAATACTTTCTATCATAGGCCTGGGGAAGATACAGATGAGGATGACAAGCTCCTCTATAGCAGATGAAGGCATAGATCTCTAGCCAAACATATGAGGTTCAAGTACTGGAAGATGGACCGTGAGGAGTGTGTTCCAAGGCAAAATATCACACACTGCAAAACACCCGTGTTCCCAAGCAATTTCACACCATACTTCATGTCTTATTGTCTTGGTCAAATTTTTGCCCTGCAGCTGATCCATCTTTTTGGCTTCTTAAGAGTGATGAAAATCAGCGAAAGTGATGAAAAAAAAAACAACCAAATAACATCAATTCACTATGGTTTCCACTGTGCCAGAAACTGTAAAGTGTTCTTTCCCAACAAAAAACATTAAAAAGAAGCCCTCTATTTACACATTTGATGTGATCATAATTTATAGTAAAATTTGCGCATGCAAAAGACCTTTCTATACTTTAAACCTTATTGCAAACTTAGAAAAAAAGGCACTAGATATACCGTTTTTACAGTATTTCTATACATTTACTGTACATACCGTATATATTTTTTTCTTTAAAACAGCAGCATACAAGTTGAAAGGCACCCGATTTAGTTGTATTTCAAAACAAAGAAGAAAATTAGGAAAATAAAGTAATGTTTATGTTTTATGTGAAATGTAATTGTTTTTTTTTTCCTAAGAGTATGAGATCTTGAACCTGCCAAGATGGACAGGTCATGACAAACAAGAGTAAAATTTCAGTTTTATGTTATATACTTTCAAGTTTGAGCTAGTGTTTCACCGTGTTTATTGGCTGCGCTTACAATAAAGGTTTTTTTTTTACCACATGTCAACTAGGAGTCTTTCAAATACGACCACATCCTGCAACATTAATGAAAGCACAGTGCAGAGGTCTTCTGAGGACCACAGAATATCTTCACAGAAGATAAGATGCACGAATAAGGGGAAAGGTGAGTCACTCTTTCTTTTTTTTTTTTTTTTGTACGGCAGCCGACAAGATTCGGCAATTCGACAACAGCTCTCTGCCTCACTGAGGGAGTCTGGGTTATTAACTTTCTATTTTTATAAATCCTATATTCATACATTGCTATCATCGAATATTCTGAAGGGTTATGTTAGTTCTGTCAAAAAGGCTGGGAACTTGGAGAAAATGCCGCACTGTAATAGGAGAAATAAGTAATTGCTTTTTTCCAGGGGTGTAAAACTTCATGTATGGGCGTCATAATGATTGATAGGGTTGAAGTATATTAGTTTAATAATATTAAGCATTTGAAATGAAGTCAATTCTAGAATAGTCAACGGCAAAGACTGTTCCCTTGACCGACGCTTATTTTTGTTGCAGGCCAGCTCAGACTGTTATTACCTTTTGTTTATCAATCTCACAAAGAGGGATGTGCTTGTCCAAGTAACAACAGGCTCTGTTCTCAGCGGGGAATGTTTGAATGCATCCCTGAGGGCTCCCAGCCTGGAGGGGCAGCTTGGACTGCAGGAGCAAAATGACTGAGGGCACATGTTTGTGTTGAGACAAAATGTGCACGTGTCCGGGTGAGTCAAACAAACGATCAAATAGAGAAAGCTATTGGATATTGTCTAATATCCTGAGGATCAATAATCTATCCCAGGTAGAGAATTATTTCGGCGGCGAAATAACTTCAATCATTTTATATGTTATGAATGCATCTGGGAATTTGATTGGCAAAAAAGCCCCGGGTCGATAATATTGGAATTGCACTTGAAACATTATGAGAAAGTTTATTGACGTTTAAAATCTGAGTGAGATTGCAAGAATTAATTTTTTTTTTTAATTCTGACGTAAACTTCTTAAACAAGGAGTTTAACAAATCTGAATATAAAACTTAAATAATATGAAATATTATAAATTATATTATATATATATATATTATAAATTCCCCTTTTTTTTAATCAATGGGTCACATGCATATCTGTTTGTATAAAATTAGGATTATCTTTTGAAAAGGGCTTTAGAAAGAGAGTAAATATATCCATCTATCTACACACAGATATATATATATATATATATATATATATATATATATATACACCAGTGACGTGCGGTGAGATTCATGGCTGGTGAGGCACTAGTGTTTACTGTAACTTGCTATTGCTAATTCTATTATTTTGTAGCCGAGTAGTAAGAAGGATGCCTGGGATCAGCAGTGCCCCCTACCATGAGGCACCGTTACTGCGTGCCTCAGTTAATGTCTCTTCGCAGACGTTTTATGATTGCTAAGCACAAGAAATATGTTACAGTTATATAAAAACATTATACACATCAACTAAACTATGGAAATTTAGTTAATATATTAAAAGCGTTTGAAAATTTTAATAATGACATACACAGACAGCAATACGGTCTCAGTGCATAGCATGCCAGCACAGTTAGCATAATCATTGTGCAATCCATAGTGGCATCAGCTGGTTGCTGTGTCACCGCACGTCTCTTCTTCATATTTGAACAGTATATATGAATTTTGTTTTCAGCCATTTTGAAAAAAAAAACTAAAAATTGTGAAGTTAAATGGAAAATAACTTAATAGTATTTAATTAATTTTTTCATTTTACATGTTTTTTCTTTCCATGATGACAGGTGAGGCCCGGCCTCCCCTGCCTCTACTCACTGCACGTCACTGATATACACACATATATATAGAAAATGTAAAAAAATCTCTATATAAATACATATATTTCTGATTTTATTTAATATTTATATGATATGGGCTGTATCACTTTATCTTGGTGCCTTTACATCCCATGAAGGAAACGGTATGACATTAAACCGATCCTTGGAGTAAAAAAGGTTGAGGACGGCCAAAATAGAAGATCAAGGTGCCTTTCAGCGGAAACGCAGACAAGTCTTCGACGGGTAAGACCGAATATGCGAGGAAATCGCTTGTTTTTGCAGTGTATAAGCCATGTTTGTTTTCTTTGTCGCATACAATGACACACGTGATGACACAGACAGGCAAGATGAGAGAGGTAGAGGAGGCATTACCCCATGAAGCTCCTTCACAATGATCCCAGCGCAGAAACAGGGAAAGGCTCATGTCAATATCACACTACAATTGTCCACAATTTATAAAGATGTAGAACAGACACTGTGAAAGTCAGGGAGCTGTGATCAGGTAGCTACAGCAGATCCCTTCAGTCATCTCAAGACATATTATTATAAAACACTCAAAGCAATTGTAAAACAATATGTAAAAGACTCTACATACTAAAAGGAACATTATCAATTTTTAATTGTAGGAACTAGTGTTGAAGTGGAAATAGAGCAGTGCAAAACTTTAACATTTTAATAATCAAAATTAAAAATGTCTTTGTTCAACATGTGGTTTAGATTAACCAGCTATATTAAAAAACATTTCTAATATTTTTATATGTTGGGGTTATTTTTGAATTCCAGAAATACACATATTAAAAGTATATTTATTTATTTCTGAGGAAGAATTACAGTAAGCAATGCTAATGGGATACTTGGCGAAAAAAAGCTCTTCAGATGTGTGTAAAATAAAAGGAAAAGATAAAAGCTTTCATTGCTAAAAGCTTACTGCAAAAATAAAGTTTCAGTTTCAACATTTCTATTAAAAACAATCACTCAGGAAGGTGTAACATCGGATTATCTTTTCTATGTCGATCATCAGTGTCATCCTAGGAAAACGAACAACTAAAAGTCAACAGTTAGCAGGTTTTGTGTTGAGTTTTTTTTTTACAACCGACTAGATAACAAATTTAACCTCCATCAGATAATTTTATTGCTGGAGCAAAAAGCAATGGATACTTACGAAAATGCAAAAGCCACCAGTGCCCCACTGACCACTATGAAGTCCAGGATGTTCCACAGGTCTCTGAAATACGCTCCTGGGTGCAGCAGCAGGCCCAGGTCCACCATCTGTACCAGAATCAGGATCAGAATGAGTTCCATCAGTGCACGGCTTTACTTTGACAGAGCTAACACTGACCGCGGCTACGCCAAGATGGGTGATAATCATCATTGACATCAACATTGTCCTTCCAGACATTTATTGACCATAAATTGAAATGAGCAACAGATGCTTTGACGTGCTAGACCCGACTGAGTCGGTGAAAACAACCGTTTAATTTATCAGATGTACTAACCGCCCAGTGATCGCAGTCATTGGAGGGTGGAAAAAGGGATAGGAGTTCATACATTTTGTCCATTGATTTATATACAGGGTGTGTTAACAGACAGCAAAATGCTTTAAATACAGTCATGGCCAAAAGTTTTGAGAATGACACTTTCACAAAGTCTGTTCCTTCAGGGTTTTTAGGTGGTTTGCCAGATGTTTCTATGGTTGTGTCATTCTCAAAACTTTTGGTCATGACTCTAAATACTGCTGCCGCCAAATTGTTGATCTACACTGTTCATCAGAGGTTCTCTGTAGGACTTGATAAATTCTATGCAACCATATGCTGCCTGAACATTAAAATCTAACTTTGTCTGAAACCATTGTTTTGGCTTAAAGACAGTGGAGAATAAGACTCGCTTGATGGAGATGAGGCCATTCAGCATCTCGCTTTTCTGATTTATAATACTGGTCTCGAAATTCAACTCCATGGTGAAGAATTTGCTGAAATAAGATGAAAAAAAGTTTTTTTTTACCTTGATGACCATTTCAAAAGTGAAAACTCCGGTGAAGGCATAATCCAGATACTTGAGCACCTGCAAAAGACATATCAGATTATTCCTGAAACACAAATAATACTATTTCTGAACGCATTCAGACGCTTATTGGTTACGATTTTATCAAATGTATTTGGTCTGTGTTGTAATGAGACGACGTTTGAATGGGAAGCGAAGTTTCGATGTCTTACATTGTTGCGCGGCGCGTTGGTCCAGACGGGGTCCTCTGCTGCTAAAGCAATGCTGCTCATAGCAATAACAACCAGGATGGACATTTCAAAATAACGCAGAGTCACGATATAGTGACATAATCGCCTGACACTGCGGAAAAAAGACGCACAGACACATTTTACATTTATTTCCATTCATTTACAAGCATAAAGCGATTGTTTTATTAGCGTGATAGATTCAAATCTTGCTTTAGAATTTTTTTTTTCATTTTTTATTTTTTTATTTGAGCAAGTCCTAGTGGTTGCCGTGCAGTTCACAAATTATTTGAATCCATAGTCACTTTTCTGTCCATCTGTAAGGCCGATCGAGTTAATTAATATGACACATATTTAGCCCTCAGTATCTCGCAGTACATGCACGTTTTTCCTCAATTGGTTTTCACTGATGGTGAGTACAGCCTGGTCAATGTGCACTGTCATCAAAAAAAAAAAAGCTACAAAGAGACAATGTCACACTGACAACGAACCACCGACTATCATCCCCTGCTTTTTCTATATCTGTTTTAATTAGATCTGGCCAATTCATCCATTTTTAAAAACATCAGTTCTCTCTCTCTTTCTCTCCATTGACTGCTCTCTTTATGAACTAGAAGACAAAAAAATAGAAATTAAAAAAAAAAAAAAATGCTCTCCAAAAAGTTATACTACCTGTGGACAAAAAAAGATTTCTTTTCCGTTTCCTTTCTGTGCATATGAAAATATACACTTTAGACGGCTGATATGGTTTCCTAAACTGGAGCAGCGTCACTGAACCTGGCATGGCATAAACGGATGATGGGCGAAACTCACGGATTGGTCTGACCAAAGATGAACATGGAGCTGTAAGGTAGAATGGGTTTGGGTCCACTCTGACTCAGATCCTCATTCATCGGGACGGTCTCGCTGTCAATGCTGTTCACTGAGAAGCCAATGGACATCGATATGGTTATCACACTTGAAAAATAACGTACGTTTTACAAAAAAAAAAAAAAAAACAGCCACGGGGAAGTCCCGGAGAAAAATGATCTGCGATTGTGTCCAGTACGCCTGACCAATTCAACCACTTTTTCATGGATAATAGTCTTGACATATTCCATTATCTACAATCAATCCTGCATGTTATTATGTCCTGGTTATCAATGAATCAAACCCAGGGTGTTCTTGTGGATAACCCCCAAACATGACGCCTTAGGATGCCAATGGAAAAATGAAATTGGAGGATTTTTTTCATCAAATGTACACCTTTAAATAAATAATCCCACTGTTCACATTAAAACACAATTGATTTGAACAGTCAGGCAAATGCATGAGGTGTTACTTTGGCGGGTACTGACTTTGTATGAGTGTGGTCTCTCCAGGCGGGGAGGTTATGGTCACGGGGGGAATCTGGATGGAGCTTTGGCCCGTTCGCCTGACGTTCCTCTGGTTGTCTGAGTCCTCAGGCCGTTCAAGAGGCCACTTCGGCTCTTCGGAGCCTTGCTGCGGGGAGACGGCTTGGGATTCCCCATCTGAGTCACCGAGTCTTTCCCTAAAAGAGAATTGCGGGTCAGGAATCGCTTAAGATATTTGCTCAAATAAGACTAACGCTACATTTAGATTTACAGGCTTGTTTATTCTGATACCTACTGGATTAAGACCTGACTCAGGTACAAGCCACATTGCTTTATAAAGGATACTTTGAACAAGCTAAGGGTGTATTTATACTGGTAACAATCTAATTAAAACCCAATATATGTTCTGATTTTAATCACGTCATTTAAGTACATCATAAACAATTTACTAAAATTAAACTTTAAAATTCAGTTGCAGTTTCACAAGGCAGATAATGTTACAGATGAAAAATTCCCGAAGTTCTGCAATAACGCTAATCCTACCATCAGAATAAATATTGTGCTGGAAATTTTAACTTTCATATTTATGAATACAAGAGTAATATCCCAAAAGTAACTCTTTGTTAACGGAAACATTTTCTCAGCTTCGGTAACCAGATTTTTGCAGCCTGTGCAAAAGATGTATGATTACTAGCTGAGGGATCTGACCCGAGGGAACCTGTCAGTATATATAAAGTTACTGCTCTACATTCCACGTCTATTGATTATTAAAATTCGGGGTGGCAACAACCAAACCGGGACTGACTCAGAGAACTGCAAAAGTATTGCATACCAGACAACTAAAAGCTTGTGATGCTTCACTCTTGGAACGTGCTGTGTAAATGGGAGACGACTGAAATAACTGTAACTGAAACAAAAAGTCATTTTTAAAACCAAACTTCTGTCTGTGTGGACAAAATGTCAATGGATTGGCCTTCAAACAGCGCATGTGGATTAATACTGCAGGGAAAGCCTGCTGAAAATAATGTTGCATTACAACAGATTGACATGAATTCTATTTGCCCAAAGATCATCATTAGGTCTGGCTCCGCCTTAAAACGTAAGTACAAGAGTATTCACCGCATCTTTTCTGACAAGTTAAATAATCCTCGTTTGAATTCAAAATGAACCACAATTTTCAGAGATGGAAACACATTTGACAGACGAATAAAGATAAATGTAATCCAGGAAAATATCATATATATAAATACATTGTCAGAAACTAAGTTAAAGTATACTTCTGCTTCATCATTTTCAAAATGAAGTAGGTATAAGATGTATCCGAAACACGGAACGCGGTTATAACACATTTTTATTGATGTAAGAATGAATGAAGAAAGCATGAGAAAATCCTGACTTCTTATTTATAAAGCTTAACAAGTGGTTTCAACTTTTAGTCCTGGAGCTAAATGAATGGATAAAAAAACATGGAAATGTTATATTTAGGCGACAGCCAATTGTTTGGAGTTTTTGACATATTTACATGGTATTTATATTTATTTATGCTCTACAAATGATGTAAAACCATTAACAACACTAAAATTACTTTTTTGTCATTTCTGTTACTCTTTGTTTTGAAAATCACTGCATGATTAACGCATTTACATTTTAGAATAGCTTAATAATAAGGAAAAAAAATCACAATGAAATATTAACTTTTATTGAATAATTAAATGTATTTTCAGTGATAATTGACCATTTTCTTGTCCATTTTCTCAAGGCTTTTTTTTTCATTCTGCGTAAGACAGGGTTATGATAAACCCATCCAACTTGGAGGTTGTTGGGACTGATTCACTTTTGTTGGCTTTTTTTCTGCCCTCTGTAATTCAGTTTCTCCCCTTTTCTCATCATTAAGGCTGCTCACTTGGTATCTGAGGTTTTTATTTTACTTACTTACTTGGCAGAGTACTAGATTTTAAGGTTTTCTTTGGGAGTGAAAACTGTGGATGGGATGGACAGGAATAAGTCCATAAGAGGGACAGCACATGTTGTTGCTACCCCTCCTGACAGGAGGGCCAAGAGAATCACCAAAGAGGAGCTTTGGGGAGCAAATGAAGTTAGTTGACGTGAGAGAAAGGGTTCTAGAGATTAGGGTTAAATGGAGGAAGGTTGACTGGCTGTCGTGACCCCTGAGGGGAACAGTTAAGTGGAACAGAAGGAAAAGACTTAACAGAGTTTAAGGTAAGAGTTTGCATATACACCCAGAACTAACCTATTTATACTACGTAAGCCTTGGACACACGAGTTCAGGTTAAGTATCTTTTTCTTTGCTCTAGATAACATATGTTTTTTTTAATATCTGTTTTCTATGTCAACATGTTGATAATGTCAAATGGAGATTTTGATCCATTGTTTCATGCATGTCAATCGCTGTATGGCAGGCACATACCTGTTGTACCCATAAACCTGCTTTCCACCCGCGGAAGCAAATGCACTTATGCAAACAAATGTATGTTTTTGCGTGTTCAACAATCCTGCGAACCACCCAAAAATTGGTTTTACAATCTCTCTCACTACCAATGCTTCCTTTCCTCATTTCTTCCCCTCCTTATCTTTCTGACAGAAGAGAAGATATTTTTGCCCTCCAATGGCAATCCTCTACAAAACTAGCCCGTCGGATAAAAAAGCCAAAGAAACCGTAACCTGAGGCTTTTTTGGAGCACGGTTAGGTCTGCTTTAAAAATCTGTTGTACATGTGCTTCCAGAGTTTGGGTGTTTACCTTTGGGTTTGAGGCTTCTCTCTGCCATTGGACTCTTCTTCAACACAAGTGGATTGGCCCCTCGATCCTTGGTTCCAATGTCTCTTCTGCTCTTCGTTGGTCCCGTCCTCTGCTCGGGAGTTCCTGTCCCCGTCTCGGTTCGATGACCGTCCATCTCTGTGGTGGGATCTTCGCTCTCCCCTTCCTCCGCTGTTCACCGTGCCATTGCCTTCTCTGGAGTGCCGATGCGAATGATGGCGATGCTCTCTCTCGCCTGCGACTCCGACTCCCCCATTGTCGTCGAGCGAGCTCTGATGGTGGTGCCTCCTGCCGCCGTCTCGGCTGCGGGACCTCTCGCTTTTCTTATCTTTGGATCGACTGTGGTGAATGTGGTGCCTGCCGTTATTGCACGTGTCGCTGCTATAATTGGTCTCGTCCCTCCTTCTTGCTCGATCTCGATCCCTATGTCGATGGTGCCTCCGAGGCTGAGGTAGAGACGGAGGGTCGGCGGTCGTCTCCGCTTCCTCTGACATGCAGGACTTGTGATGGTGGTGCTGGTGGCCACCGAGCAAAGCTCCGTCGCAATGCTCGACCACTAGCGGCCTGTCGAGGTGGGTCTTCATGTCGGGACGGATGTGGAGAGCCGAGGACAAGCGCAGACGTTCCTCAGGCTCCAGTTCGTTGTACAGGGCTTCGCAGCTTGCGCGGTTTTGCTTCCTCAGCTGGTTGGCCCTCTGCTCCCACACCGACATGGTCTTCACTGACCTCTGCTGTTCCTTACTGTGGGAGAGAAGAAGACGAAAAATCAAAATACGTGTGCAGTAACAAGTATTCAGATACCAGGACCCTTTGCCATATTCCGAAACTACAACAAACTACGACGAAGCATGGATTCCTTTAAAGGGTCATTTTATCCGAAATCAAAATAATAGCTCCTCTTGCCAATCAGTGCTTATTTATACATCTATACAATATAATGACATTGGGTTAGTTGACAAATTGTGGCGGTATGTCCAAAATATATATTGTCTTAGATATTTTCACACCTGGATCCCAAAGAAGATTTGGATGAACCGTTAACCGTAGTTTTCACAAACCGGGCCGTGTCATGCAACATATTTGCTGTTAAAAAAATAGAAAAATTCATCCGTGGTACACCACTACAATGATCTAATGTCAACATGAAGTTTTGATTTTTTTTTTAAGGTTTCATCCTAATTAACTGAACTACAGGTATTCTAGCTAAGCATGTTTGTACTGTGCCCGAGCCTCTGATTTCTACAGTGCGATCCATCACACTGCGATTATTCCGACTTATAAATAACACTGCTGGCAAGAGGAAACACGTTTAATGAACGTGTTATTAAGTGTAACTTTAAGGTGCGGCACAGTCATTCCGTTCACTATACGCTGACATTCCACTTCACGCCACTTAAAAACAGCAAAGTATTTCATCGTACATCTCATGAAGACAGACACACAGACCCTACATGCTGAATGATCTTCAGTATGACCAAAGGCTTTCAACACAGCAAACCACAGTTTTGTGTATATTTATGTGCGTGCTGTGGAGAGACCTTGACCATGAATATGTGTGATCGGCCGAGTCGGGGCCCGGACACCAGCTCTGGCATGCAGCCGTCTTCTGTCTCAGTACGAATTTAAGGTGGTTTGAAATGGCTGAACGCATGCACTTTTAACATCCAATGGCCTTAAAAAGTGCCATCTGTTCCCTTCTTATTCTGCGCAACTACACTTCAGAAAATATGTAAACAGTATCAAGGAACCCCCTTAGTTGTTGCTAAAACTACAGTCAATGTAGGCGTCACTGAAAAATGCAACGTTTCATGTTACATTTTCAAATGTCAATTTTCTGCACTTAAAACTGATTTCTTTTTGCTAATTGTCTTGTGATTGAAATATTATGGATTTAGGAATTGGATTGCAAAAACAGAAACTTTTACGAAACATATGATAATAAATGAGTCTCACTGGTGCGCTGAAGCATCAATGCCTGACGGACAAGTGCAATTTAAGGCAATATTAAGTTAAGGCATTAGTATTTTTTTTTTTTTTTAATATCTTCCAGTATTTTTGTGACATTTCTAATAATTCACTGCAAAATTATCAATAAACATTTTATGGAACTGTGGATGCTTTAATGATTAAACAAAGTAAAATGGTAAAAACATGGTTGGTTGTTATAATGGTAGATATTTTGCTAAAGTAAAATCAATTATTTATACATTCATTCATTCATTAGCAATACTGCTTATCCTGCACAGAGGGTTGTGGGGGTGTTGGAGCCTATCCCAGCCATCATTGGGCGAATGACGGATTCCACCCTGGACCGATCGCCAGTAAACACGGGGTTTCCAATCAACCTACTGCATGATTTTTGGTGTGTGGGAGGAAATCAGAAACTCCCACACACACACGGGGAGAACATGTAGAAAACAACACAACAGAAAAGCCCGCTGGCAGACCAGGGACCTCCTTGCTGTGAGGCTGAAGTTGTAACCGCTGAGCCGCTGTGCCGCCACTTTTTCAACAGTTATTTTATTGATTTATGATTTATACATCTACACTATACACAAATCTATTACAAAGACATTTGTTCCATTATTAATATTTATAAATGTATAATTCTATTCCTAAGGCTGATATTGCATCTGACCACTAACTTCAAATATTGCTAGACATACGGGTCCCTTTTGTGTATTTTAAAAGGGGGTCCTTGGGGTATTGAGAGTCTACTTGAGGGCCATCAAAGAGACTGAGAGCCGCTTCTGCAGAAAATGTTGCTTCTATCACTTACTAGTGTGAAACGTTGCATTACAAACTACCATTAGTCCGGGTGTAACTGATGGCTGAAAAGGCAATATTAGACCGGCCAGTTGAACAAAAATATCAATAACACGTCGTGCATGAAAAAATGGGTTCGGACCGTGTAAATAATGAGAGCATCGCCATGTATGTTTTTTTTTTTTTTTTTTTTTATGTGATCGTTATAGTCATTATGGACCGCCCTGGCTTGCAGGCAGTTGGGTTTACCTCAGGTAGTGATGGACTGGGGTGCAGACAAAACTCCTACAAAAACATAAAAGAGGGAGCAACATTGAAACAAACAGAGGGACAGGAAGAGCTTCAGAGAGGGACAGAAATGGTTAACAGCTGACAGACAGTAGCACAGAAGGGCCAGTAAGTGTCAGAGCACCGGCACGTGAAGAATCATGTCCAGTAAGATGTAAAATTACACAACAACCAAAAGAACTTTTTGCTCAGAAGAATCCTTTGTATTTCTTTTACTAACTTGAGTCTTAAGTGGGTTTTGTACTCCCAATCTTTTTTTTTTTTAGTTAAGGTTATTAAACAGCAAAGGTTTCTGTTCTAAAAATTCAAAAAAGAGAATTCATAACGCCTTTTGTGTCATCAAGATTTTTTTTTTCATGAAAATATCACATTGTGGATTCTGTTTTGGTTTTTCAAAACCAAAATTTTCGGAATAATAGCTTAGACGTATATCCGTCTTACATGTAAGGAAATACCTATCTTTTCCAGAAGCATTCATTTTAAATGGCACGATGGCAGAGTTTGTCCATTTTTGGAAATGTTTAAGTTGGAAGAAAAAAAAAATCATGTATGACATATTTAAAAGGCCGGTGAGATTACACAAGTAATCTCTTTTCGGTGAGGTGTTTGTGATATCCCTCTGTCCATAGAGATTTCTCGATGTTTATTCAGATCAGTACCCAGAGTGATGTACCGTTAACCCAGCTTGTGCATAAAATGCCAAAACAAGTCCAAATGGCAACTGCGAAAAAGGCCCAACGCCCTGGTTTCTCTCTGCCTTTCTACTGAGCAACCGTGTTCTTCATTCATATAAAACACGCCTGATGGTCTGAATCTGCAAATATACTTCTCACACATAAATCACAGTATGAATGCGGTCACACAGAAAAAAAAAATAAAATCCACGAAGGGGGATGTCGATCACAAACATAGACAAAGATCACTGACATTGACGGAACGACCACAAAAACAATGGATACAAATATCGACACATCACCGCAACAGGTGGACACGGGTGTTTGATGGATGGCGTCAGGAAATTAGAGGAATGGGAGAGAAAATGGGAGGATTTAAAAAGTTGTAACTCACAGTGAGTTAACGCTGCAGATGGATGAGCTGCTAGAGTGCGCGTTACCTCGACTGCGTGTTAGAAAACTGCACATGCACAAAAACATAACGAAACAAAAAGAAAAACACAAAAGTGGGGCAGGGAGAACATCATATTGGATGAAGTCAGAGTTACAGCCGGACACCATTTGACAGTCTGCTTTCTTCAGTGTAACATCCCACTTTGCACCACGGACAGTCGGAACGGAGACACGCGAGACCGAACTGGAAAGGAACATTCACCGAATGAACAGCTCGCAGAGGAATACGCGCTCAAATATGACCGCCGTGGATATTCTTCATTCGCATATTTCAAAATAGTCAGTACATTCTAAGCAACTTATTCATCACATTCTGCACATACATTTTTTTCCCAGTCTGCCTGTTCATTATCCAGCTTATTCTGTATATATATCCACATTCCTTGTAGATTCTGTAAGTTCATTTTTATCCATCTTATTCTATATACTGTATATGTATGCATTTTATTCCCGCGGTGATATTATTCTGTCTATCTATCAATCTATCCATACTTGTGCAGCGCCTCCAGACCCCGTGTTCAGTATAATACCAGCCCCCCCTGGTAATAATGTTATTCTCCGAGAGCCTTTCTGAATGATTTGTAGCCGTGACGTGACATGGCATGTCTCCGACACCGGCACGCATAACTCATGTCAGCTCCATGCCATTAGACCAAAATAAATTTGTAGTGTCAGGGTTATGAATGAGTGACATTAATATTCCTCCCTAACCTCCCAGAAAATGTATGTGAGAACTGTCATTTGGTCCCATCTCTCTCAGTTCCTCACAGATGAGATTTTTTTTTAATGTTTTAAATCAAGGCTCGTAGAATGCTGACACTCTCGCGAATTTAATAGAAAATTCCCCCTTTGGTGGCAAAAATTCATCTAGTGTTTTCAAATATGCATCAGAGGCAGTGGGGGGGGTCAAATAAAACACGAGACCCTGCAATCGACCGCTTTTGGCCCCCCTCCCTCCGTTTATATTCGTATGGATTTTAGTTTTTCAGTCGCTCGGAGATCCGGTGATCTGCAAAAATGCCACGAAACGGCGTCGAGCGGTTCTGACAGAGATTTCGGGGCGCACGTATCGGGGTAATCGTCAGCAACAGGAAGGACCGGCGGAGCACATCGGAAGAATGGAATTGTCGTCGGGCTACGATATTGGAAACGCTGCCCTCACGTCAGCGCTGCCTCCCGTAGCTGTAGCTATTTCCGAACGCGCATCGATCACAATCCCTTTCACCGTTGTCATATTTTCTGTTTGAATCTATCAATTCTGATCGTGCCCCTGCAGCTGTATTATTTGATATTGATGTCAACATAAAGGACACATCTGGAGCAATGTGCTCTGAGACTGTTTCATCATAATATGATTTCAGATTTATTCACATTATTTGATTTTAGTGGGCTTTCTATTTTATCAATGGATTTTTTCTTTTTTTTTTTCGTATTTGGAAAAAGTAAGTGAAATTATTTGGCGAATTATTTCACTGAATGTACATGAAGACGATCGTCTGTTCACACGCGCGTCTCGAAAACATAAAGAACGGATACATTTGGTCAAAACAATTGATTAATCAAATAAATACATAAATATAGATATAAAAAAAATAAACCAAACAGACTATAGGTGTGCATTTTTGTTGGGAAACATCAGAACCAGAAAAATCATATTTGTTCCTGAAAGGGTAAACATGGACAGAATGTCTGAGCTTAGAATAGAGGAAATGAGATACTATACTATGCTGAGATATTAGATACTATAGTATAATTTTACTAATGTACTATTATTCTATTATTATTCTATGTTAATTATATAAGTTTAAACGCTATTATTAACGGACCAGAAAACAAAAGACTTTAGGTTCAGATGTGTGTGTGTGTGTGTATGATTGTATACATATATGATATATATATTTAGTATATATATGATTGATTAATTTTTCAATTTCAGCTCAGTTAAGTACAAAGACGTACTCCGATACACTTTTATTTTGAAGGGCTATTTTTTATTTTTCCAAATAGGAATAAAGATAATGCAAACAACAGCTTTGTGCTCCTTCACTCCAAATCCAGATGACTCATCTTGCCCTGCACTCCAAAATTTTGCATTCACCAGTCGTTCCGTATTGGTGGGATTAAATTACAGAAGTCAAGTAGAGAGGACTTTTAATTCTAACGCCATGTTTAGTTTAAGACTACTGTCATTTCTAAAATTCCAAAAGACAAAACAATTGAATCCATTTTGAGGTCTGACTGTCTGGGAGTACAGCAAACACATTTACAACTCAACAACTGTGAAAATTAGGAATCAGGCCTGTAAAGACATCAGCATTAAAAACAGGTGAAAAATAAATCATTATTTTTTACATGCACACATGTGCCTGATATATAACGGTATTGTACGATAGCAACGATCAGGTCGGGGTGGAAAAACAAATCCTTGTCAGGCTTAAGACACACTTTAGGCTTAAACGGCCACTTTCGTTTGATTGTGAGCCAAACAGGCAACAAACAGTGCAACATTACTGTGTAACAACAGCTCTAAAATACACTGCATAAGATGCCTTGAGTTGAATATGATGCTAAAGTTGGTCTGGACTTTAGTTTGTTGATAACAAAGGACTCCTTTTTTGTGATTTCAACAGAAAGAACCGCTTGGTAGAGGGGACATGCAGGCAGAAAAGGCTGAAAGACTTACGCTGTAATGGAAATATTAGCAGCTGACATGGGGCTGACCTCCTGCACCTCCTTGGCTTTCTGCAGAGCCAGCTTCTTATTTATGGCCTCCTCTTGCTCCTCTTCATCCTAGAAAGGATGTGCAAAACAGTCCATGCATACAGTGCCTTTTCCCTGGATAGTGTTAGATTGAATTTTTTGAAACGGTAGATTTTCAAGGATATATCAGCATCCTTAAAGTTTGTTTCCAACAAAAAACTCTCAGGCAATTACCAGCCCCAAGTTTAAAATAATAATACTTATTTCCTTTTTTTTCATTAAGTGTAGCTTCCAGATGTTTTGACTGAATTATCGTAATTATCTAACAAAATAACCGCCTTATCCATTATTTGCATTTTAACATCTTTGCTTATTTTTCCATCACCTGGTGCTATTTTGAAACGTTTATTTTTTTGAGGAAAAAATATTTTTGACTTCATGTATACGATGTCATTTTTAAAGGTTTTAACAATAATAAATAGTTTGTTCTGCAACACACATGTCTAGCAACAGTCACTTGAGGGTTCTGGAAGCAAATTCATCCATCTGTTAGTGTTAAATTAAGTTTCCTCACATCTGCAAAGTGAGGTCAGGTGATAAAGAGACCATGTACCTTGGTGAGCTCCTGGGCATTTGCAAGGTTATCAACAGCAATGGCTAAGAAGACATTGAGGAGTGTGTCTGGTCATTCGCATGGTCAAGAAAAGGGACTGAAAAAATGCTAAATGAATGTTAAAATCGCTGATTTTTTTTTTTTTTTTTTTTTACATAGGTTAGAAAGGAAGTCAAAGCGCTGGGAGGAGGATACAGTTTCCGAAGAGAGTGAGGACGATGAAGTAAATGGAGGAGAACATCCCCCCATGGACCCCTCCTTGAGATTCAATCCCATGGTACATGACTGCGTTCCAGTCTTCCCCCGTGAGGATCTGCATACAACGCACGGTTCAGCTTGGCACGGAATTGCAAAAAAAAGGCAAGAGAGAAGGGGCGGCCCGCGGGGGGAAGGGGGAGGGGATTACCTGGAAGACCGTGAGGATGGCTGCGGGAAATGTGTCAAAGTTGGTCGTCGGGGTTTCGTCTTCAAAATTGAACCTGCATCAGGGAAAAAGGGGGCGCCTTTGAGTCATCTTCCTGAAATGCTAGAACACTCCGGCATGCATTCTTCCGACTGCTTTAGCTTGATAACGTTACTCTTGATATGAGCAGTTTCTTGTTCCCTGTTGTAACAGTTGCTGATGCTGTTGTTTTGCATGTCGGTCCACTGGGACCTCATTACTCAATCGAGGAGGCTAGACTGGCAGTAAAAATAGTCTTGATCCATGGAATCTTGTCAAGAGACAAGCAGCCGAAGCAGAAGAAGAAACTTCTTCCACAATTGTTTGTTTGTGATGAAGGAGGTGTAATATAATAATAGTAATGCTGATAATACAGCAAGGTAGATTAATACGGTGATAACTAACTTTAATGGATATCTATGTGTGACTTATTTTGCTGAGTTAAAGTTAAAACCTCACAGTGAAAAACAATAAGGGTGTTGTAATGACATGGAAAATATGAGGAAAGGCAGTTCCAGATTATTCCAAACCCAAATGATTTTCCACCACAACACCGCAGCTTTGAAAGCAGCGAGAGGGTCAGGCAGCGACTCTGCATCGACACTCGCGTTGTCATAAAATGTCAGCTCCAGTTCAAATTTAGTTGCGAAAGAAATATTTCGTTTGATTAAAATCATCTCAAAACGTGAAGATTCTCATATTTAAACGTAATTTATATCCTGAAGAATACCGAGCAGGATTTTTTTATCTGTGTGTTGCAAAAAAATCTAAACCAGGTTTTTATAAAGATACTATTATTCTTTATGTTTGCAAAATTTGAATGGAATAAAGAGATAGGTTTTTGGAATAAGTTCTTGGTTATAAGCCGCTTATTAAGTGATTTTGTGCACTGTTTCAGCAGATTTTTTTAAAGTAGTACATGTGCATAGTGCACAAGTTGTGTGTATAGTGGAAAGAAAAAAGAAAGAGAATTAAAAACTCTCTTGGCAAATATGCATTAAAATAACTTGTTTGCCTTTAGTTATTTTGTATAAATGTATTATGTTATTTACTTTAACTTGGTGGCAAAAATGTACAATACAATTATAGTAGTGCAAGAGTACAGTGATAATACTGTAGAAGACAAAGGAAAGATTCAAAAGGAATTCAAACTTCACGAAAACATTGTGTGGAAAAATACGCTGCTCTATGAAATGGGACTGCGTTTGTCGTTCCGCAGATTCGAGACGGATCCCCAGATCCAGCTTTTGGAAATTGGTAGTATTTGCGGTGTACTCACTGTCCACCAAACAGCTGCATGCCCAGCAGAGCGAAGACCACAATGAAGAGGAAGAGGAGGAACAGCAGGCTGATGATTGACTTCATGGAGTTCAGCAGGGACACCACCAAGTTCCTCAAGGAGTTCCAGTACCTGCACACACACATACATGTATGTATCCATGTATGTATGTGCTTATATGTGTATATACGAAATGACTCACTTGGTGACCTTGAAGATCCGCAGTAGCCTGAGCGCCCGCAATACGCTGATGCCAAATGAAGCGCCCGGTTTGATGGCGGCCCAGATGACCTCAAAAATGCTGCCGATGATCACCTGAGATACAGTCGTATTAGTGCCGGTGGGAGTCGCTCCGTGCGCGAAATGAAAGACATGACATAAAATCAGCAGCAAATGGTTCCTCAACTATTCAAAATATGAAATGGCTCATTTCCCAAACCTCCATCCGCCAGAGCATGTCCTGCAACATGTTTTCTGTCACTTAAATGATTATCAAAAACACACGGCGGCTCAGTGCCTCACAGCGAGGAGGTCCCTGGTTCGATTCCAACGGGAGGGTCGCGGTTTCCCCAACGTTCTCCAGTTTCCTCTCAAATTCCCAAAACATGCAGCAGGATCAGACACGTGATGAAAGAGTGAATGGTTGTGCGTCTCCTCTCACCCAATGAAAGCTGTGATAGGCTCATTCACCCCAAAACCGTGAGTGCAGGATATGCAAGATGGATGAATGAATGACTAAAAAAATGATCATTATCAAAAAGCAATGTATTTGTATTTTTAATGTGGCACATTCTCTTTTGAGCATCTGGGCTTCAAAGATATGAATCCTTCTAGTATAGCTTTGCATTACTCAAAAATAGTACAATTCTAAGGTGTGTCCTTGAATTTTCTGTTCGAGTTTATCATCTCCATCTTTTTCTTCTTGAGCTCAAAGAATGATGCGTTGTTGTCGGGTGGAACAAGCACAGGAAATGTTTGTGTACAGTTGCATCAATTACCCACCAAGGGGTAAAAGGGACTCCCTCTTGCACCCCTGGTGACTGGCGGGTCATTTTACACAGCATCAACAACTGTCATTATTATTTTGATTTCTGATGCTACTTTCTGGCGACATATGAACTCACATAAATCCTGCAAGTTATAATAGGCAGGGATCACAGCAGCTACGACAGCATGGCAATTAATGGCATAGTGACGTCTTGTCTGGAGCTTCAGTCCCACCTCCACTCAAGGTGTCTGACTCCAGAGTCTTCACCTTATAGACTCTGCTGTCAGATACACCCCAGAAGTAAAAAAAACCCTCCTGCAGCCTGGTAAGCCTGCGATTAATCTTCGGCAAACATCACATCGGTTCACACCCACAGGCGCCTGAATCTCTTCCTTCCTCTCTGGCACTGTAATGGAAATATCCCCAGTCATGGGTGTGAACCTACTTTCTATCCTTTTCTTTTACTACCAAATGTTTATATTTGTGCTTTGTGTTATGAGTAATTTACCTTTAAGTTAGAAAGACATTCCTCAAAATAAGCAACAAGACATTTATTTTAAAGATTTGCTGATGTTTACTTAGAAAGGGATAACATAAAATATGATCCACGTGTCTTCTTCTGTCACCTTCTCCCTGATCAGGGGTCGCCACAGTGGACCGTCTGTTTCCACCCCGCCTTGTTGTCTGTATCGTCATCTTCAAAATAACAGTGTGTCGTCCTTCACCACATCCACAAATCTCATTTTTGGTCTTCCCCCTTTCCACCTGCCTGGCAGCTCCATCTCCTTTAGCCAATAAACTCGCTCTTTCCTCTTCACGCATCCAAACTACCATCTCAGTCTGGCCTTTTTTTTTTACTTTGCCTCCGAGACGTCTAACCTCGGGTGGCCCTCCGATGTGTTCCTCTCTAATCCCGTCCATCCTCGTCACTTTCGAATAAAATCTCATTATTTTCTTTTTGGTCAGAGCCGCCATCCAAGCCGTTAAGGGAAGGTTCGGTCTAATCACCGTCTTATAAGCCTTTCCCGTCACTCTTACATCCGCTCTTCTGTCACAGATAACCCCCGACACTCTTCTCCATCCTCTCCACCCCCTCCGGCACTCACCCCCCTTTTCTACACCCCCCGAGTTGCTCTAAATATTCAAACTCCTATATTTAATTCCTCCGCGTTCCACCTGGTTCCCTTTCATTCACGCATGTACTCTGTCTTACTGCTGCTGACCTTCATGCCTCTTCTTCCCCAAAGCATATCGCCACCTCTCAAGGCTCCCCATCACCTGCCCCCCTGCTCTCGCAACAGTCATCTGCAAACATCAGTCCGCAGAGATTCCTGTCTAACCTCATCCGTCAGCCTGTCCATCACCAAGGCGAACAAGAAGGGGCTCGGGGGGGATGATTTTTGATGCAGTGCCGCCTCCACCTTGAACCTATCTGTGACTCCTACCACACTCTTCACATCTGTTGTTTACTCACATATGAACAACTGTAACCCATGTGTAGTAGCTTAATAGCTTGTGATCAATTAAAGGAAAAAAAAAAAAAAAATCAAGAATTATATGATCTTCATAAAACTTTAGTAACTGATCAAAACAGAATTATGAGATGAGATGATGAGATGAGAACAACTTTATTTATCCCGAAGGAAATTGTTGTGCCAGTTTCAAGCTAAAACATAACAATAATAGATAATAGTAGGAAGGAGGGAGAATAAGAAATACAATTAAATATAAATTGTCAAGGTTAATATAAATTGTCAAGGTTAAAGGCTATCAAGTGTTTTAAGGTCTTAAGTACAATATATATACATATTATGTACACTTTATAGTTTATTTGTATTTCTTATCCCCCCCTCTTTTTTTTATTTTTTTATCTGTTTATGCAATTTTCTACTATTATGTATTATTGTTATGTTTTTCTTGTAACTCTGGCACAACAATTTCCTTCGCGATAAATAAAGTTGTTCTTATTCTTATTCTAAGGTTACAACTTTTACACATTAATAGTATGACAAGAATAAACTAGACATTTGTCTTTGGTAGTTTGAATCAAAAGAACAGAACGTAACATTTTCTTCATAAAATCATAGGTTAATATTAGATGTGATAGAACATTATATGTCCCACAGCGGAGAATCAAGAGTTACAGCAGCAAAGGAGGTAATTGGATACATGATAGAGATAAAATTGCAGTACCTATAAAAAAGAATGAGAAGTCTCTATGGAAAAAAAATGTGAAATAAATATCAGAGGAATACGAATAGAGTAAAATAGGATTCATGAAAATATATTGCTATACAAGTAGGATTATATCAACCATTGTCAACAGAATGATATTTAATATAAATTATATATTTGGAGATTCTGAGAAGATCTAGTCTGATTCAAAATGCGCTCTGATACCACTGGCATTTACACATAAATTGTGAGAGGACTAAATAAATGAAATAATGTAGATAGATTAAAAAAAAAAAAAATGATGCACAAATTTATCTGCTTTTTAAGGATTAGATTCAATTCGTCATCTTCATTTTAAATTCATGAGTGTATTCCAAATGCTTCACTGTGAAGGTCATAGGGAGTATGGCGTCTTTAAAAATTATTATTGTTTGTTTGCTTTGTGTATCATCGTTCATAACACGCATCATACAATAAATAATACCCTGAGGATTCTTGATAGGGTTCTTGGTGGCTGCAATAAGATGGACAGCTGCATCATCATCTTTTTCCAGCACGATATTACGATGTACTGTCTCCTGGATGGGCCCATAACAAATGTGGCTGTGTCAGAACCCTCGACGGGTAAAAGTGTTGCCCTAAAATAAACAAATTGCTTTGTTGCTTCATCCCATTAGAGCAATTTTGTTGCCTTTCCCACTCCATTGGTCTATATGGAGTCAAAAATATCCAATTAAATATGTCGTTGGAGTATCAGTTTTGTAAGATGGGTTGTTTAAACCTCACAGGAAGTAGTACGGCCTTAGCAACAGCTCTTCATGCTCCATTTCAGTCTCCACTTGGCTTCAACAAACTCCAATTCTTGAGGAAATGTGGCCGTGGTTTACCCTTTTGGAGACGCTTGTGTAAACACACTCAGACATCTGAGGTTTTGAATCGCATAAGCTCTAATGTCATCTTTGTTTTGTTTTGTTTGGATGGTTCGGTTGTTTATTTTGTTTTCTTAATTATAGGCCTAACATGCTTTTGGTGATCTTCATCCAAATAACATTTTATTTGCATAATTTGTAAGTTTGAATTGATTTAAACAAATCCTGTAGTTATCTTACACCACTTCGTCAAAGTTGTTTCTTAATCTGTACCTGTAGGGTATAGATAATTTTTTTTTTTTTAATTCACGTTGGATCTTTTTTTATAGATCTGATCTATTTCCGACATACCGGTGTTTTCCTGGTTTCTTTGGTTTTATTAAGAGGGTTTTGAAGTGCCACAAAAAGAAAATGTGTAAAGTACAAAAAAAAAAAAAACAGCCCAATAAATGACACCATGTTTGTTGTTTTAACAAGATGAAACAAATTGGATGTTTATACATATCATAAAAAAGTAAGGAGACGAGGGCAATTTGATTCTTTGTACAATTTAAATGTAAAAGACAAAAATCTCTGCTGAGAGTGGCATGAAAACAGTAGTGGGATATTTTTCCATCACAAATTAATGTCAGTTTGAGTCATTATGATATCATGAAGATATTTCATGTAACGCATGTATTATATTCCAAAATTATTCATAGAAAATGCAGGTGTGATATAAACCAAATACTATGTCTACTATGCCTACTAACAGATACTTCAGGCCTTTTCTGGGATGTTTCCAATCTTGCAGATTGCAGTCAAATAGTCTACCGATGACTCCAGAGATCCAAGTAAATACTGATCCAATAATTGTTCATTCATTCATTCATTCATTCATTATGTATACCACTTATCCTGCACTCAGGGTCAGCTGTCCCAGCTGTCATTGGAGGAGAGGCGGAATACACCCTAGACCGATATCGGTCGATTACAAAGCCATACACCACCATTCACTCCATTCGCTCATTCTCATATACAGTGGGGAGAACAAATATCTGATACACTGCTGATTTTTCAGCGTTTACCCCTTGCAAAGTGTGTAGAGCTCTGTAATTTTTATCATAGGTACTGTTCAATTAGACCTTGGGCAGGTCTACAATTTTATCCCTGATGTCTCTGGTCTTGGCCATTGCGGAGAGGTTGGAGTTTGTTTTTTTTGAGTGTGTGGACAGGTGTGTCTTTTATACAAGTAAGGAGTTCAAACTGCTAGTTAATACAGCTAATGAGTGGAGAACAGGAGGGCTTCTTAAAGAAGAACTAATAGGTCTGTGAGAGCTGCAATTCTTACTGGTTGGTAGGTGATCAAATACTTATGTCATGCAATAAAATGCAAATGAATTACTTAAAAAACATACAATGTGTTTTATCTGGATTTTTGTTTTACATTCCGTCACTCACAGTTGAAGAGTACCGATGACAACAATTACAGACCTCTACATGCTTTGCAAGTGGGGAAAAAAAATAAAAAATCAGCAGTCTATCAAAAACTTATTCTCCCTGTATGGACTGTATGGACAATTTTGGGGCTCCAATGAATCTTCTGCATGTATTTGGACTGTGGGAGGGAAACTGGAGAACCCGAGGGAAATCCACGCAGGCGTAGGGATTGCAAGCAAACTCCACAAACAAAATCCTTTGGTGGAGAGAAAACCAGGGTCCTTCTTGCTGAGACGCACAAGCCAAAGTGGTGGAAAATGGAAAAAAATTAGACAAGATAAAATTCTCATCAAAACTGTTACATTGGGGTAAGTTTGATCATAAAATACGACAATGTATACACAAACCCCAAACACTAGATTTTCCATAATACATTCCATTGTTCCCAATTGTTCCCAGGATGCATGGGAACCCTTTCATTTTAACATTCTCGCTCCCAATCTAAACATTACAGGGGTGGATTGAAAGATGGAGTAATCGACTTTAAGTTATTCCAAAAAAGTCAGTACAAAGTGGAGACACATTTTGGAAAGAGAAGTGGCGAGATTACATCCGTGATAGCGTTCTGTCAGAACGTTGACTCATTAAAAGGCACTTGTTGTGGATGTTTCACTGGCGCCTTGGCTACAACGTAGCAGTCTTGGACAGTTTCCACTCCGTCTTCTCGTGCACACTCTACAGTATATCACGTGGACCGGTACGACAGCCGAACATGACTCACCCCAAAGTCGAAACAGTTGAAGGAGGAGTGGAAGTAGTTTTGCGGTCCAAGGCCGTACATCTTCATGAACATCTCTGCCAGAAATAGTCCCAGGAAAACAAACTCAGCCAGGTCTGCCCGGAGAGAGGGAGAAAAGAATGAGCTTCCTGCTGCTCTACTTCGCGGTGTAGATCAAATACAACATTTAGAGTCCATTGTTTGAACCACAGTGTTCACCCAAGATGAACTCAACGATATTTGGTAGCTGACCACCTGTTTAAATGTGACGCGCAGAAACTAAACCGTCTTCACAACATTTACAGGTCATGATGTTAAGATAAACTTTATCGATCACCATAGGGGAAATTCCTTTGTCAGGTTGATTTATTAATGACCAAAAGTTGCTATGGATATCAGTTTTGATGTGGGTGTTTTTCCGCTGTATATCTTCTTGCTGTATTTTCACAAGAGGTGTCCTTTTTTTTTGTCCATCGGCTGAAACCTAGTTCTAGATGAGAGTGCATTTCCTTTTTCTTAGAACTTGCATATAGAAAGACCAAAAAAAGTTTGTTACTGACTTAGGAGAGGAAGTAAATGAGATGACACTGGAACGGAAGAAAACAAATAGCCTGACAAATTTTCCAAGAATGCACCGATGAGTGAAATAAGCTCTTCCCGTGTGCAGCATCTTCAGAACCCCAAAGTCCATTTAACTTTCACTTTCTGCAGCGGCAGCAAAGGTTCTGCCTGTTCTCTTGTTGGGTACTCGTCAAAATGCAGAAATTTGTGCAGTCAATAATGTGGGACTGGGTCTGAATTTTTTTTTTTTTTTTCTAAAACATTCACAACATATATTTAAAATGTGTTAATTTTCCAGCTAAAATTTGATTGGAAACAGCCCATGATGCCACTGCAACACTATTCATGCTACTTTTCTGGGCATTTGGTACCGTCTTACACTACTCTGTTTACTTTTTGACCACTTTTACCGACAGTCAGTAAGAGTTTTCATCAGTCTGGGAACAATCATTGTAGCTTGTCGCAACAGAAATCTGTAAGTGCGTGAGGGGTAAAGACGCAAATTGGCAGGTGTGTGAGGATAGCAGACCTGACCCGACCTCTGTCGTAGGGAATCAAATTTGAATGAATTTTTGGGCAGTCGCTGGTCAAAATCAGGTAGTGTGTGTTGATTACCGATCCAAATGCAGACACATGTTGCCAATAGCCAATGAAAAAGCGTAGGCGGGTCATGGGAAGTAGCGTCAGAAGATGAAGTTGACAGAAATTACCATGATTATCACAAACACCAGCAGCAGCTGCGAGGCATTTGTCGGCTATGTTTGTTTACTCTCTAATCCAGCGTTGGGCAATTATTTTGGCTGGCGGGGCACATTTCTTATTTAATTTTTTATACGCGGGTCAACTTGGTATCACAAAAATGAAAATTACAATTTAAAATATCTAAAATTTTTGGCATTTTATTTCGATTTTAAAATAATTATAATATAATAATAACATAATTAATTATCATAAAAATGGACTGACATTATTTTGTATGTAATCATCCATGCAAAATGAAACACAAGGAAAAAATAAGGAGTTTCTAAAGTCAATATTGATTGAAAATACTTGTTAAAATATTCAAAGAAAATCGTTTGGCGGGCGGGATGAAAAAACAAGCCGGATGTGGCCCGCGAGCCCAAAAATGCCTGGGTCTTCTCTAAACCGTTGCTGTTCTAACAAGTTTGATGAGTTTAGTTATTTTGTCCAATCACGTAATCTGTGATACCCAGGCTCAATCCCTGCATTAAGAAATCTACTGAAATTGGGTAGTGAGAACTCCAAGTATTTCTGAAAATAAGTTACTCCTCTGAAAATGATGTAGTGTTTAGTTTGCAACACTCTGTACTCACACAGCGCATAGGTGAGCCATTCGGGTTGGTCATAGTGCACGATGGCGACACACAAGGTGTTGAGACCAACAAGACACAACACGGTCCAGTAGAAACCCTGGGACTTGACAAGGCGGCGAATAGTGAAGCGAACCCTCTTCTCTTTCCTCTTGAAGTAAGAAGAATTCTCATTTTTGCTTTTTACGCTGGCCCTGGCAAATGGCGACCCTGGGGGGGCAGTTGGAGAAAAATACAAAGAAGCAATAAATTACGATGTATAGCTTGATAATACTTCAAGGGGCAGGTATTCTGTTGAGTCCAGTACATTATAAAACATAAACCATATCAAAATGTATACACACTGTTACAAACAAGTGCTTTTTAGGATTATAGAGTTTTCTGATTAATAGTGCAATAGCTTGTTTGTCGGAACACAAGATCATTTTAAATTAATGAATTGTTTCTTTATACAAGGTTTGTAGCCAAAACTAAGCTCTACCGCTTTAACCTAGCAAAGTGTTTAGTTATTGAATGCTTACTAGAATTGTGCTTTTGTGTTTATTTTGAAAGGAGTGATGATGTTTATTATCTAAAGCTAATAGTGACAGACATTCAAATGTAACTTAAAGTTACATGGGGGAATAATCTAGTTTCCTGCTAATGACAACATCCGAACTTTCCACTCTAAATGTCCTGAATGTATAACATTTTTGCCCATCTGGAGGCTCTCTTACAAAGAAATGCTTTGTGATTCAAAAGCATTTGTGGACAAAATTTGGTGTGGATTTTATAAGCTTCAAGACTAATAAAAAAAGTAAATGGTAAAATGCTTGTGAATAATCAAGATGCTGGTATAGACCAGAGATTTAATGTTCTCCTTTCTGTGATGGAACGAAATACATTTCAATTGCAGCGATTCTAATTTTTGGAAGTACATTTAATTTGAGAAAAAAGATGAGGGGACATAGAACAATACGATTTTTATTTTTCTGACTACATATAATGTTAAGTACCACGGCTCTTTCCCATTCATGTCACAGTCCTCTGCGCACCCCTCCTGATTCCCATTTAGCCAGGGCTATATTAAACCTTCAGTAACTTGAATTATACCCCCATGTCAAGTGGGACTAAATACAAAAAGAGAAGAGAATAATGGTTCTGCTAGAATTTCATTATTAGAACAGGAAGACTCCTAGGCTGATCATTCCCTGATCTATTTTGATACAGACATTAGACTTCGTATCTCCATCTACCCGTCCATCCATCCATCCATCTATCTATCTATCTATCTATCTATCTATCTATCTATCTATCTATCTATCTATCTATCTATCTATCTATCTATCTATCTATCTATCTATCTATCTATCTATCTATCTATCTATCTATCCATCCATCCATCCATCCATCCATCCATCCATCCAGTGAAATCACATAGTGGTCGGCGATATCATGGATATCAAAGGGCCTGGTCTGTTTTACATTTACCATTTAAAAGGAGTTTATCAACAGCAGTATTAGATTATAGAACACGACATGGAAATCAAATCAGAAATGAGGACATTTAATATCAATACATAGTATTTCAACAGATATGCCAGACATGTCCCCAGCCTGTGTTCTCTCTCTAAAACATGTTCCCAGCTACCTTAAAGGATTTAACCCAAACGTTTCGGCTTAGACGCAAGACCATTCGAGTCTGCGATTCCTTTTTGTTTTGGACTTTGGGTTCATTCCTGTTTTATGGTATAGTATATACTCTCTCTCTCTCGTGTTATTATTTGTGTTATTTCAGCCCTGAAGCACTTTTGTGGGATCATTTGCACTCTTTTCAGTAATGTGCTTGTTTGCTCTCCTTGCTCTTTCACCCAATTAGCGTCCTGTTTTTCCCTCTTGTCTTACTGTCTCTTCTCTATCGTGATGTCTTACCATCCTGTGTCTGTCTAGTCGCTCACTCCGGTGATTGTTTTTCCGCCCTGATGTGTCCAGGGTGTAGGTTCTCATTAGTTTTCTCTTTGTGCTTTACATATACCTGTTTTGGTGTCCTTCAGTGACAAAATCAAAATTACAGCTTTCTAGTCTCTTATGTGTTTTCTAGCATCACTGTTCTCAGACTATTGACTTTTTTTCTGCCCTACCAGATTTGGTTACCTTGTTTGCTGGATTTTCTGTGTTTGTATTTAGACGTTTTGCTGCTGGCTCATATTCTGCACTATAGACACCCTTCATTGTTGCTACATT
Source organism: Fistularia commersonii (assembly GCF_037954325.1). Lineage (NCBI taxonomy): Eukaryota > Metazoa > Chordata > Actinopteri > Syngnathiformes > Fistulariidae > Fistularia > Fistularia commersonii. The sequence goes on from NC_141305.1 coordinate 8,464,028, forward strand.
CAGATTCATAAATAAATAATGAAACATTTTTCGTCATCCGATTCCTCTATTTGAGTGTTTACTCTTCAGTTGATGATGACACTGGGAGAAATTATCATAGCAGCCAATTATAGAATTCTGTTTGTATAAATAAACAAACACTTTAAGACATTTTTAAAAGAAACAAAAACTATTTAATTGAAACGAGTGTTTAGCCATAAATGTAATACTATGACTTAGATGCAGTATCACTTTATAATAAAATATTCTCACTGATGGCTCAGGTAGAGCTCTGCTACAAAAAAAAAAAATCACACTGGTCATTCAACCTGGTCTACCGAAATCATCTCAGGTTTCAAAACCAAACACAAATATGCAAACAAATAAAACCATTAAAAATTAAAGTAACATTTGTTGCTGACCAATGTCTTGGCGTTTCCTTTGACACGTGACACTATGTGCCGTTTGGACAGTCATGTCGCCACCGTGCTGTCTCAGGTAACATTCCTCACCAACAGATGAGATGTCAGTGAAGTGGTCTTCCCCTTCCTCTGCATTGATGAGGTCATTCTTGCTTTTCTTAGCTCGTCTCAGCACTGAAAACAGAGCACAAAATAAAAACTTCACATTAAGTAGCCAGCCTACATTCTATTCATGACACCATTGCTACATTTTGGCCCCATACTTCGATAGCCCCTTTACTGATTAGGAGTTCAATTTCTGTTATTTCCTTCCCAATGACCCAGCCACAACAGTGTAGCTTAAATTAAAAAACATAAAAACATGGGTCTATCAACTATATCAACAGAGCCAAACAGACAGACGGACAGATAGTACAACTAGTGCTTATTTCGATTAAGTGACTTTGGCAAGCAGAACCTAACATTTCTGTTGAAAAAAACAACACAATTTTTGAAAGTTCTGTCTCAGAACTTTAAAACTTTCTCAAACCACATCCTATCTGGAGGCTTATATTCCTTTTGAGGCTTTCCCAGCCCGATAACGGTGTCCTCCGATACAGATGCGCAGTCTGAAGTTTGGTGTAAGCAACATGTACTGAAAACAATGTCTTCATCCGGAACACTGAGGGGCCGCTTCCACTCCCCATTATGGTGGGCACGTACGGGATTATGATGCCTGTAAACAAGTCCTCTGACTTAAAAGAGGGTTTCTCTTGCATGTTTGACAATTCACACATCTGAGATGAGATTTAAGCCCTCATCCCATCTCTGCTTGGGGTTCGGCTGCAGTTGTGTGAGGAGTTATCAGCTATGGAAATGGCAGATTGACCTGAGGCACTATAGGCCGGAGAAGTAAAGATCTGACAGATACATTTCATTTGAACCAAATATTTAGAAATATTGTGAAAATTTGACCCAAAAACAGACCACCAAAATACAGGTGGAGTTAGTGATTAGACAGGTAACTACCATAAGTGCAGTGAAGCATCTACAGCAATACTTACAGCTTTTCTTACATTGTGAAAATGCCCTACTAATTTACGCTAAGGCACAATCACTCAACAGACACCACACAAGCTTGCAAGGGTTTTCATATGATACAATTCAGGATGGGTGTAATGCAACTTCTCCACCAGAGGAAGCATCATCACTATAGATCCCTGGAGGAAACAATCATCATAAACATTAAAATCCAGCTAACATTTGGCACAGAACCTGACCTCTTGCTGCAGGACAGCTGCTGGCAAGCCCTGCATTATCCATCTCATACTTGTGATAAGATGGGGTCTTTCCACATTTTATTCGATTTTGCCATCACCAGACAAATGAAAATTGGGTCAGTGTGTGAGGGAGCAGGGGGCTGCTAAAGGCATCAGCATTTACATTTTTAGCATCTATTCTATGCTTGGGTTGATATCTAGAACTGTTCTGTTGATCAGGACCTTAAAACACTTTAAAGCCTTGACTTTGACACACTTTATAGTTTTATTTGTATTTCTTATCCTCACCTCATCGGTGTATTGTGACAACTTTTTTTTTAGTGCATCAAAGACATTTTGACTCTCAACAAGATGTTTTTCTTAGCTCTAGATTTTGGGGAGTTTTCTAGAATATAAATGCTAGTGTTGGGGCTCAACACAGGTCTAGGTTGAATGGGGTTCGTTATACTAATGCAGGCATCAATAGCCGGTGGCAGTTGGGATGAATTGGGTTGTTGTGTAAATATTTACATCATCAGGTTAATGTTCATGCAATCCGGAAACAAAGCTAATAATTCAGGTAGCTCACCTGAGTTGGTATTTGAAGAGAGGATCATAAGGTTAAAGTTTAGATTGATGGAAAACAAAAGAAGCACATTGATTCACTCGTACAAAACAAAGTCCAGTTTAGAACCGTCACAGAAATATCAGTGTGTAAGGATACCACAATGAGCTTGATTGTAGTTAAAAATCTAAAGACGTTGAAATAAACCTTGGGCTAAATTTCAGTGAAATAAGCCACTGTGCTCAAGTACCTTTTAATCGTGTTGTTTTGATATGACAGCAGTTCAATTAATTTTGATAGGACATCCGACTAAAGGCACAAGTGGGAACTGTCACTGAGATGTAAATTGTTCCTTGGTGTTTTTCTGAGTGTAACACGACTGTAACCAATTATTGTCATTTCCCATTAGGAGCCAGTTGACTTCCTTATTATAATGTAGCTTTTCAAATGGTGTATCGGAACAAATCCTGCCTCACCTTTATACGTAATATCTATGTAATAAATAGGATCCTGTTTATTCAAAGAAAAGTTCAAGGGGTCCTACAGATATAAATGTAAAAATCCCCACCAGATGATATACCAAGTAAATGCTTCCAGCAGCAGAAACACAGTAACAAGGAGCCAGAATGGCTGTCATACGCAGGCAGGCATGGCATGTACCATCAGCAGCCTGAAGAAGTAGCTGACATTGCAAAAAAAAAATACCGGTGGCCAAAAAAGGCCGGACCAAAAGACAAGCACGGAGGCATCGATCATGGCCGCGAAAGAGCAACGCTTGAACACTAGATTGATTGAGTAACTCCCAAGCTGGAAGAATGTTCCCGGAGATTTGAGGAGGAACATGTGAGATCTCTGTTCAGATAAAACTGCAAGGAACAGCAAGAATCCCGCACAGAAAATTCAAGCTCCAAGTCCACCCCGGAAAAGAACCTTAGCCCGAAGGAGACACTATAAAACAGCAGTATGTAAACTGCAGTGTGAAGTTTACATAAACTGCCCACCGGATACTCATCTAATGGTGAAAAGCCAAAACAATATCCACCTTAAGTGCAATACTTTTTTTGACTTCATGGTTTCCTGCCCACTCAAGTTAAATCCAGCATTGCTTTGTCAATCTTTTTTTAAGTAACTGAGATGTAGAACACAACATTTTTGCAAAGACTGTCATCTACCTTACTCTGGGGTTCACTTTTTCTGCACATTAGATCATTCTTCAGGGCTTGATGTTCACTGAAAACACAAACTGCAGCATTAACTTGCATGAAAGTCCCTTAAACCCCCCACGCTGCATCTGAACTTGAGTCAGCCTCACTCTTAGCTTTAGTCTTATCTCATTACCCTTGGACTTATAATCAGTGTGACTGTAACCCAGGATGAGGCTGCAGCAGTGCTTTGATAAAAAGAGTGTAAGAGTGTGTGTGTGACCACACACACTCTTACACTCTTCAGACCTAATACCAATGGAAATGCACTGCCTCCAAATTAGCCACATACTGAGAGAGCAGGCTGCTCAAATGGTGCTGTGTCTACCAGAGCTACAAATAAAAAATACGCAATTACATAACAAATATATTTCAAACTGGGAATGGCCTTACGATTTAAAAAAATTGCATGATTTTATTTTTCCCATTGGACGCCAACAATATGCATTGTACCAAGCGCTCTTCCTACTTTTTCAAGCTATTTTCATATATCTGATTTAAAAGATGGATCAGCTAGGTATTATACTGTATGTACACATGCAAATCCATTTTGGGAAGGCTAACATCAAAAAGATTTCACTAACCTGCCATTCAGGAAGTATACAAAACCCGAAACTACGCGTAAAAACAATATGGCTGAAAAGAATTAATGAAAGAATAGAACAGCAACATTCATTAAGAATATATAAGAACAATAAAATCACAAGTTTAAACAAAGGTAAATTCAATTTGAGTTGAAGGTTGGAGTGGTTTCTCCAAACTCCATAAAGTGGTCTAAAACAGAAAGATGGGAAAGAGTGATAGTATGATATTATTCAGACATTTGATAAGACTTTTCATGTACATAAGAACAGACTAGCACCGAGCAACAGAAAAATCTAAATGATGTGACTGTTCTGCATTATTAAATGAATTTAAGACAAATAAAAATTAAACAACTGTCTTCACCAAGCGGCCAGCCAGTGAAAGTACAAAGATATTAATCCATTTGGTGTATCAAGTGCCTCCCCGTTGGGACGGTATGTATAAATTCTGCCCTCTTAATTACAGATAGCAACACGGATGATCTGCCATTCACCTCCAACCTAGCGCGACTCAAGCACCTGATGGAATCGGAGCGAGGACAAACATTCAGTTTAAAATATGGCAGCGCTCACCAGAGTTATTATGTTTCCTCTTATACCAAGCTCCATCCAGTGATTTCTCCTCTGCATTTTTGTCCTCCTCAGCCAGCATCACCTCCTCTGCAACAAAAGAGGAAGCGAGAGGTTTTACGTTCAGTCAGAAATGTCTGGAATCACAGGCCTTTCAAAAGTATTCAATACATGTTTAATAATTCTTTTGATGAACATCCACAAGAGGTGTGTGTGTGTGTGTGTTTGTGAGTGTCCTGACCTGCTTTACAGATCCACTCCAGGTACCCGGTTAACTCTCGTTCTATTTGCTGTTGTCTGCGAAGTTTGAGGAACTCTTGCCTCTTCTCCACTCTCTCCCTTTCCTTGGCAAATTCCCTGTGGAAACCCATACAGACATACGGAAATACAGATGTCCATCAACTTGGACACATCACCGCAGTTCATGGTGCAGTCTACTGCTCTCTGGTATACAGCCTCTTGCTAGTAAGATGGAATCGTGTTGTCACATTGTGTACTAACGAAGCTGACTGTCACCAGTGGTTTATCATTGCCAAAACAAGACTGTGTGCGTACCAATCGCTTTATGAAATACTAAAATTAGGCAATGAACTGGAGTGAGTTCACTGCATCATCAACATTTGCTTATCTGGGGTTGTGTCGTGGTGACTCTGTAGATCTTTCCAGGCATCCCTCTCTCTAGCTACGTGCTCCGGTTTCTCCTGGGGGTATTTGGTCAACCCTTGGACTGGCTTTTGGCCCGTCTACAGTGCATGCACAACTTCCCTCAGATGGCACCCAGAGGCATCCTAACCAGACGCCCACACCACCTAAACCGGTTCCTTTTGCTGGGAAGGAGTTAGCAACTCTAACGTGGTGGAGGAGTGTGTTGTTTTCAGCTATGTTGTCATCAACAATATCTGGTAGGATCACCAAAGTCAAATAGGCCTCATAAGAGGGGCCAGACTTGGACCGATTCAAGAAGACTCCAATGATGTTAGATTTATTTGGAATTGTGGGACCTTGCCCAGAAGGGGACACCAGTGCACCCTGTTTGAGACAGGTTCAGGAGGGATGCTTGCCGGTGAGACAGTTGGTGGACAGGCCTTTGCCCATGGGTCCCAGCTGGGCACAGACCAAAAGAGTAGCCCAAGTCTTGTTGTCCCACCACCCGTTCCTGTAGGAACCACCTTTTTGAGACAGTACTCAAAGAATGAGAATCTGCACACAAGTGCTGTTGAGTAAATATTTCACAAGATGGCCGAGACTGACCTTTAAGATCTGGTGAGCTCAGACGGGCCTATCGTAGATTTACAGCTCAGTATGCGACAAAGATGACACATCTCGTGTTCCTAACCTTTTAACGCCAAACAAAAACTGCTAACAGATGAAACATACAGACATATAAAGAAGGTCACACAGAAATATGTAGTTCATTGAAAAATCTTGGGAGTACTTCCAGGTGTATCGATTTTACAGCACTGCTATATATTGTATGTCACAGACACATAGAATCTACCCATTCAGGAATACCATCGCTAGATCTATCCCGCTTTGCTTTGTCTTCTGCCATGCAAACTCCAAGAAATTCATGATGTTTGCCAGAAAAAGTCATAAATCAGGCTGTGACACTTTCCTCCATCGTGTGGACCTTTGTACCAACTCACAGCGGTTGACAGGGGTAAGCATTTGGGCCCTGGCCTGTCACATAGAATAAATTGCAATGCACTGTGAGTTATGACACCTCTCAATCAGAGTCGGCACACAATCCAACCAGCCTTCAATCCCTTTGTTTATCAATGAGCCATTATCATCATATCCATGTTGATGTGTCCCAATTTTCCTTCTTTTCTTAAGCAGTGTACAGCAAAACGCACATACATAATCAGTGTTATCAACATCACCTCTTATTGGTCAAAATGTAATAGCTGATTTTTGTAAAACATCGTACAATGTGTTCAGTAAATCTTGCATTGCAAAACCTTAACGTTAAAATACCGTCGCCTTTGGCTCTTTGTGGCTTTTTGGACTAGAACATACCCAAGACTGATCTGCAAGCCGCTTTTTTGTCATTCTTAATTAGGCTGAAACTGATACCAGCAATGAGCCAACAGATGGGTTGGTATGTAATTTCACATGAGTGGAAAATGAGTAGATTGAAATAACGGGAAACAAAAGCGGAAGAGAGGGGGAAAAAAAAAAATGAACACAGATAGAGGGAGAGCAATTGAGAGAGTGGATAAGGGCAAACTATTGAGACAACAGAAAGAGGGATTTCCAATCCGCCCCCAGCGCTCAGTGATTGGTGTGTCTCCCACGCACGGACAGGGGAGGCCATCCTGCATTGCAGCACTGTCTGTATACATTCTTCCCAGTATTTGCAAATGTGTTTGTTTTAATTCTTTCTGCAAGCTTTCATACGCGTTCATTTGTAGAGATAATGAATTAAAAGATGCGCATGTATGGAGGTACAACGCTATCAGCCGGAATCTGCTGTCTCACCATCGAAGAAACATTCAGGAGGTACTACACGCCCTGTAGAGCACGCACGTCGATTCATTCTTTTTCCAAATCAAGCTAAAACAGTCAGATGCGGTGATAAATGCATAACGCTACATTGACATCGTCCAACCGATGAGGCGAATGCAACTGTTCAATTTGCTGATGTCGACATATAGCTGGAAAGTGGGCGGGAGGGAAGGTGGGAGGCACCAATACATCTTCCAAACCTGCCCTTAGCTTGTTGCCGACAAGAAAAGTGTTTGAATTCTGTGTGAATTTGAAGGAAACAGGAATTTAATATTTCATCCCAACTTCATCAAGATTGCTTGTTAATTTTTAAATAATGAATTTGATTATTTGAAGAAGAAACCAAGCCCGACAAGCTGCATTTAAATTCCTGGAGAAACTAAAAAATATATTTTCATCTTTCACTTTCAAGCATCTTAAATGAATTACAAACGTGGTTTGATGCATTACTTTGAGATGAAAAGTGCATTTGTGTGTGTGACTACTGAGTGGTTTTGGTTTCCGCACTGTTTACACTTTCTGCCGGAGTTCGATTTACGGTGGCGGTTCATAGTTTTTTCCTAAACCTCAGTATGAAGCCGACAGCTCGGATTACGCAGAAATATCACAAACATTGTACAAACATTGCGACCCACGACACCATAGACAGCAGACAATTACAACCATAATATCAGTAGTTTAGGTTTCACATTGGGAATCCTTTTATCCGACCGAATTCTGAAATTTGGACCGGATGTCATCAAAGGTTAAATAATGTATTATTTTGTATACATATTATTTTAACCTTCAGAGTTTAATTAGAGCAAATAGGCTTAACTGTCCCGACTTTTTCTGAGGTCAAAAGCAAGCCATTAATTCCAGCAGTGTGTATGAAATGTAACGTCAACGGCGTGGGTGCACAAACTGTAAACACAACTATGCGACATGTGAAGCCAAAGCTAAAATCACAAAACACTCTTTTCACTTAAAGCTTCAATAATCTACTGTAATCATCAGCGCTATTATTGTGTTTTGTCAGATGCTTGGGAGTCACATCTTCCGGAAGCTGCAGTTAAGCTGAGCTTTGAGAGTGGAAATGTGTGCGGGGCAGTTGTCAGAAGGGATGGTTGGAGTGACTCGCCCACACTGATGGGATAAAAGCTGAGCTAACGGCATCTACCTCCCCTGGGAGTCTGCAGCCTCTCAACCCTGCATGTATCTGTTCTCTCTCCTCCGCTCTGAAAGTCAGATCATGGCCTTTAAAGACTGACACATCTGCCCCCATACAGCTCTGCCAGACAGCATTCGTGACCTTCCACCTCCTCGCCAACTATAGAGCCGTGTGGCGACTTCTGTGGAGAGCGCAGGAGGCAAAGAGCAGACAAACACCGAGAGCCCAACTAAAGGCTAACTTCCCTTTAAACTCGACACGGTATGGACAAACAGCACTGTGTGTGTTCCTGTCATACAGACATCAACCTGTCACTTTTATAACATCCGTACGTGTTTATACGGCAGGTTGTTGTCGATCAGAAAAGGCTTTAAAAAAGAAGATCTAAGTAATTATCCTGTAGCAACAGCTTGCTTCATGATAAAGAGCTTTAAAAGTCATATTCTACTTTGTAGAGCCCAAGTTTGCCCAAGTGTGGAAAAACAGCTGGAGAAGTTGAAACTTTTCAGTTGGGATGTTTTTTTGTTGATATGCAATGCTCATTTCACGAGCTAAGCTAGTGAAAACCCAATAGTTACCAAATAGTCACCCTTACATAACCTGAACCCAAATAGCCGATTATTTTTTTCAACAAGGGTCAATTATCTAGCGAATGGAGCCCAAACTTGTGGGAAAGCTCACATTAACTAGAGACCAACCCTCATTCAGCCTTATCCCTGACACTAATAATAATAATTTATCCTCTATAAATCCCCTGTGGCGATGCAATGAACCCATCATGGATGAACCATGAGCAGTAGGCTGCCATCGACCAGCGCCAGGGGAGCAGTTAGGGGTTCAGTGTCTTGCTCAACAACACTTCGACACAGGAATGTTCGCTTCCAAAGACGATTGCTCGACCCCTTTTTTTTCCAAATTGGCACCAGTGGAAAGCCCACATTATCCAGAGTCTTAACCCTAAACCTAACTCTCCAGCTAAAACTGTGAGAAGCTTGAGAGTGGTGCTGTTAGAAAGCCCACCCAAGTGAGTGTGGGGATACGTCCAATTTGTATTGGTCTACCTCATATAGCTCTTCAAATAGAGGATCGCCACTTTTGGTTTTAAAACCGCATTACCTAAACTTAACCTTAATGACCAAGATTATTTTTTCCTTAAAATCCTTCAAAGCATCTAGTGAATGGTGCACTAATTCTGTACGGGAACCAATGAAAAACCCATACTAGCTAGACCCCAAACATGACTAGTAGCCCAAGTTGTGGCCTGAAGCCAAACACGAACCCTAACTCTCCAACCAAAGGTCAGATAAGCTCAAATGACAGTGTTATTTTTTAAATCATTTGAAACTAGTGTCAATCTCCAAGTGAATAGAGCACACAATTGACCATCGTGACATCTTCTGAACACTTAAACTCAACAGTCACTTGACCTCATTCAACTTGTGGATTTCAACAAGTCACTCTATACGGGCTGCAAGAGACCATTATTCTGGAACCATTCTATATGTTCAATAACAAAATGTCCAAATGCATATAATAGAAATAAATAGATGAATCATGGTGCAAAGTAGTCTGTGCAAAAATCTACATTTCTCAATTTAAAACCAAGCAGTTTAGCTGCATATTTCTGCTAAAAGCAAAATCAACTTCACTCAGAGTTCAGGATCGAGAGAACTCTCATTACTTGTAATTGATTAAATAAAAAAAAGGTTGTTTTGTAACCAGTCTGAACTCTTTGAGGTGGATCTTCTAATTAAAAACATGTTTTACTGGGAGAAAAAGAAGGTGAGGGAGGATAAATATATATATATATGGCGACCCAGGAGACGCATCCTTTGACAATAATTAAGGGCTGTATTTTTGTACACGCTGGCTCTCATTGCTCTCCAGGTAACTGCAGTGTATTTGAGTCTCCGGAGAATCAATAGGTGATGAAATCTCTAATTTTGCGGCATCGTGAGATCAGATCTCTGGAGTACAGATGAGAGCAGCGTACAGATGTTGCAGAAAATCTCCTTGAGAACTCGGGCTGATCCATTCACACTGGGGACTGATGTGGTTATAATCGCTCAAACATCATTATGAAGCAGAAAATATTGGGAAATGAGACACTTTATTGATCTTCAAACTGCAGGCCAGAGCTGCCACGTCACCCATAAAGCAAACATCCAACTCCCTGGACAGGAAATATGGAGTGTAATTGTCATTGACTATAAACTGCTTTCCTCTGGATGATTGGGACGGGACAGTGTGCCCTTAATTACTTTGAGTGAAGAGGAAACTGACTGAATGGGTGCGACAATGGTGGAACTCCGTCACTCAGCTACGTTGTCATCTGTGGTGCCAAATGTTACCAGCACGGGAAAAACCAAAGCGCCGCCATCTATCTATTTGCCATGTGAGTCGCTTGCACGGATTTAAGATGGGTTAAAAGCAGGCGATCATTTCCTGGGTTGTTACACCTGACAGCTATTACACGAAAAGCATATTCTGACCATTCTCACCGTGCGCCTGTGATTTTAGCTATGATTTTTCTCTCACTTCGAATGCAGTTTTGCTCGGGATAAATGATTTACTCAGGCAGACATGTTTTACATGGTCTACAGGGTCTTACAGGGTCTCTTCTGCTGCTGGAGGGGACAGTGACTGTAGAACAATAATACAAATGAGACGATAAAAAAACACAGCTTTTTCCCACGATGCTAATTTCAGCGGGCGTAACAAAGTGATTGTGTTGATTTTCAAAGTGAGAAGTGGAGACTGCACACAATGTACAAGAGAGCCCCCCAGAACTATGTGAATTTATGTTTTAATAAAACCTCATAAATATTTCATTGGAGTACCCACAGATGTGGCTCAATGCTAGTTAACCACAGCAGGATGTGAAGAAGCCGCTCCCCTTCCAAAAAAAAAACACATTCACCACAATCCTTACAGGCTTATTGCAAAAACATGGGCCTGTGTGACATCTGACATACAAATACAGAACAGGTTCTGTATTCATACCTTGTGTCGCACTTGATTTTTAGCACCGTTTACTTTTTTTTCTCTGTATCATGCAAGCTTTTCTGACCTGTGGTGGTTTCCTGTTTAATTAAGTCACCACTTTCTCCTTGTGTTCTGGTTTGTCTTCACCTCTGGACTTGTCAATCTATTCTCATAAAGGTGATTTTTAACTGTAAGACTTTAACACCCAACCCCTCACTCCTGGTCCCATTGAATGATTATATTTCAATTATTAGTTTTATAGATCACAGATTGTCTGATTAATTCCCATTTTTATAATTAGTCCTATCATAAGCCACATTGCTATTAATATTATCAATAAGTATCCCTTAATGTTATACCTGTTATAACCGTATCTTCATGCATTATACTCAGCACCCTCCCTCTTCTCTCTCAATCGGGTCGAGGCCACCTTGAGTTTGGTTCTGTGAGAACCGTTGGGTCTCTTTAAAATCTTTCTTCTCAACAATAACATCTCCCAGTCAGATCTCTACACTCCCAGCTACTTGTGGTCAGAATGAAGGCCAGAGCTTTCAGTTGCCGTGCTCCTCTTCTGCTCAACCATTTTCCATTCTCAATCCAAGTGACTGACACCCTCTCTTTGCTTAGGAATAGTCTTAAAACCTTCCTTTTTTGGAGAAAGCTCATAGTTAGCCCCTAATTATGCTGCCATAGGTTTAGTCAGCTGTCCCATCATCAATGCATGATAGTAGCCTCATACCTTTTCCTGAGAGTTTGGGATCTCTCATTTTGCAGGTTCACAAATAGCAGGTTGCTATTTCTTCTAAAGTTGTTATTGTATAATTTCAGCTATTGCCATCTAACTGGTATTCGTAGTAAACAGATCTTCTAAATTCCCCCCCAACACTCATACCCAATTCAATCTCTACCATAGTGTTGCTTTCTATCCCTATGTCCTTCTCTCTCCGTTCGAGCCAGAAGGCCGCCGACAAGATCTTCTCAAGGTCACTGTTGTTTAATCATCTGCAGCAATTCAATTTTGGGAGATCCTGTGTTTTGTTGTTTTTTTTTTTAAATGTTATTGCTTGAGTAAAGATTCGAGATGACATTGTAGCAAAGGTCATACTCACCCTGAGAGCACGCCAAGAACCAAGTTGAGCATGAAGAAGGAACCAATGATGATGAGGGGGATGAAGTACAGCCAGTTCCACGTGTTCCCTGAAGCATCGTTGGCCTAAATAACAGACATTTTCAAATTGTTCATTCAAAGAGGTCTTGATTTTTGTCACAGACTTTTGTTTTTCTTCACAAATAGATACATACAGTGTTACAGCTGTCAGTATATAGTGTTTTATATAGTTTTCTGCTGTAAGTTGCTGGATTTTGGAAATATCTATCTATTCATCTATCTATTCATGTTTGTCCGTCAGTTGTATTACTTTCAACAGATGGCAGACAACTGTCTCTGATTTTCAGCAACTCGTAGCAAAACCATTTGGTGAAGCAGTAACATCTGGCAACAGTAAATAAATCAGTGTTTTCACATTAATATCCTTGGACGCGGCCAGAAAAGCCACCCGACAGTGATAGCGGAGGTTTCCATTGCTATCAATTCACCACAGGTCCCAGACTTGATAGCTGTCTGCTTTATCAGACACTCACAATAAGGCAGTCCTTCTCACAAAATGGCAGAAAATAAGTGTAGACATATAAAATAGAACCCGTGAGTCCTACCCTGTATCGAAGGTGATACAAAGCTGTGTTGCTACGATGTGGATTTTTGTTATTACATCAATGGCTGTCTGTGATTCTGTATTGAATAAGCATCACCCAGACAACCAACACAGCACAAGGACATGGCGGGCTTAGTTTAGTATTGTTTAGCTATTGTGCAGATCATTTATATATGAGTCTCTAGCCATACCTCTGTTTTTATTTTGTTCTTTATGCATTTGCATAAAATGCTTATACAAACATGATTTATCCTTTTTTAAACTGCCTGGAGAATACAGTTAAGAAACCCAGACAATAGCAATAATTTGGAGTTGGGCATCCAGATCTGGTGTGCAAAAGAAATATATTATCCATGTGACCCTGTAATTCTTTTTTTTTTTTTTTTTTTTTTACAAAGGAAACACCAGAGAATTATTTCTGAAATATCTGCGACACTGATGTTTGTGTCGTTTGTCTCGAGACACTTGTGGGTTTTTTTTTTTTGTTCCAGCTCCATGCATCAAAATCAATTTATGGACCCTTTGCGAGGTGGACAGAAGGGCTGGAGCCTGACACATCGGCACGGTGATTAACAGGCAAGCTACAGCCGCACCCTATTCTTTATAACCTCACATTCCAAAGGATTACACTGGAAAGCAGCAACATCCCTTTAGACTGTTGCTATGGCTATTCCTCATCCAGGCATGGATTAACAATGTATGACGCCCCCGGGCACAGAATCGCAGACTCCTCCCGAATTCAGAAGCTGTCCACGGGACATCTGATGCATCATCATAAGTCTGCCACTCAAAAAAAATGCACCGGTAAGAACAACTCTTTTTTTTTTTTTTTTTTTTTTGGAGGGGGGGGGGTGGGGATTCATTTCAAGTTAAGCAATTTTATTTTTTGAGGTGACCAAACATGCATGAATCTGTGTAAAACTATGTCTAGAGGGTTGGCAAAAAAATTACAAAAATGTTTTTTTATTAATAATGACAAACAACGGCAACAAGTTTCAAACTCATGGTACAGTCTTTCCCAAAATTCCTATGACTGGTTTGTCAATTATTTTCAGCAACAAGTCGCTGTTGTAGGTCTAAGATAAAGAGCAGGATGGGAGAATCACTTAAATAGGATACGGACGGTAAACTCAACACGTCTACGTTTTCGTATTTTCATAAAACCCTAACTCATTTATTGCATTTTTTTTTTTAAAGATAAGATAAACAGCACAAATGAAAAGCTGAAAAACACCCAAATTGAATAAACGCAAAATGATACCTCGAAGTACTCTCAAAAGAAAAGGTAAAAATATTAAAATATTAAAATTGGATGAGTTTTATGAAATGAAAAGGGAAATAAATTGCTCTGGTGAATAAAGATAAACAGAAAAATAAATAATCGCTCAGCAGTGATATGAAGAGGAAATATACTGTTGGGGATGTGGATTATATTCATTTGCTGTACAAATTTCTTTTCAGAGCAATCAAACAGATATTATGTTAAGGTTAATGACAATGATTTAAATACTTTCTCAGGTTATCTCCTTTTTTTGGAACACAAACTTTTATTTTCAGTGAAACCTGCCAAGTATCCCAGTCTTGAATTCCACAAAAAGTGTTGAACCTCCATTACTTCTTTACTGAAGAGCAACAGTCCATGAAATTATGTTAATATCCAATGACAAGTGCTTTTTTGTGCTGGAATGTTTGTATTATCTATACATAACTGCTGGTAATTGAGTACCTACGATATTTGGCTATAACATTTGTATTTTAGAAAAATAAAAACTGGGATTCAGATGAATGAATCCATCATTCTCCCCCTCTTTTTTAAGATAAAGACGTGAGGTATCTGTCTGCGTCGAGCCACTTTCAGACAGGTACTTTGTCTGTATTTGTTGAGAGCAAATGACCAGGTGGTGGATATTGTACATGTACTGGTGCATTAGCAAGTTTCAGGGTGAAGCTGTTGCACAGAATAAAGAGAGCATAAGGCAATAGAAAAGCCATTAGTAACCCAGTTCTGTGCCTCAAAGTGTTTCCTCAAGGATAGCCATCAATTCAATAGCACCACCACACCCATACCGCCTGACACACTCTGGCCTCATAAATAACAGCAGCTGGCCAATAGAAACCAAACGGACCTACTTTAAGTTTAGACTTCGGCTAAGCCTTCCTGTATTTTTAATATACGATGGTGAAAGACTTGCGGGGTATTTCGCGGCACCAGTCGATACGCGAGTAGGCATGCTGAACAAAGGGTCTTTCAGCAGCCGGAGATGCCAAGTGGCAGGGACTTGTCTGCACTGCATCGTGTTGTTGCTCTCCTCTTGCTGCCTTGTAAACATGCTGCTCCCCAGAGCTCCATCTGATAGCACTTTAAAGTCTGCTGCTGTTTACAGGTGAGTGGATACTGTGTCACCACAGGGGACTCAGACAACTGACCCTAACTAGGCCTGACACACAGTGGGAGCCGGAGTACTCTCCGCTTCGTGAGATACACACTAGGTAGAAGATAAGCACACCAGGAAGGGGTGCAACAGTTTGGATTATATTCCCCACGCTTTCCAGTTCATGGTTAATTGTATGAAACCTCTGTTTTTCTGGTGAATTATTAGAGGTAATGCATTTCTTCTACTGAGCTTTGCCAGTCTACGATGATGTAAATAAAGTGTTTCCTTACAAATAACTTGTACCCTGATGTCCCAAGAAAAGTGCAGCCATTCCTGTTTGCAGGGTTAGATGTAGAGTTAAGTCACCACCTAAATACCTGTAATATCAAGAACTAATTTTTCTCGCTATGTTGCTGTCTCCTAAGACAAGTCCATCAACCAGCGCTGCGATGTTAGGTGCGTCATTAAGAGGTATGTTTGGTCAAAGGTAAAGGAGGTCCAGATATTTTTTTTCAGATAGTCTATCTACTCTTTCCATGTAACCCTTACCTTCAGCATGTCCATCATGGAAAGTTGATCTTTACCAAACCAAAATTTTCAGATGTCTTGACTCTGCCTCATTCACCTTACCCAAGCGTAACACCTCTCACAGACTTATATTAACAAGCGCGATGTGTGAGATATTTCGAACTCTCACAAAACTCTGGCATATTCTTGATATCTAACTGTAACGCCTGGATCAAGAAAAGTACCAGAAATGAGAGCCATTGTGAAATCTGTATAAGCAAATTGTTGTTTCTAATTCAAGTTTACATGAGAATTAATGTATTATAAGTACTTACCTAAAAACTAACGTTGGTTAAATGAGGCTAATTGTAACATGGGACATCAAGTTAGAAGGCTTTACTTAGAGATTTTAATAGCTGCTCAGGAGCATCTTTCAAGCAAGTAAAAATTGACAAAAACATACCATACAAGAAGACCTAGCAACACAGAAGGGGAACTAAAGGAAGAATTTTAATTAAAACTTATGCTGCTTCTAACTTGCTATCCGCCTAAGGGGGTACATAAAACATGGGTCCGTTAGATTTGTAAACAATGAAAGTGAGAGCCATGTCACACTTAGTGACAGTTTTTTTTTGTTTGTTTTGGTTTGTTTTTTCAGAAATAGAATAAAATTCCAAAGAAAACAGACAGCCAAATTGTTCAATCAACTGAATGATGTTGTGATGATGAAAATATATATTTAAAAGATGGCCCATTCCTCCAATGGGGAATCAATCGATCAGCCTGTGACTGCTGCTCTTTGGGTGTCGGGCAGTGATTAGCCATATAGCGTGAAACACGGCCATTAAGCGATATAATGACATTTCTCTACGGTAGATGTCCACCTAGTAAAATGGATGGACTAAAATTGCTCTTAAAGGTTAACTGGCTCTGAACAAACCCAGAGCAGCCTCAAACTTCAAATGGATTGTAAAAGCAAAAAACACGATTTAAACTGAGAGATGTTACCATGTCTTGTGCTTGCTCTGCTGTCCATTTCACTTCAAGGATCTTAGAAATATCTTGCAGATGTGGAAGCCAAAGTGAAAAATGTAATCCAAACATTTCGTGTCCCCCAGCACAATAATGAAATTGACTGTCTGAGAGTTTGACAGTTTTGGTGAACTGTAAACAGCCTCCATTTATTAGCTGACCCATGAGGACATAAGAATCTTGCTCAAGGACATTCCCAAAGGATCTTTGGAAGGACTGGCAAAATTTAAGACGGCATAAAAAGAAATGGTTTACAATGAGGTGAGTTGGAACAAAAGGAGTAAACTGGCTGTGCATGGTACTCACATCTTGTTTAAGTTAATTATACAGGACCTCATACAGAAGCTTGACCAAGTGCTCTCACCGATTATTCTTTTTCATTGTGAGCAAAATCGATTTAGACGGTAGCATTGGAATGTGATCATCATCGGCCGCAGGGAATCTCAAAATCTTAAACCAAAAAAAAAAAAAATCTCACCCTCTTACTGTAAATTGTAATGATTTATCTGTATATATATTCATAACTGTGCAATATTTCTTTTCATAACAGCGGCATGTGCTATATTTTTTTCATACTCTTGTGCACTCCTTATTTTTCACCTGGTACTTAAGACCTTAAGACACTTTATAGTTTTATTTGTATTTCTTATTCTCCCCCCTTTTTTATACTGTTTATACAATTTCCTACAATTATTTATTATTGTTATGTTTTACTTGAAACTCAGCCACAACAATTTCCTTCGGGATAAATAAAGTTGTTCTTATTCTTTATCTCCAGTTTAGCATTCATAGCATCCAGCAAAATGTTTCTAGTAGGCGTTTTTGTTAAAATACTGAAGTTATTCTTGATATTCTTTGATAGCTTCAGCTAAAAAAAAAATGGCTGACATATTCGTTAAGGTGCTCTGAAATAGGTCTCGATTTGTTTGCATAAATGGGGCAGAGACATCAAGACTATGACTTGGCCAGTTTGCCGATCTTGTAATGAGCAGGTGTCAGTCCAACTTTTTCCTTCTATCCTCAGAAGGTTACCGACGTAGATGAGGATCCATCTGGCAATGATGGATGGCCTCTCTGATGAAGAGCCGGGCCTACTAGTTGCAGGAAATGAGACAGTTGTCACTTCACCCATGGCAATTCAATCAGGAAATCCACCAATCATGATCCCCTGTGCGGTCAGTGCACGTTACTGGTGTGTCAGTGATCCAGAAGACAAGAACAGGAGCTGGCTAATGATTGATGAGCAAGTGATCTCTGCCCCGTATGGACTAATTCTGGATTAATACGCTATCCAAAGGGGATAATTTATCATGCGGGTGATGACAGCAACTAATGCTAAAAGAGCAAAGGTCTTCTTTCTTAATGTGCCACAGAAAGAGAACATGGTAATGGCTTGAAGAAACAACACATAGGTTTTTATCTTCTTCCTCCATCTAGAGATGTTAAGTGGAGATGGAACTGGCATGCCAAAATCCTGGTCTATCAGATTGTAAAAAAAAAAAAAAACTCTTAGAGAAACGACTATCAAATACTTACTGTTGTGACAGTTTCAAAAAATGTAAGAAAAGTTCAAAAAAGTTTGCACTAATAGTTTATTTACAATTACATACTATTTTAGGTATAAACTAAATTTGATGTTATTTAGAATGCATCAGTGCTTGTTTTTGTAGTGACATAATTTTAGTATATCACAGTGGTTGAACTCACCAGCTCAATTTGCCCTGAGCCTGTAACCTTTTTTTGATGTAAAAAAAAAAAGATATTAGACTTTACTTATCGGTCTCTTGAGAGCTGCCTGTCCTTCTGTCAGGGGTGGATCAAATGTGCTGACATAATTTAAAAAGTATTACCTTCGGGTGCCAACATGAACCAAGCTGGCAAATGACCCCTAGTAGACACCCTCCAACCTCTCATGTCAAACAAACCAAATTTGAACCATTTGGCATTGAGTGCAAACAACACATTACCCGGCTGAACAAATATGGTAATGTTTACGAAAAATAAATTCTGTGATCACTTTAAAATAACATTGAAAGGAGTAAGTACGTATTATTGTCAAGTCTCCTGCATACATTTACGCCAGCCGGCAACATTATACTGAAATACAACTTATTAATTTTTTCTAATTGTTCAAAATATCAACACAAAGTAAATACTTGTATTTTTTTTTTCCAGCCGTTACCAATTTTTCATTGAGAAGGCATTTAATTAATTGTCTCTCAACTCAACAATTACAGGCCAACAACCCCATCTAACCAGAAAACAGTGATTATAAAGGTAAATAAGCCCTTTGAAATTCTTTTTAAATTACACTGTTAGCAAACAACCCCCGACCCCCTCTCAAACCCCCCCACCATCATTAATCAGGAAAGGCCAAACCACAGAAGTGGTTAGGTTTATAAAATAAAAATAACAAAAAATATGAATATATGTAAATCTGGTGAGCCGAGGCTCAGTGATTTGCTCTTCCGCCAAACAGCAAGAAAGTCCAGTGTTCAATTCCTAGAAAAGGCCTGTCTCTGTGGAGTTTGCATGCTACTTGTGTCCAGCTTCCTCCCACAGTCCAAAACCATGTAAGAGGTTCACTAGAGACCCTAAATTGTCAACAGTACATCTGTGACTGAAAGAGTGAATGGTTGCATGTCTCTGTATGTGGCCCTATGGTCAACTGGCAACCAGTCCACCCAATGACAGCTAATATATGCTCCAGCCCCCCTGTTCATTATCTAACGCTTATCCTGCCCCAGGGTCGTGGGGATACAAGAGCCGATCCAGCTGTCATTGGACGAGAGGCTAGTCAATCGCAGGATCCCATATAGAGACATAGGACCGTTCAAGCTGTCATTCACAAATCCAGCCTCGGGGAGATCAAGAAATCTCCACAGAGAAAGGCCCCCTGTGGGAATCGAACCTGGTCCAGGGTACTTTATGTTGTTTGGCGTAAGCGGGAGCAACCGCACCGATGTTAAGTAAACTATCTATTAGCCTGAACCAAAAAGATGTATGTTGGACTCACATTGTACAAAATGTCCACCCATCCCTCCATGGTGATGCACTGGAAAACAGTGAGAACAGCAAACAGGATGTTGTCGAAGTTGGTGATGCCAAAGTTGGGTCCGATCCAGTACTCTTTACAGGTGGTGCCATTGATGCAGGTCCTTGCTGGGGCCTCCTGGCCACAGGGAAACTCTGCTGCCTGCTCACCTACAGCATCAAAATGACAAACGCATAAACGCACATTCACGCTACACGGCACGCACAAACATACAGAGGTATTTTTAGAAGAGACTGAATGTATAATGTAAAAGCAGCTCTTGTGCTGAGAAAATATCTTTTGAATAATGTATGGCTTGAACTAGAATGATACGCGAGATGGCAAAACTCAAATCAGACCACATTTGACATCTTTTTAATAAACAAATCTGTTTAAAATGCTCTTAAAAATCCCAGTGTATACTCGTCATTAAAAGTACAGAAAAGGAATTAACTGTTAAAAGACATTAAGCTATGCCCAAGCAGCATGGGTATAAAGACAGAACGTAAAGATTCACAGGAAACAACAAAAGGGATCAAAAACAGTGTCTTCTCAACGTCCGAGTAGTGGGCCATTAACAATTACAGCTACAGAGAGCTACAGAGTAATAGTATTAATCACTGAGGGTACAATTCTACAATAACAACAACTTAAGACAATAGTTTTTTGAGGGACGAGTTCATCCCAACATTGCAAAAGCTTTTATTACTTGTGCCTTCTATTGTGAGCTGATCAAATGCAGATGATATCCAACGACCACAGTGCCACCACTATAATCCTGTTGTACACAAGCTGCTGACCGACAACCAAAACGGTTCCCCGCAGGTAAAATAAACCAAAAAAAAAATTAAAATTACACATTTCAGCAATACGTGCATCTACTTAGGACCTCGGGATCAGTGTGGGTCTCAATGGGTATTTTGAATTGCTGAAGTCATTAACCCACTACAGAAACTCCAACAACCAGTAATTACTGAAATATTCACAAAAGCGTTTAGTCTAAACAATGATGCATTCAAGACCAGTGACAAGAAAAAGCTTTTTGTTTGAATATCTTCTGTTATAGTTGGCCCAGCTGACTAGGCTAAAAAGCTTTGCATCTCAGGGGAGAGATTTTTGGAAGGTGCTTCCATCCCAACTTATGAGCAGAGATGTTGGGCTACACTTGCTCAAAATTCAGAAAAGAGAGCCTTGTTAAGCTGCAAAAGAAGCTAATATATCTTGTTCTGTGTTGCCTGTTAAGCCATTCAGCTACATGGCTCCATTAGGAGCTATGAATAAGTCATGGCCTTATTTGCCAAATTTTCAAGGAGGCAGATGATTAAATTAGCAATATAAAACACAAAACTCCCACAAAAATGCAGGGAAAAGCACCTTTGAAAAGGCCAGTTTGCTAATAATTAACTAAATGAACTGCCTATTACACGATTTTACTTTCATGATATTTGAAGAAACATCTTCACATAACTCAAATTACAATGTTTTCTGACAAGTATGAATGACTGTCAACTGAAAGGATTCTCTTGCATTATTACCATTAAAGAAGTACAATGAGACCTCGCTACAATAAACTGACCTGCTAAACCTCTTCAGCATGATTATTAACTTCAGGTAGAAGATGTCAGATTCAGAAATGCAAAAACTGCTGAGTCAGACTTCTTTATCCATCACATAATGGTCCGTGGTCCTAAATCTAAAAGGGGTTAAGTGTCCTCTCCAGGTCGGGGATGAGAACCTGCACCATATGGCGGATTTTAGGTATCTCCAGGCCTTATTCACGAGCAGGAGATCAACAGGCGCATCGGAACAGCGCCAGCAGGGATGTGGACTCGGCTCTGGTACGTCGTACTTGAAACTCTCAATATACCGAACTGAAGAAGCCTCCCGGATGAGGGGGTTAAACGGCTTCAAGTGAAGAAATTCAAGTCCAGTTTCCAAGACAAGAAGACTTCGACAAGAATTCACCGTGACCTTGGGTGACTGAGAACCTCCGCAGACATGTCAATGGTCACAATGGACCACCTATGGTCACGTAGTTCAGGCAGTGTCAAAACGAACAAGATCATGGATACAAGAAGAAAAAATGAGTATCCGGGCTCTTCCTTTGAGATTGGGTGAGAAGCTCAGTCATCTGGGAGGGGCTCATAGAAGAATTACTTGTTCTTTGTATTGACAGGAGTCAAACGATGTGGCTTAGGCATCGGGTCAGGATGCCTCTTGGATGCCTCCCAGAAGAGGTGTTCTGAACAAGTCCCACTGGCAGGAGGTTGGGGATATGATAGAGGAACTAGGTGTCTCAGCTGGCTTGACAGTATCTTGGGATTCCCCCGGAAATGCTGAACAAATTGGCAGAGGAGAAGGAAGTATGGGCATCTCGTGACCAAACCACAAATAGACGACAGAAGGTGGACAAATGAATCTTTGGTTAAGGCTTATAGAACGATAAAAAAATAGATTTGTCTGTCAGTTCCAGGGATTTTCGGTGTATTCTAGTGCAGAGTTACATACGTAGCCAATAGCAACATTGGAAACGGGATTTTGAAAAGAATTCACCAGGACCTGGATGACTGAGAACCTTGACGGACATGGAAAAGGGATGTTTTTGGACTGCAGCAGCGAGTCAGTAAGCAAGAAGGTCTGCTACTTCATGGTGCCGGTTATTAAAAATCTGCTTACCTGTGTCAGTTCGGAAGCAGGTGCGGTGAAACTTCCCCATGTAGAAGTCTAGGCCGATGATGGCAAACATAAGGATGGCGAAGAACAGCAGCAGGCCAATCTGCAGCAGAGGCACCATTGCTTTCATGATGGACTTCAACACAACCTGTAGACCTAACAAAAACAAGAGAACAATGATTTTCAAGCAAATGAGACAATTTACACTCAGTTAAGCAAGTTAAACCTCACTGCCATGACTCCTGCAGTGTTAACTGTTGTTGCAAGAATAGTATGCTTCCAATTGTTTCAAACCACTCCGAAGGAAACCGGGGGCTGTGTCCTCTTTAGTCTAAGGAGTCAAAAGTATGGAAACTTCTTGATCAGACAAAAAGATGTCTTACACTTTTTGGAATTTAAACATTTTCAATGAAGAATAAGTAAAAAATTGAGTTCAACAACTGGTATTGTAGTGCTCTAGACTGCGTGGGGTCTCAGCTTCATTTCAGAATCGAATCCATATTGGCTCGTACTTGTCTTGATATCAAACCTCATGGACTCTTGAATAAATCTGTTGCCTCTCAACTGGAAAGTCCCTATTGTTTTTTTTTTTTTTTGGTGCCGCTCTTGGTTACTCCGCCCCCCTTTCCCTCATACAGTAGATTAAGAAAAAGGGACTGTATGTGGAGGAGCAGAAGAGATGTCCACAAGTTCCTTGGCATTTATGTTTGGTTTTATAAGCCACAGAGAATATATGTGCAAAAGAAGACCGAGTGACCATTTTTACCATTTCAAAGATTTTTACGCGGTACGAGTCATTCAGTCATGTCCCTGATATGTTAAAATCTTCTTGTCAGATGTTCAGGCAGTGTTGAAGCTGCTGTGACTGAGGCAGCTGGCCAGACTGATGACCTTTGACCTTTTTCTTCATTAGTTCTGTGAGGAAAAAACCCACAGCTCACTATTTACCCACTCACACACACACACACACACACACACACACACACACATACAAACGTGTGTGCGTTCGTGTGTGTGTGTGTGTGTGGGTAAATGGTCACTCTTGGCAACCCAGATGTCCTTGTGTATAAATAAGAGCAAGAGTGTTTCCCTGGTAAAATGATTTAGTTAGTTAATTTTACATTTTCTGTGATATTTTGAACATTTTCAGGAAGTTACTTGCCAATTTGTCCTTAATTTTTTGCCACTCTTACACTCTTTTTAAGCTTTCTTGTTCCAAGTTTTATTTAATTTCATTCCGTGTTCACATTTTGATGGCTTTCTTTGGTTCGGGATATTTTTCTCCCATTAATCTTGACATTTGCCTCGACTAGTAATAACCTTATGAATTTGATGAGCAAAATTATCAAGATAAATGAATAGTGCTGTAATTATAGTATTATAATTAGCTTAATGACAATTTTATTTTCTGAGTGAAGATCATGGATATAGGTCGACTAAGCTACTAAGTTGTGTACTTGATGAAAATGGCAGATCATCTGTCTAAAAATTAAACATTGTATTAGATTTTCATTGGCAAATTAAATTGACCAACAAGGGAAGGTCTGAAAATGATAGTGTAATCTCAATTTCCTCAATCTTTTTCAAACATTTGTATTCAAATCAGCCAATAACATTACTTTATCTGAAATAAAGATATAAATCCTCTTCTGCTTTCTTGACTTTTCTGACAACAAATCGTACATCTCCATCCGCTTTGACAGCTACAGGCATTTTCTTTCTTTTCTTCACTGGCTTTACACAAAATAGACAAGAAAAGCAAACTAATGCAGAACTGAAAAGATTTCCAAAAAGCAAGAACTGATAAAGGGACTAAAATACTGAAGCAGGAACGACGCAAAGATATAACAAGGGCTGACAAGGGTGGGTGGCAGGTGTAGAATGTTGGAAAAACAGCTTCTACTAAAAGTAAACTAAAAACTGACAACCTTTTCTCTTTTTTGTTCACTGCCTTTGTAATAGCGCAGTAAACAAAACCTTGGGTCCGCAAGCAACCTCGAGTTCCAGCACATATTGGTCAGAGCAGGACCAAACTGAAAGGAACCGGCTGTTCCCTCCTGCTCATAAGTCATGAAATGGTAAAAATGAGAATCTATTTGTTTGTGAAACAAGTGGTGGCAAACAAATACTTTATAATGTATTACGCTTGTGTATTGAGCTTGCAAGCACTGTCCATCGGGAGAACTCGGGGCCACAAGGGATGCTGGGGCCAATCCCAGCTGTCATTGGGCCACATATACAGACAGGTGACCATTCACTCACTCATGCTCCCAATTTTTTTCAGATTAACCTGCTGCGGGAGGAAACCGGAGAACCCAGAGGAAAGCCTCGCAGGGACAACATGTAAACTCCACACAGAAGGTTCCCCCTTTCGGAATCGAGGCCGTGAGGCTGTAGCGCTAACCATCGCAACCACCATGCCAACCGGCAAGCACTGTCTTCAGTGCTAATATCGAATATAGCAGGAAGTGAATCTGTTGCATCATAATCCTGCCACATTCTTTGCGGAATTTCCTGATGGAAGGAGATTCAAATGCTTACAGAAAGAAGACGAAGGCATTTGAATTAATGAAATCATTCATTATCGAGATCCCCTATTTTGCACGCAAGGCCCCTCCCGGCCATCAGCGGGCAAGAGGGAGGGTACACCCTGGATCGGTCACCAGTCGATCACAGGGCCAGAAATAGAGAAAAATAACCATTCACTCTCTTATTCAAACGCCCGGGCACTTCAATGAACCCACTGCATGTTTTTGGAGTGTAAAAGGAAACCACGAGACCAAGAGGAAACCCACGCAGACACAGGGAGAACATGCAAACAGAGATTCCCATGTTGGAATCCAACTCAAGTGCAACTGTGCAGCACTGTGCTGCCATCGTGTAAATAAGTTTCATAAACATTGGTTTTGTTGGGCGATGTGATATTTTTTTATGATTTTAGTTATGTAGCAATGATTATATAGTGAGTGACCAGAATTCCAACAGCAGAAACGTGAATGTTTTATCGCAATACCATAAGTTTTATGTTAAGCCGTGACAAAAGAATACGACGCCTCTTCAAGAGTGTGTAGGTTTCTTCTGACACATTGTTGGTATGTGACAGCTGCGGTGAATTCAGATAATATTCACCATAAAAGTATTTTGATTTGAAATTAAAGAATAAACGTGGTACATTAGCCTGAAGCACACACTAAAAAGAACATCTGTTCCTTGAAGCACCGCAGCCATTCAACACTGCAGCAGAAACCACCGGCCGAGGTACTCAGTCGGTGAAACCAAAGTAGATCACACACAAAAGAAGGGAAACACACAAAGCTAGGAACAAAACTACCCGTACACACACTAAAACTTAGCTTAATTGTGCGGAAAAAGAGAATTTTTTACTCTTATTGTGGCAACCGGATTTAGTTTCTTACCTGGAAGATGTGTCACCGCTCACCCTCGAGGACTTTTTACTTCTAAAAAAACTGTGGCGAGTTTCCAGTATATAAGTGCAGCTTTGGGGGCGGACAACGGTCTAGGCTTTAAGTTAACAAGTGTGGTCATCGTAATGTTTGTATTGTTTGGGAAACAAGGGTAATAATTCAGAGGAACTCAGGTGTGTCGCAGAGTCAACCGAATACTATTTAGTACTGAATACTTTTTGGGTAATTCTTGTACTCTGCGAAAGGTCTTTTAACAGCATCTTGCTGAATAGAAACCAACTGCTCAGTTCTGTTTACTTTTTAACACCCGTTCAACAACTCACAGAACTAGGAATTACATCAAGTCTGTTTAGTGAAAAGGTAACTTACTGGGAATGCCAGAGACCAGTTTGAGCGGCCGCAGCACTCTCACTGCCCTCAGAGTTCTCAGATCAAAATCTGCACCCACAGTGGCAAGGATCCTGGAGAGAAAATAACAGGACAAGGTTAAAGATACATATGCAAGACAAGCCATGGGTTAAAAGTCACATAAGGTCAAGTCATTCAAGAGGTGGGACAAGTGTGAACAATATAATAACAGTTAAGAGCATTAAAAGTTTTTGATTTTTTTTTTTTTTACGGTATCTTAGAAATAAGTAATGGATGATTTTCAATCTCTTAATATAAGGATTGTATTAGACTGGACTGGATTCCGTCCTCAAGATGCTCAGGCTACCTGCCCAATATTGTATAGCCCAGGGGTGGGCAATTATTTGGGCCGGCGGGAAACATTTCTTATGTAATTTTTATGCACGGGCCAACTAGGTATCATGTTAATCGAAAAAAAATGAAAATAACAGTTTAATTTTTTTTTTTTTTTTTTGGCCTTTTATTTCAACTTTAAAATCATTAATGGTCATATAAATGTACTGAATATTTTGTATGTAATCATCCATACAAATTTTGAAAAAAAAGGAAAAAAATAAGGATTTTCTAAATTCAATATTGATTGAAAATACTCATTAAAATAATCAAAGAAAATAGCTTGGCCGGCCGGATAAAAAAGCAAAACGGGCCGGATGTGGCCAGCGGGTTGTGAAATGTCCAGTATAGCCCATCCTTTGGCTTGCAAAACAGTCCTCAGCCATTAACATATGGCCTCTAACCTGGAACCTTAAAATCATGTAAGGGATGAGTTAGACACAGCACGGATCAGACCTGTTTGTCGTTCTCATTCTACAGATACCTGATTTGGCTTAGATGGGAAATTGGAGACCAAGCTAACGCCCTGAGATTTTTTGTTGTGTTCCTCAAATGTGTTTAAGCAAGATACCATCACTGTTGTAGGGGTGTAAAGTAAACAGGAGTTGCAAGGGGAATATGTTGGAACTATTGCGGAAATACAATGGCGCAAACAGCAAGCAGCTTGGAAACTTCCGATCAAAATGTCAAGGGTAAGGAAGAAGTTTTGTTTAATAAACATTTTCTGGTTCTGTTACTGTCCATGTGTCTGGAGAGAACGTCAACGTCATTTCGGCTAATTATCTCTTAATTAATTTCTAACTTCGAACCATAGGAGAAAGTATTGCAAACTAAGTATGAACAGAAAAACTAGATATACCGTGCAAGCAGTCATAAATAGCAAGACGCCTCTATCTTCTTTCGACTTGTATTTGACATAACAAATTGATAAACAAGATCTGTTTTAAGCTCTTGTTGAAAGGAGACTTTGTATCCCTATGAGGTCCAGATTGTTCAGTCTATAGTATATTGCTTCTCTGTAAGAGCTTCCTGTCCGTGAAATCACTTAAACAGGAAAGAGTGAGTCATGATGTGCACTTCCCTGATTCGTAAAACGTGACGTCACCCCGAAACGTATGTGGAACAAAGGTTCTGGAGCAACTCGGGTGGGCAAAAGGTTCCCAGCTAGAACTGAAGAAGCATCTCGGATACAAAGTGAAGCTCAAAATCTGAACGTCTTTAAGATTTGACCAGTGATGGTTCCTGGCCATTTTCCGATCTACCTCTGTCATCATTGCACAAGTCTGTGATTCCAGCACCAGGTACCTTGGTCCAGATGGCATCACAACGGAGAGCGGGGAGCCTGAAAAGGGATCTTGGTGGACTTCTGCCAAACACATTGTTCAACAAAACGCCTTGGAAGACTTTACTGCGCATCAAGCCTTCTGAGTTTTTATGTTTGCTCCAGTTAACCTTGCGGAATAACTGGTTCACTTTGTGAAGGTTCTGATTTTTGAACTTATGTTACACCTACTTTCAAAATGAAAATGCGTCACTGTGATTGTACGGCATCAGTTTTTTTTTTGTTATCGATGCAACACATACTGCTCTTTTTTTTTTTTTTTGCGCTAAAGGAGATAAATAGGATGTACGGTGCCAAATGAAGCCACCGGCAGAGATGCAGGCAATAAGCTCACAGAGGAGCAGGGAAGATGCAGCAGATGTGCCGCCAACAGATGAAGACACAGTGAGGGAGGAAGGGAACCAGAGATGCTTCGAGAGGGGAAACCACAGTGGAGATGAGTGGAGGTGTCACCATAGAAACAAAGGAGGCTCAGCTGATCTCATTAGAGACAAACAGCCAGGAGACCAGCGCCGGCTCAGAGAGAGAATACACAGAGTGTGTTTTTACATGTAAATACTCAAAGAAACAACACATCCGGGAAACAGATTAGGATTAATTCATTCCCATAAGGATCTCCGGTGTCACGGTTGTCATTCCACCGATTGACTTACTTAAAATCTCTTGCTGACATTTAATGCAGGGAAGGTTTGGAAGTCCCCTCAAACAAACCTTTGTCATATGAGCCCTTTAAACTGTATTTATATCAAGTAAATACTGGTCTTCTGTGATATAACCTGGTTGTATCCGGTCATGAACACTGAACGGGATTCCAGTAAGAAAGGAAATCAAAATACAGACTTTTTATGCAAAGTAGTCTGAGCATGGGGAGATTTAATTAATGTTGTGTTGACCTGATTCTCAAGTGGATAAGGAACCCTGCAACAGCACTGCAACAGTGTGTGGCAATCACTTCCACAAAATTACCACATTGCTCAGCAACAATTACTACTGGATGAAATCAGTATGCATTTGTCGTTACCGCATTACATCAGCGCTCATTATTCATCCCTAAACCTGTATATTTAAATGCATTTGATTATGTCAGAGGTGAATGTAATTAGCAAAGGCCCAACAAATGAGTCCAATTACCTTTTTGCATTATACTCGCTTGGATCTCCAGAGAGATGGAATAATGATTTTTCGACTGCTTTATTGCTGCAATGCGTTTGACATAATAACTGCTTTGCAATAAGAATTGTTTCACAAAATTTCTGATAAATCGTGAATACTTGGAGGAGTTGTTATTTTGCTTATTGAGCTTAGCTTAATAAGAAATGAACTTATTTCTTAAGGGCACTGTGAGCTTGTTGCATCCCATTTGTATGTTTAAATATGTGGTTATGGCCTCCAAAATTCAGGAAGACACCAACATTTATTTTAAACTAAATAAAATAAATCAGTTCACTAATACTGTGTACTTCTCTATATAGACAAAAGATGCAACAGCCACATCACGGCAAGTCAGTAATTAGGATCCCAGTGCTCTCCACGAATACCAAATAACTTGTTTTCCTTATTATTTCAAATTGGAAAATCAATAAAGCGCTTCATGTATCTGTTAGCAGGCTGGGAATGTCTTAATGACAAAGTTATTTTAACACCGTAGAACTGCAATAGACTTTAGCCCACATGAGAGACTGTATTGCAATATCAAAGTTGTTAACTTGTGCCTCTGAGATAACAAGAAGGCAGGGTGGGTTTTATGTCTTCAATTAAACTAAAAAATGTAATAATGTTCCACACACTACATTTCAGTTTACTGAATAAGGGACACAGAACCATAAGAGAACAAAAAACAAATAAGACCCACCTTAAGAGTGGAGCTTAAAATGAGTAGGTTTTCTCGCTCTTTTCCAAGGTCCAAACAATGGCCAACAAACCCAAACAGTTCCATGTTTGTCCGTTCTTTTCGTGCTCCTGTTTTATTTCTCTCTAGTTCTGACGCCCAATCGGCGAAGATCACCGAGCTGAAAAATTAAACCCGGTATGTCGGACGGATCATCGTGGAAATCCTGCAGCAGTGATCGGTGCCATCTCCCCTGCTGTTTCATGCCTAGCACCCTCTGGGTTTGCATGAAACAGCTAACGTTGTTGGCCTGCCATCTTCGCTCCCTGCTGACTATCTGGAGTAGCCAGTTTTGGTGAGATTTCATAAAAAACAGCCTATCAAAATAGGACAGCTTGAAAATGCTAACGTTGCAAGGGAAGTTGTCATGAGTGACACGATGATAGCACAACAATGGGATCTGGTCACTTCTTCTGTCTTTCAGTCCCATTAAATGTAATTTCTCCTTTCACTTGCTCTGCAAAAAAGGGGCTGCAGCATGAGTTCTACATGCCCTAATAAACGTTATTTTCGTGAGCCATTCCAAGGGCGAATTGATGCTATTGTCAGACACAATTGCTACAAATTCCTAAGGGCTAAAGCTACTCCACGATTACAGAGTTTGCTCATCTGATAGGCACATTGTTAGAGAGTAGAAAAATGCAGCCCTGACATGTTACACCACTGAATTTTGTGAAATGACAGCCTGTTAGGAATGTCAGCGATGTAAATAACCTCAGGAAAGACTGCCGATGGGCCGATAGACTATCACTCAACACGCAATAAAATCATGTAGAATCTATCCCGAATTTGAGAGAATAGCAGCAAAGCCTGGTCGATGTCACTCCAAATAACTGTGACACAAATTGTCATCAATATTAGAACATGGAGTCTACTGACAAACCATATGTTTACGCAGTTGGGGTATTTGCATTGAGGATGAATAAAGACAGCCAGATACAGGAATATTTGGCAAGTGATACAAACATTTGCTTTTTTCACATGGATTTGTACATATGGCATCATTTACTGATCCAAAATCACAATTTTACCACATACTTAAATGAAGAAAGAACCAGAGACAAAAGAAAAAAATCTTCATAACCTCCAAAATGATGCATTTAATACACTTTTCCAGCCTGATGACATCTTAATGTCTTGAATAACCTGATTATTTTTTTAATCCAATTAGTAGCTTAGAGCTTAGTAGAAATCTCTAGTGTCCTTTCCCTGCATGCATAAATGTGTGTGTGTGTGTGTGCGTGCATGCATGCTTAACTCACATTGTCTATTGGCTGGAAAGTCAGTGGAATCTTAAGTTTTGATGTCTAATTTGAAAATCATAATTTAAATTTTAAAGTTCAATTTTGATGAGGTTCATGCCACTTTAATGAACGGTTCAATTTTCAGCTTCCTAAAGAAACTTGGGCCCAAAGAAAACAGAAGACCATCTTATGCTAAACAGTCGGGGTAAGAGTGACCGCGTGAAACCTGCTGATAAAAGTCGATGTAAAATAATATGCATCATAAGTTGTATTTTTGATTTAATATAATTCTGTTAAAAAGTCAAGGAATAATTGTGACACAGGGGCGGCACGGTGACACAACGGTTAGCGCTTCCGCCTCACAGCAAAGAAAAATCCTGGTTGGATCTGCGTGGAGTTTGGATGTTCTCCATGTGTCTGTGTGGGTGTGAATGGTTCTGTGTCTGTAATTGCGGCCGACTGTGATCAACTGGCAACCGGTCCAGGTTGAACTCCACCTCTCGCCCAAAGGCAGCTGAATTAACAGATCGGCTCCAGCCCCCACAGGACCGGAGGTATCGCGGTATAGATAATGAATGAATAAATAATTGTCACACAGCAATAGGACTTCCTCTCTCTTGTGACTCACTCCCAAACACTCCCAAACATTAAGTGAGCTCCATGAAAAAACAAATTTTCACTGTCTTGTTGATTTGCATGCCCATTTGCTTTCCCTGTTTAGGCGATTTCTTTTTCCCCTCCCCATGATAAGTGAAACTAACCAAGCAATACAAAATGAATGATTTTCCAGAAAAAAAATACTAATTTGGGGGGAAATGCTTAAGTGTGAATCAATGCATTCCTGGATTCCCATCAAGGGAGTAAATGATACTGCAGTTAATAAATGATAATTGAAAATATGAATTTGGCTACTTTCATGTAGATTTATAATTCCGTTTACTAATGCTTTTCTCAATTGGGGTAAGATCTGGCTTGGGGGTTAGGGTGGTTAAGGTTAAAGTAAGGATTGTGCGCATAGAAAAATCTTGTAGCAGCTAGGCCTGTTAAATTATTGTTTTTTGGTCATCTTTTTTATTTTTGTTTGTTGTTTTTTAACTTCAGGTGTTTTTTTTGAAGACTACAGTGATGTTGTTCCAGATCGTCAGAAAGACTTCCACAGTTCAATTTCGGAAGTAACCATAGCCTTACCTACTGAAGGTTAGGCTACGGTGACAGATGCGTGGTAGGGGTGAAGGTTAGCTTTGATATCATGCATTACAATTTGGGAAAATGGTTATTGGTGGCGTTATGATTACATCTATGCTATTTAAGATTTGGGTTAAAGGTAGGTTGAGGTAAGGTAAGGGATTGGAGAGGGTTGCGGGTTAGTTGTAGAGTTAAGGCTAGGGTAAGGGTTGAGGTTAGGATTGACTTGGATTAGGATCAGTTTTAAGGTAAGAGTTAGGTTTACGGTGAGGGGAATGGATACGGGAAGGTCACCATTAGAATTATATTCCTGCACGGGGTGTATGAAAAGCTAGCCAAACACCAAGGTAAGCCAATGTCAATAAAGAAAGACTTTTAGACACTTTGACCATTTACTTGGAGTTGTTCATCGGTCAAGTGGTGGAAACTGGAAATAAAAGAATACGCAAATAACAATTGTCTGTTTTCACTCAAAATTACAAGCGCAAACAAAATCATTTGCCAGAGGATTGCAACGGATTGTCCCAGGAGCACATATTATTATGGCAGGGACAGGTAAGAATTTTACACAGCAAATTTGCTGAACAGGAAGTTACCTCAGAGGAAGTAATGTGATACTAAACAATAAATGGAAAAACTAATAGATATTTCAAAAATGTTATATTAAGCAGCCATGTACCCATATTTCAAACCAGCAGCTAAAATACATTAACCACAAATAAACAGAGAAGGTTAAAATGAAACTTGAAAGAAACTCCCTTTACCCCAACGGAATTAGGTTCAGTGTTCCGTTTTAGAATTACATTACAGTTAGGGTTTGAGAAAAGATTAGGTCTTGGATTAGTGTTAGTTATTTTCGGGTTTCGGCTGGGTTAGTGTTATGGTTAATTACTCTCTCTGTGTTGTCAAATTTGATGAAGTTGGCATTTCTCAGTTTCCGAAAACAACTTTAGAGACAGAGAGACGTACAGTATTACGTCATGGCGTTGTCAAGTTCATTAACAGGTTTAGCTCTCATTGACCTTGAGACACTGGAATAGCAGAGACAAACTCCATGTGGCAGGGTAACCTCCAGACCTAGTACTGGGGTTAATGTTAATGCATCCAGTTAGGGTTACCTTAGCTGGCTCATCGTTATCATGCTCTGTTGCATGACACAAAGTAAATAAGGTGGACAATTTTATTATTATTGATATATTGATGACTGGAATGCAAAACCTCCAATCTGCAAATTTTTTCGATTTATGGTTTTTGCATTGAATGGTGAGAAATGGGATGGCTAACATTTTCAGTCTATCTGCAAGATAATCCTGCCCTTTCTTTTGACATTAATTTCACATGACAAAACTCCTATGTGCACAATGAAGCAGAAAAAAATTAGGAAAAAAAATTCTTATCTGCATTGTCAGTGGTACAAAATACATGCTATGTATTTTTAAATTATAACATAGAAATATAGTCTGTGAACAATAGAATATTCTTGAACAATCAAATGAAACATTTTTTTCATTTCCTGAAAAAGGTGTTTTTTTCAGATGGGCGGTTTTGCATTCCAGCCATCGGTATATGAATTCATTCATTTATTATGTATACTGCTTATCCTACACTGAAGGATGGGCGACTGCCTATCATAGCTGTCACTGGGCTGGAGGTGGTGTACAACCTGAACCTGTCACCGGTCGATCACAGAGCCACATAGAAACAACCAATCACTCTTTCATTCACACATCTGGGCAAGTAAGGGTTTCCAATTAACCGAATGTGATTTTTTTGGACTGTGGGATGTTTGGTCCCTGTCTGGGGCTGTGAGACCGAACAAAAGGTTGGCAACGAAAGTATACAAACACAAGTTAGCGTGTATTTGAGTGCACACAAAAACAAAAACACGTTAAAAAGTGTAAAGCGCTTGGCTCCTAGCGTCTCTGGAATGACATCATTGTTAGTATTAAGGGGCAACATCCCAAAAACACACATTGACCCTGTGGGATGTAACAGGGAGGAAACTGGAGAACCCAAACACAGAAAGATCCCCTGACAGAACTGAACCTGAGACCCTCTTGCAGTGATGCATAAGTGCTAACCACCGTGCAGCCCTATTATTGATATTATAATTATTGAGGAGTAGTAATAGTAGTGGTATGAAAGCAACACAATGTAGCTTTTTCGTCTGTTTGCTTTTGCGCAGTACAATGCAGAGCGGTTCAGTGTTCCCTCACAAAGACAAGTTACATAGTCCGGCATACACAAGTGTGCAAAGTTGTAAAACAGGAAGTGCCGCAGCCAGGTTACAGGGAATTGACGATAAACTGTCATAAACTTATCACTGTCCTCCATCATTACAAATGAGGCAAAAATATCCGTCAGTGTCTTGCTTGTCGGGTGTGGCCCATCAGTGCTTTTATCTCTATGCATACACACACACACACATTCAAGCTTTCTCTTTGTTCAAGCCTGCTGTCTGGCAGCAAATCATTGTGTAAGCAAGGCAACATGCAGAGAAACATGGCTGTTGGCTCAGTGGAGACAAGCGTGTGGTTCCCAATGGGACCCCGACCTTTCCTGACAACCAGTTCTTAGATCATCCAGCTCTCCACAGGAGGGGTTGGTGGTGGTTGCATGTGTGTGTGTGTGTGTGTTTTTGTGGGGGGCCTTGAGACACATCTCATGCTATTGATTGGCTTGTCTCAGATGCATCAGACTGAAAAGCAAAAACCCACATCAACCCAGAAATCAGTTGGATCATTCTCTGACTCAGCCTTTCCCAGGTATGATGGAAAGGGCCGGGACTTTTTTCCGTTTACGGTCATCGATGATCGTAAGTGTGCAGATGTGTTTTGTGAGAAGCCAATGTTCAGTCTCAGCTTGGTGTCTGTTCATGCTTTCTCAGTCCAATATACAGCTATAAACACCATACCGTTAATACACGGGTATATACACCAAACATGACGTTTCTTGGGAAAAATTCTTGATTAAATCTAGAATACAGATTTAGAAATGCCTCCTGGAGATTTCTTATATTTGTACACAAGTGGAGGACATTCTTTAGGAAATTTTCTCCTGGCTGACAAACAAAAAGAATGTTTTAAATGTGTTTTTTTTCTTCTTTATGACAAACATTTCTGCAGTTCATAGCTGGCAACGTGAGGATCCAAGTGAGCGTTTCAACAACCAAAAATAATGAAATCACAAAAGAAATGTGCATTGTCTATTGGCTGGATACTGTTTGGATGCAAATGTACAGTAGTTAGTAGTGTTCCAATCAAATTCCAGTCTAATTGGGAATATGTCAGTTTTGTCGATATTTTCTGTTTAGTTTGTGTTTCATGGCGTGAAGCGGAGTTGATATGGAAATCCATTTATTCATTCATTGTCTATACCACTTATCTGTCAACGAGAGGACGGTACCGGGGACCTCCTTGCTATGGCCCCTCTGCCACCGTGCCGCCCTATCATTGAAATATTGGAGCAACTCCAATTCTGGTCGCTTGTTTGTTGGCAGGGTGACACTGACAGTTATCAACACAAACAAATCAATGCCAATAACATCCGGTGATGAGTCTTAAACCTCGGAGGCCTGAGTCGTATTTCTTATCCTTTCTGTGGAGCTGCTAACTCTTGGTTGAACGAAAGTCTAAATTTAGCTCCGACGTCATGGATTTTGCCATCTCAAGTACCATCTCTGAAAGTAGTTCGCGCCACGTATACTGGAACGTTGGGGTCGGAGCCCGGATGATCATTCCTGAATTGACAGCCTTGTAAAAACGCCAACACATATTGGTTTTGCTTGTCAATTTGAATGTTTTTACAATGTTTTAAGTTAAATACCGAATTTATTTTTTCCAGTTAGAGATTTTCTTTAACTGATCCAAAAACTGTCTTCGGTTAATCATATTGAAGCAGGCGTTTGTAATCTGCAAAATCAAGGACTTAACGTATATCGTGGTATTTAAAATTCATGGAGGTGGACTAATGTGCTTTCATTATGTAATTTTTCAATTTACTCTTGTTAAATGACGGAAGATGAAGAAATGGCAAACGTTTAAAAAAACAATTGAGAGTAACTCACAATGGCAATATGTATCATAGCACGTTTCTGTTATTGTATGATATTGGTCTGCACGTTACCTCTTTGATTACCGTAGTTTGTTTTTTTTCTCTCTTATTTTGCAAAGACCGGAGTGGGCTGTTGGCTATGGCGGGGGTCTGTGCGCTCTTTTTCACTTCTGGTCATTGAAACATTTAGTCTGACAGATCAGTGGCACAGTCAGTGGAGCAACAGAGAACACTCGCCATTTCACACTGTATATAAATGTAAATGTTCAGCCGGATCAGCACGATCTGAATAATGATTACTTTTCTGCATTAAAAGGCTGATAAAGAAATTACCACTTTCACTCTTTAAGTAAGGGGTCTCAAACTCGCGGCCTGCGGGCCAATTGCGGCCCTCGGGACAATAATTTGTGGCCCCCTGCCTGAAATCAAATCTTTGTGTTAGTGAGGCCCGTGTGTTTTTTCTCATATGCATCTGGGGGTTTTATACAGTGGGTTTCAAAAAAAAAAAACAGGCAAGGAAAGAATGAAAAGTAACTTTGCAATGTATTTTTTGCTTCAAAATTTGAAAACAAAATGATTTTTTTGATGAAAAAACATGTAGTGACATTGTTAAAACGATCTTTTCTTTTCTTATTTCTACAAAAACCTCAAAATCGTTAGCAAAAAAAAAGGGGGTGGGCAAAATTAAAAAGATTGATTTATAACCAGAATAGTCACAATTAGCCTTGTAAACATTGCCTACTCTTATACATACTACCAATCCATTTTCTAATAAATTTTAGTGGCAAATTTTCCCAGTGACAAGATTTTCTCTTTTAACTCAATATTTTCAGGGTGTGATTTCATCAATTCTTTTTTAAATTCATTTTTAGTATTAATTCCTCATGTATTTTTTTAGAGGAACAGTTCACAACATATAAAGATTTTTAAAATTTACCTGTTTACCTCCTTTACACTAAAACAAAGGAAAAAATTTGGACTTAGTGTTACTTCTAGATAATGATTTTACTGGTTCGGCCCCCTTGACATAAAATTAGGCCGTATGTGGCCCCCGGACAAAATGAGTTTGACACCCCTGCTTTAAGTATTCTTTTCAAACACAAAACACATCCATCAATTTTAACCTGACCACACTAAACACCATCCCATGACTCAAACCACCACCATCCCCTGTACCTCTCTGTGCGCTGGATTTACATATAATCCCGACTCACATCCCCTGCAACAATTTGGTGTAAAAACAGACTGTAAACCTCCTTTGTTGTAAAATAAATATAACAAAAGTGGTCACAGAAGACTGTTACAGTTAATTCTATTCGTATTCATTTGCCATTTGTTCATTTATCATCAAATAATTTTTAGATTAAATGCATTCTATCCAGATAAAATTAATAAAACTACTATAATATATATATATATATATATATATATATATATAGAAAGATAGATATTTATATCACATCTAACATTAAGTGCTTTATAGCAGTTGTGTGAACTGTGCATATCAATAAGAATAAAATGTACCCTCTAACTGGGCTAATTCATCCACAGTGAAAACCTAATCAATTATTCATTTATTTGTTCCAGCCTTTTCTCTTCAGAGAGGCTGATTAGAGAGGATCTCACAGTACAAATTCCACACTCGGGCTTCTGCAAAGGATTTGCGGCAGGCTGTGTGCATTGCCTCGACCACAGAGCCATTATAACAACATCCACTGTCTGGATCTTGATAACCCGCCGTGCCTCGGCCCAAAAGGACGCGCTCTCGTTCACAGCTAATCTCAAGATGCACGGTGATGAAAGGGTCTCTGAGGATGAGTCAGCCATT
The DNA here is from genome assembly GCF_037954325.1 of Fistularia commersonii. Lineage (NCBI taxonomy): Eukaryota > Metazoa > Chordata > Actinopteri > Syngnathiformes > Fistulariidae > Fistularia > Fistularia commersonii. The sequence continues at coordinate 8,502,270 of NC_141305.1, forward strand.
ACATTCAAAGTCAGATAACAGATGCAGAAACATTTTATTTGTATCAACATTTTTTTTTTCCATTAATGTGAATGTAAGTGCATATCTACAGGACTGTCTCAGAAAATTAGAGTATTTTGATAAAGTTCTTTGTCTTCTGTAATTCAATTACAAAACCAAAAAATATTTTGAGATAGGATTTTTGAGTTTTCTTAAGATGCATGCCATAATCAGCAATATTAAAATAATAAAAAGGCTTGCAATATTTCAGTTGATTTGTAATGAATTCAAAATCCCGGGCTTCCTTTCCCACTGATCTTTAATTTTTTTTATTTTTCTGTTCTTTCATTTTTTTATCTTTCAAGTTGTAAAAAAATAAACATTACAGCATTCCAGTCTGTATTGCTGCCCACCAAAACAAAAACAACAATCTTCTCTTATGTGTCAAATACTTATTAGGGGTGCCTCCTTATTTGTTTCCTACAAGGAATAAATAACTGACCCTTGGCAGTTTGTAAGTAATAAGCCTGAAGACAAGTTAACAAAGAAAAGATTTTACTTAATATAGTGAATTAATAATACAATATAATTTCCTGCAGTATATCTAAAACAATTACAATTTTTGACTTTTCAAAGTGAAATATTTACACGTATTAAAATGAAATCATTCACGAATTAGCTGTGTTGCAGCATTTATCTGCCAGACATTTTTGTGTGTTTAATCTGGACAGGACATGTTGTCAACTCACAGTCAGCCTGTTTGCCAGCGGTGTTTACACAGCAAATACACAGTTGAACGTCTGCGACTGCGGGGAATACGGAAAATAGAGAGGCCCGATTTACTGATCAACCGCAGATGCTTCAAAACGACTGCATTTGAATGTGATTTCTGTCACATTTCCCGTATGTTATGATTCTAGATTTAAAGATCTGACTAAAAGGCTGAGATCCAAAGAGCTGTTGACTTAAAAACTTACTTAAATATCAAAATCTCACACAAATAGTGACCTATGTATAGCTGGTAAACTAAAAGTTCCTCAGATATAATCACTGCCAATCACGTATACGACTGATCACACACATGCACAAATAAGATTTTAATTTTATTTGCGGCTTCATGCACAGAGGTGTTATTTGCTTCGCAAGAGGTGGTGTTAAACACCGTCAGCGAGGCATATCTCACAAACGCTGCCAATAGCTACATGACAACTGATCTTGTTAATGACACAGTCACAGAAACAGAACTGATTTCACTGATCTGTAATGCAATAAGGGAACCCCACTGTTGTATGACTGCCTGACATCCCCTCCGATACAATGAAGTAATCCTCTCTAAACAAGCTACGCTTGTTTGTATACACTTCTGCTTATAGTCTGATATTTATATACACCAATGTGGAGCCTGTACATAAAGAAAAACAGACCAGACGCATATTGTAAAAGACCTCTGTCACAATGATGCATGACTCCCATGAACAAGGAGCATGAGCTCTCAGCATCCCTAGTCACTCTGCACCACTAATGCCAAGTGTATTTGGGAAGATGATGGCAATGGCAAAAAAATAAAATAAAATAAAAATGGGGATCCAGTCACGGTACCAGAAAAACAAAGATCCCATTGCCAATCGAACGGTCGGGGGAATTTTAATGAAATTCTTTATTAAAGGATATGCCTTATGATGAGTTTTCCCTCTTTAGCAAATCAAATGGGGGATAGATAGTTGTGAATGGTCTTAGCGATGATCAATTATTTTCCTTCTGCCTCGAAAATAAAAAGTCACCCAATACGCTAAAAACTACATTAATTTTTCGTCCCTAGCGATGTCTGTCTAGGGTCTGGCTTGGTTGCTCTCTCAGATTGTCTTTAAGTTTGGAGGACATAAGTATTTCTGAGGAACCAAAAATTAGAATACATCAAAAAAATTATGAAAAGCTCACTCAGAATCCTTTAAATGCTATTGATCGTTTTATCAAATTCCTGCATTTGTGTTACAGATTGTCAAATACAAAGCACCACCTTTTCGTATCTTAGATCATCTGATCTCGTCACCATTTTGTTTTATATATATGTATATATACACACACACACTCACACACAAAGTATAATCAGTTCTTGAAAAACAGACAATAATGGAATAAATCAGCAACAGAGCAGAGAAGGAGCAGCTGCTGTAGAAATCCAGCAGCTGCTGCTGTGATCCAGCCTTCTAGTGAATGAAGTGAATCTTTTCCCTCTGTGTCAGCTCAATCCTCTATTGATCTGGGCGCGAGCACAAGGGGGAAGCCAGATATATGCTCTTATTCGCAGCCAGACATCTCATTGGAGCACGGCAAGGGGTCACGCCTGGCGTACAGGACCTAAATCCAGCCTCTCTCATTCCTTCAACCCAACAAATGATCTGATTAGTAGCTGATGAAAGACAGTCCAGACCCCGGCTCTGTAGACCAGCACATGTATGACGTGTCCTGGAATCAATGGACAGTATGCTGGAAGTACTAATGGCGTTAGAATGAAGACACCCTTGAACTTCCTCTCACATCAGCCTTAAGATTATTTAGCTCAGCTTACGCGACCGCCTGGGGCCAATTTTCGCATTGAAATCCTTTATAAGTGGCTTGCCAAAATAAGCGCTTATACTTTATACCAAACTACGGCCTGGGGGCCAGATACGGCCCGCTTCCACATTTCGCCCGGCCCCTGAACAATACCAGATATGCATTAATTTTTTTTTTTTTTTATTATTATGGCCACGTAATCGCGACTTGTACGTGCATAGAACGTAACATTCTATTCCCCCCTTCTGCAGTCTGTGCCTCATCGGAAACCCCTCCCTCAAAACACACCCCTCTCAAATAACACGGAATTATGGCGAAAAGATTAGGTAGATGAAAAATAGATTCAGAATGCAGGAAATTTAACCTGGTAGGTGTATTTTACTTGGTAGGCCTTGGTATCAGTTGGGTTTCATAGCCTGCTTGCTTTCTGGTTTTCTCAGTGAATTTGATATGAGAGCTGCAAACAGTTGTGTCTACAAGAAAGTTAATGTTCCTTGGTCCTTTTTTTTCTATGAAAAACTTATTTGGTTATTATTTATTTCATAAATAGTGTTATTAATTTCATTAATAATGTTATTATTTATTATCTGATTTTTTTTTTCCTGTCAAGATCCCAGAAAGGGTTAATATTTGGTTTTGTGTGGCTTTCTGGAGAACAATAAATGTTAACGTTTAGACACCTCTGCAATCGTCACACTTTTTGTTACAAACTGTCAGAGAAGGGAAAAGTTATTTGGGGACCCCTGCTTTATACAGTTCAGGCAAGAGATCAAACCGAACCTCTTTATCTTGTCAATCTCAAACTGGATGGTCCTAACCATCCACGTGTGCCTTCACATTAAAATGTAATCGTAGGAGAACGTGGTCTGAAGATGTTATTTCATAGTATTTCTCAATGAAGATGAATCCAACAGCAATCCTAACACAAAGCAGCAAAGTACATCTCAATAGATAAATGAGATTATTGCTTTATCTTAATCCATTTATAGTTTTTCAAATGTTAATCTCTGTTTAAATGTCTGAAGTCAAGATTCCGTCTGTTTTATTTTGTGTCTTCTGACTTATCCCAATAACCTCCGGTATATTGACATAAATCAACGTGCCACTTCTTTACTTGAGTAAGTGAATCCATTAAATCTGTCCAAGTCTTTGTCCTCCAATAAGGGTGAATAAGGGTCATTTTTAAAGATATGATTTCACGTCAAAACCTCAAAGCAAGACGCTCGCTACTATTCTATTGCTGGTTGCTCTGCAAATCTAGATTGCTAAGTCAATTTAATATAGAATATATTTTTCAATTGAAGAGATGTTGGTGATCACGTTACTCCAGTAGGTTGGTAAGATGATATCACCAAAAAATAAACATGGGCAGAATGGATTATGCCTCGGTCCCACTTCACTTAAGGTTATATTACATTATTTGAAATAAAACAGCTGTGCATTCTAAACTTTCCCACTTGTGCCAGTTTTCATAGATTTTCTTATCAATTGACACGTGTTTGGTATTTTTTACTCGTATCTTTCAAAGTATTCAAGGAAGTCATTTCAGTCCACACTGTGCAGTATCACTGGGGAGTTGTGCAGATCTCATCTTGTATAAATGACATTGAATGATGTAATCTATTAATCTACTATTGTGTTAATCTGCATCTTGTTAAACAACCAGACACTCGGACACCCTGATCCTATACAAGAATTCATATAATGACTGCAAAAGGAATACATCACATACATTTTCCTGACATGTCTGCTTAGATTTCGAAACCCTCGCCACGATTCAATGTTATAATATGGAGTACCAATCGAACAAATTGCTATTTTGTGTTTTTTGTTGTTTATATTTGCATTGTTGTTGATATACATGCACTGTAGTTATGGTGTGAAAAGGACATCTATCATGTCACGGTCATGGCACTTCTTAACTTCACTTAAAATCCACCACAAAATCACACCAAACTGCAAAAACCAAGTTGAACCTGCATTGTGGATGAGTGGATGGATGGCTAGATGGATAGATACATAGATAGATTTCTATCTTTACGTTGTAACCTCATTATCTTACAGCATATAATATCTGAGGAGTTTCATGTTATGGATGAAACCTAAATATGGTTTGCTGATTTAAACAAACTTGATATAACGTCATGAGAACAGTCAGACAAATGGATGACACACAGCAGACGGAAATGGTAGATAGGTTTTGACCCAAGAAGAAAATCAATCCAAGAAACAAACAGACATCCTCTAATGGATCGGAAAATTTGAATTTATTGCCATCACCTCTTCTTTTATGAAATAACAGCAAACGGCTCAATTCACAGCACTGTCTGTTGATGAACCCATTCACATAGCGAACAGTCACTGTCATACAGTAATTGTACATTTTTCTCTTTTTTCAGCCCCAAAACACATTTACACAAACATTCATTCATTATCCATCCCACTTATCTTGCGTTCAGGATTGGGCGATTGGCGGGGTTCGGTCAATTGCAAGCCCACATATCGGGACATACAAGCCAATATGGTCTACGATGAACCTTCTGCACGTTTCTGGACTGTGGGAGGAAACCAGGGAACCCGGAGGACACAAACACACACACGAAGAGAACATGTGAACTCAGAAAGGCCCCACTGTTGAAATCGAAACAGTGACCCTCTAATGCTGACAACTGTACCATAATGGGCAAAATATCTAAATAAGGTTTTGCCGTAAGAAACAAAAAAGGTGCAAAAGATGCAAGAGTACCAATATTTGCAACATCTAGAAATCACCATCATCTTCAAACATTGACTTCTTTCCCTTTTCTTGGCGTCTATGAAAAGAGTTTGTAGAATGATCAGACTCAGAAAATAAATAAATCTGGAAATGCTAAAACTAATGTAGCTACATTTCAGGAAATTGACATTCTATGACATGCACACTGCAACTCACTGGGCTAGAAACCTTGTCATTGAAGAAAAAAAAAAGGCTTTACAATTACATAATTTTCTAATTACATCTGTATGTTGAAAGAGGTTGTGGTCAAGGGAGTGTGTGTATGGAATTAACATTTGCAATCACAATGATTGTAGCGCATTTAGTGTGTGTGTGTGTGTGTGTGTGTCCATCTGTAAACTGGTACAGCTGAAATACAGTAACATTCAACTGCTCCAACCATTACACTCCATGAGTCCTTCTCTAAATGTGAGCAGCACCATCGTTGATATTAATTACTTGTATAAAGTGGCCATATTCCCTTTCTACAAATCAGATATTATATTTGGTCTCATATTTTCTTGATACTACGTTACTGAGGTTCCGGCCAGCAGGACAGTTCCTCTACCATCCGACATGAAATAATTAAAGATGAATATGTGATAATACTGTCATCCGCCAGTTTAAGATTTCTGCCAGTAACTGGGTGACAAGGCTCCCCGAAGACACAAGTAAAATTGTAACATTTCACCCCAAGGCCCTTCCTGCGCCCACATTACGGAGTTGCACTTTTCTCATTACAACGTTGGGCGGTTTGAAGAAACCATGCAACCCCAGTAAGATGCGAGTCACACGCAAGTCTCTGCAGCCCATCGGTTTGCATCATGGATATAAAGTGCAATGATCCACTGATCTCTAAATCGACACCATATGTACACATTGATTGTGCTTCTATTGCGCCATAAAATATATGTAACACTTCTAGTTTCTCTTTTGCCTTGAAAAGCTGGAGCCTTTCAATCCTAAGAGCTTTGTAATGTAGCACAATGTCTGCAAAGGTTGCATTGAGAAAAATAATACATCATATCATCAGGAAACGATATTCACAACTCCACACGAGCGTCTTGATCAAAGTTCCTTCATTCAGTCTGAGGTTGGTTCATGAAAAGCAAAAACACAAACAGAAACATCCCAAACCGTAGGGAAGGGGCTGAGTACTGAAATCCAAAAACACAGACCGAATCACAAGGAAAACGCACGAGAAGAAAATACGGGAGTGCTGTTTACAAGACAACATTCCATTTGCTTTTCGGTCACCATTTTCAAAAAGTTCCATTAGTTGATGGCAACTTTTTAAAAACAATCTCCATGCACACAAGACCATAGGAACCACAAGTAAATGGATGCCAGGCCAGGAGTTACCAGCACAATTTTGTGATAAACTAAATCATGTGCATCTGTAGCGTCACTTTCTGTCTCGGTGGCAGAAAAAAGAAAACGTGGGTACTACAGCGAGTATTAAAGGATTATATGTGTGTAAATGAGCAAGCAGAACGGTGAAGCTACAGAGAGTGGAGATAAAGAAAGTGGAAGATTTTAAGTATTTAGGGTCAATAGTCCAGAACAATGGAGAATGTGGAAAAGAGGTGAAGAAACAGGTTCAAGCAGGTTGGAACGGGTGGAGAAAGGTGTCAAGGGTGCTATGCAATGGAAGAATATCTGCCAGAATGAAAGGAAAGGTGTACAAGGCATTTGTGAGACCAGCGATGCTGTAGGGTTTGGAGACACTAGCGCTGCAGAAAAGATAGGAAGTAGAGCTGGAGGTAGCAGAGATGAGGATGTCGAGGTTCTCTTTGAGAGTGGCGGGGATGGAGGGGATCAAGAATGAGTTTATCAGAGGGACAGCGCATGTTAGATGTTTTGGGGAGAAGGTCAGAGAAGCCAGACAGAGATGGTTGGGTCATGCACAGAGGAGGGACAGTGAATATACTGGTAGAAAGTTTCAGGGGTTGGAGCTGCCAGTCCGGAGGTCTAGAGGAAGACCGAAGAGATGATCTATGGACGTAATGAGAGGATATGAAGCTAGTCGGTGTGAGAGAAGAGGATACAGATGGTTAGATGGAAGAGGTTGATTCGCTGTGGCGACACCTGAAGGGAAAAGCCGAAAAGGCAAAAAAGAAGACTACAGCAAGTATGAACACCAACCATGGGAAATAATCGTGTATTTGTAAGGACCAAGGAATTCTTACTTCAAGTTTTCCTGAACTACTAGGTGGGTAAATTCCAAAAAAAATATCAAATAGGAGTCATGCCAGTAGAATTACTGTTGGGTCCATTGAAGTTTGCCATTGTTGTTATTGTTTACCCAACCCTGCACATCAATTGACTACAACTTTAGCGTGCAAGCCCGGTTTCAAAGCGTCTACCCGTATGCTGCTCCACTCTGGAGCCTGTTTGTTTCATTTTCAGACAACACAAACACCACTCACGCCATACCTTTTGCATTTTCGACCCCAAAACACCGGCGTGTAAACAAAGCTTCCGGCTGTTGTCTTTCTGCTGGCTCTGAATGCTGGTTACCAGCTCGGGTAAGTAAAAGCAGGTGAGTGTAGTGAGCAAGAGGGGGGGGGTGGGGGTGGGGGGGGCGTAAGGCAGTGGAAAAGTAATGAGTCCAGGTGAGAGAATCAGCAGACTGTGACATTCCAGCAATTCAGAGATCATGCATGAAGGCGTCCTGTTTTGAAAAATACGATATATTATTGATGAAGGTTATCTAGGGAAAAGTCTGTGCAGTTGTAGATGACTGACAATGGCCATTATATACAGAGAAGAAACCCCACAAACACTCACTGCCCGTGCAAACAGTCCAACAATGCTTTCTGGATGTGTCGCTGTAAGTTTTGGCTCGATAGCCTTTGTGTTCAAAAAATTCTATAGTGTCATAGCTTCTGCAGATCATTACCCCCAAGGAATACTGGGGTGTTTGATTTGGTATTTTTAAATAAAATTTTAAATCATTTGACTGAGTAGTCGTGTTAAGCTACAGGGGATGGAAATGAATAGAAAATATTGCCCAAAAGATGAATATATATATATATACATATATACATATATATGAGTTTAATGAGATTTTTATTTGTGTGAGAGCTTTAAAATGTATGTTTTATTATAAGAACTCAAAGAAAATATTAATGATCTTGAACTATTAATTCTTTAATCTAAATAACGAAAAACCTAAAAGAAAAAAAAATGTACTCATATGGTCATTTTATTGAAACTCCTTTTAGTGTTGTTTTAGATAATCTGTTCCCTCAGGAAAAAAAAAAAAAAAAATGAGAATATGTTGGCTATTTCCAGGTCATTTTTGGCAAAATCTGGCAGATTTTTTTTTGGAATACTATTAGTTATTTTTTTGTGCTTTTGACTTATTGAACATATTTTCCTATAACTCAAAAAACAGTCAAATCCCCCATCAGTTACATTATTAGATGACATGTATTTATACAATAAGCATGCACATCGCTTTTGAACAGTCCGTAAAATTTCTGTTTGATACAAAATTAAACGGCAACGCTCAAATCGCCATCAGCCAGCTGAGGTGATATTTGAAGTCCCTATGCTTCCAATCACTACTAATGCCTGATTGTTATGGGCTTCTGCAAAGCGCATCCTCCTGCAGGAAATGGTCATCATAATGGAGAACTGATTAGTGGACATGTGTGCACAAGCATGTTTTAAGTGTGTCTGAGTGGATGGGTGTGTGTGTCCACATTCAAAGCGGTCCGGCATCTTGCCCTGACAGAACGGCTCAGCGTGGCACTGATGAGATGCTCAGACTGATGCAGTAATGGCCCCCATCCACCAGCCAGTCCTTCAATTATGATTATCATGTTAGCCTTTTCAGCACCAATCCAATAAGGTTGAATAGGCCACTCCCTCTCAAAGACACATAAACACACAAAGACACACACAGACTGCATGCAAAGTGGGTGGATCCAGCTGCATCCGCTGCATGACTTCCAATATAAATAAATAACTATTCCTCGCATGAGACATCAGCAACATCCCTATTTGCAATTAGTCAGGATGGAAAAAGTTGTAGCTCAAAGGAATCTGCCATCACGCAATCAGGTTCCGCCTCTGCTATCGTCTCTGCACAGCTTACCGTGTTCTCACTACCCATTTGCATACCTCTGTGTCTTTCCTTGCCTTTTTTTCCTCTTTATCACAGCCCATTAACTAACTGCTGGGTGTTCATTCTGCAGATGCTGCGGCAAATTATTGTTTTAAAAATGAGAATGATTGTCAGAGCGACAGATAAAGTATTAAAACGTATATTGCCCATACTTATATTTACCTGTCAGTGGGTTAATACAACAATATAGCAGTTGATAATCCAACTGGATTTGGATGATTGTTCACTTTTAATTCTAGGGACCGAGAGGACCAATAAAAAGCAAATTTGTTGTGAAATAGCTGAAAATAACATTTTCCATTCACCCAGTTGTGAAATGAGCAGATTTCATGAAGATTTGATTAAAAAATTGTGTTGTTCTAATGCCGAGCATGGATTTTACAACAAACCAGATGATCCATGAGTCGAAATGAACCGTGATTTGAAAATATTTTAAAATCAAGCTCAGATTTTATCACAGAATTCTCTCGAAGGCAACTCTAAAGAGTCCATGAGTACAAAATCCATCCAAGGCAGACACAGCGGAAACAAGTTCTTGCTCCAGAATCCTCCAGCTTTGGAAAGGCAACACGTTGAATAAACCGTACCGGTTGGCCATCGGATAAGTTTATTGCGCCTGTTGAATTGTTTGTTAACAGGGTATTTTTAATATTAAAATCGTACAAATCATTATCAATTCAGGAATCGAGTGAATAGTTGAATACCTTTTAACAATTGAATTGAATTGAATTGGTCACTATTTGCAGATCTTTGCGAGAACCAGATGGAGCGAACCAGATAAATTGGTGGAACTTCGAGTGAATGTAATTGAGCGTCTTGATGTCTGCAGCATTAGCAGATGCCAAATACTATGGATGTATTAAATACTAAAGATGTTTATTTTCTCTTCCTTGCATTTTTTTAAATCTCCTTGACTTTATTGTTATTTTTACTGGCACAATGTAAGAAGGGGTAATAGAGGCTAATTGTGAAAAAGGTTGTTTCAAAACACACACATGCTTTGGAGTGCTTCTAGCGGCAGGATTTTGATAAACACACATACACACACTCGTAACTCTTGGATCAATTCATTAATTAAGAAAATTTACAGCTTTGTGCCGCTCACGTGACCGCGTTTAGCATATTATCATAAAACATGCAGGTGCGTGTGAAGGATTCGCTCGCGGAGAAACTACGGCTGACATTTTCATTGTGATGAATTACGGAGAAAAACACTCTTCCCGGCGAGTCCGGTCCGACCGAGCTATGAATGAGTGGTATCCCGTACACATGCAAATGTTTATGGGGAAAAACAACTTAGGAAATAAGTGACTTGGGAGAAATGAGCTACTTGGTCCTGATGGAATAACCTCCATACGGGCAGGAATCATTTTCTGCGTCACGTCAGTGAAACCAGACACTTTTCCTGTGGCATTAATAATGTTTTCCACTGGCCATTTTTCTTCTTTCCAGCCACCAGTAGCATAGCGTAGGAGGCTTGTGACAGCCTTGGGGAGGTGGGGGAGGAGGCCGGCCTCTGGTGTAGGGCGAGAATCACCGGGGCTTTTGTTTGTAGCGATGACAAACCCCAGCAGCCGGACCAGATAAATTTCTCATTATGTAAGAGAGGCAGGGGCCATTGTGGCGGACCTGCAGCTAAGGAGTCTTCCCCACCTCTTTCGACCAACACTTCCGCCCTCCCCCACTCGCTATTCCCATGAAAGGGGAGCTCGGCAAACACTGGTGCACAGAGGAAGCAAATACGTTTTGATGCGGTGATATTTATCAGCAAAGGAGATGGGCTAAGTCAGCATTGGGGCACCAGGGGCTTGGAAACATCGGTGCTTCCTTGAGATTCTTGAAATCATCGCTATGATTTTTTTCTATATCAAAAATTGTGGTACATGCATTGCCTTTAAATGGCTTGGAATTTCTACTACTACTACTTTTTAATTATTCTTCAGCATATAATCCGTGGTTAAGAAAATGCCATGAGTGAATCCTATCCTGAAGAAGCGACCAGTAGGTTATTAGGACATTATCTGCAGGACAATGACAACTTAACCCAAATAACTTTTGAATTACCTTGAAAGGCATGAAAGCGAAAACAAACATTTGCATGAAATTCCCATGAATTTAACGGGTTGAACGAAACAACAAACGACAGAACAGGTTCGATCGATGTGTACGTAGTGACACGCACATACGAACACACAGAACAGTTTCATAGATCCAGCTTTCAAAAACTGAAGATTGCAATTCGTGCATCTATAAATCAGGAAAATAATACAACATCTGCAATTTCAAGCATATAAAACAACATAAAGGCCTGCCATGTGGAGCAGCTTGCGTCTATTGATCTTAACACAACTGCCCCCCCCCCCCCCCACCTCCAACACCATCAGCACCTCCACAAACACAAGCAGACACACACACACACACACACACAGACATTAATCGTTGCTGACCATCAGCTGTGTCAGTCGAAGCCATTAGGCCAGAGCTACTCACCCTGTTAGAACCACCACAAAGTCCATTACATTCCAGCCATTACGCAGGTAGGAGCCTTTGTGGAAGGCGAAGCCCAAAGCGATGATCTTGATGCCGGCTTCGAAACAGAATATTCCAATAAAGTAGGGTTCTGTGTCATCCTGCAGGGGGTGAAGCAGAGAGGGGTGAGTGACTGTCCTCTGTAATTTTACAGCGTCTTTAAGTATGCGAGTCAACTTTAAATATCTTAATTTCACAACATTTTGTGTGTGCGTGGGGGGGGGGGGTCCCCTTGCATATAGATTTTAAGATTTTAGATTACTTACTGAATAAACCACAAATACAGCAAATGTACTTTACATATATACTAAGCAATATATCAATACTCTGAGGGGTTCCCATTAAATAAATGATATTTTAGACAAATATACTGTGTATACTATAGATACAATACATAAACCATAAATACATGCATGCATACATATATACTGAGCAATGTATCAAAATATCAGGGGGTCCCCTAATATATAATATACAAACAGTACACAAATTAAACGTATAAATACACATATACACAGATATATTGAGCAATGTATCAATATATTTAGAACATCAACAAACAATGATATCTTATCCTAACAATGATTTTTTAGTAAAGAAAACCACCATTGCACAGTCAAATCTTTATTAATTTGATGATAATACAAGTAGTAAAAGTGATAACAATGTGAATAATACAACGATAAGTTTGACCAAATAGTTCCATATATGAATTTTAAGGGAAAAAAGAAAAATAAAAGCAGCATCATATGATCATTGGGTTAAAATTCTCCGGGGAAATTACTTTGAATTCACCATAGACCATACAGAGCATGAACAATTGAAAATTCCATAAATGCTAAGTCCATTAAAAATAGAAAAGAGATGGCTGGAAAATAATCTGGAAGTGGAATTAAACAATTCAACTACATGTATTTTTCATGTGCTGTGTGTTTTAAATGGGATTTTGCATTCCAAAGCGGATATGGCGATATAGCTACAGTATAGCAATAAATCAGCTGCTGAATCTTTCTAAATATTCATTTTTCCATATCAGCAGCCAGCCCCAATAAATCCACTACGACAGGTGATGCGAAATAAAAGAGGGACAAGGAGCTGAAAGATGGGGAGATGTGTGATCGTCCCGAAAAACACTCAAAAGTAGGGCAAGTTTGGCGGTAACAGAGCAAATGTTCCAGTTCTGGCTTTAAGATGATGGAAAGAGTCAAGAGATTTCAGAGGAGTCAGTAACTGTCAGGAGAAAAAGTAACCAAGTCTCACATAAGGTAACTAAGCTCCAGTTAGACATGCGGAAATACATGGCAAAACATTCCAGCGATAAAGAGAATAGAAAGAGAATGAGGGATTGATGTACCAGAGGAATCATCCAGCTGATCGCCTGGACATTACAAAACACCTGAACATCTGCAAAGGATTACTCGTGTACCACTAAATATTTCACATGGCAAAATTTAACACAAACTTTAGCTCCAAAAATACAGTATGTGATTGAATCAATTTGATCAATATAAAATTGCTTATATCCCCAAGATGTTATCCTAGCATTTGCTTACTTTTAAATGTAATGTTTAAAATGATAATTATAAGGTAAGGTCTTGGGAATATATCGGGATTTTTAATCAGGTTTTAATCAGGTATTCTAATGAAGTCATTAAGATCATTAGATCTTGTAACTTCATGGGTAATTCCTAGGGAGGTTTTGGGCATTTTCCTTCTGATTTTTAGAATGTTATTAATTAATATTAATATTATCTATGTATTTATTCACCATTTTTACAATTTTCGCAATTCATTTTCAAAGACGGCTATTTACAGTTTAGACATGGCATGTCTTTCAGATTTTCATTTCATGAATAACTAGTTCATTTATTCATTATCTATAATGCTTGTCCTGCAGGGAGGGCTGGAGCCTATCCCAGATGTCATTGGATGAGAGACAGGGTTCATCCTGGGAGCAGTTGCCAGTCAATCACAGGGCAACATATAAAAACTTACGCTCTAATTCACATGTCTGAGCAATTTAGGGTCTCAAATAATCTACCGCTTATCCTGCACTTTGGGTTTTAGGGATGCTGGAGCCCATCCCAGCTGTCATTGGGCAGGAGTTGGGGTTCACCCTGGACCGGTCGCCACTAAATTGCAGGGCCGCATATAGAGAGAAGCTAGCCATTCACACACCTGGGATTTTTTTTTTTCCAGTGAACTTTCTGTGTGTTTTTGGACTACCCAATTGAAACTGGTGAAGCCAAAGAAAACCCCACGCAAACTCATCCCGTTGGGATCGAACCAGGGACCTTCTTGGTGTGATGTGGAAGCACAAAACACTGCGCAACCATGCCACTAAAGAATGATGAATAATGAGTGAGCCATTTGTAAAAGGAAATGTGATATGGGTTAAAACAGAATTTTAGGAATTGTTAGTCCAAAGTACAGTCTATGATCTAAAATAACACTTAAATGATATTCCTTTATACATCTATATCTATGTAGATATAGATATATGTATGTATTGTAGCATTTTAGTCAGGGAAACACCCGTGTGACGGTAAAACGTCTATTTAATGAGCAATAGCTGTTGTTGGCCACAGCCACGCAACACAAGCCTGCAATACAACTAACTGTTCCCGCTCAATTCCAGGTATATATATAAAAAAAAAAAACGAATTCTTTGCACCCCAAACCACACCCTAAATATTCCCAGCAACCCCAAAATCACACAGAAAACAAGCATCAACATAAACCCCCACATTCATGGCTCGCTACTATATATATATATGTGTGTGTGTGTGTGTGTGTGTGTGTGTGTGTGTGTGTATATACATATATGTGAATATATATATATATACAGTATATATATATATGTATATACATATATATGTATGTGTATATATATATATACAGTATATATACACACCAATTTAAAAAAAATTTGAATGTTCTCATCAAAAAAATATATATATTAAAGATGTATAATAATCATCTTGTATTTGGCCCAGTCAGTGAAAGAGGGGATTAGCTGTATCCTCACCTGGATGATGCAATGGGAGAGTGGAAACAGGAGGTGGAAATATTGACACTTGTGCAGCATGACGCTAAATGGAATTTGCTGTGTGAGTGTGTGTGTGTGTGTGTGTGTGTGTGTCATTACAGCGTCATGGGCTCTGTGGTTCTTGGAGCCTGCCAGCCTCAGCCAGCGACAGGCCTCCTATGGCGGCGCTTTGATTGGACAGAGGGACTCACAGCAGTCAGTTCTTTAATGGAGAGATTACAAGAGAGCTTGAGTGGGGGTTGAGGATGGGTGCAGTACGGGTAACCTGAGGTGATGATCCATGAGGGGGGGGGGTCAGAGGAAAGCGCTGTAGGGCTGGGCTCTAAGCAGCAGAGCTGAGGAGAAGTGTAGACCCAGTCTTTTCTCTAGAAACCATCCTCAACCGGAGAGATCCGGGGAGACATCATCATTAATGCAGCGTGTTTATAGCAGCTCACTGCTTTGGATGTGGAAAAAAAAAAAAAAAATCAAGTGCGGAGAATGTGAGGTGAAACATTTGGAAGGGATGCAGGATTAAGAGGTTCAGTTTCATTTGCTTTTATACTGGTTTCCAGAGGTGTAATTTGGGGTGAAATTGGAACCGGATAAGAATCTAACCCTGGACCCTAACTTTCTGTGCAAAAGCAAGTTTAACAATTCCAGTCCACTGTGACATCACTGGACATATATTTCCTCGTCTCCTCAATGTGACCATCTTTGTTAGCAAAAGGATGTTGGAAAAGATCTGCGGCCGAGTCTGCTGATATATTGTAGCTAAAGGCAACGGCGCTAATTTTAAAATGCATCAAATTTGCTACTTTTATTACTCACATCCACACTCAGATGTTTTTTAAGTTGAGAACAGCTGGCCTCGGTTCACTATGAAAACCCCGGGGGTTGCGTCAAAGTGTTGATATGCTCAATTGAGCCTCGGTTGTTCCATGGAAGTCTGCATTTTATAATCGAATACAAGCGCAGGAAGGAGGCAGGGGATCCACCTTCTCTGCGAGCGAATCGCTTCTCCGTCTGCCTTGACATCCTCTATTGTTTCGTTGCGGGTCTGACGGCTGTTTCTTCTATCTGCTGATTTACTGCCTCCCAATTTGAAAGAGGAACGGCCTGAGCAGGACTGTATTTAAATCTGATCGATGTCGTAAAAGACATCAGAAATCATTTTATCATCGCCAAATCCATTGGAAAACAGATAGTATTCTAATTTCTTCTGAACTCAAAACGATGTTCTCCTGTTGTCACGGCTTCATTGTGTTGTACCTGCTTGTATAAAAAAAAAAAAAAAAAAAAAATCTTCCATCCATCTTTTAATCCCTTCTTATCAGCTGTCATTTGGGCATGTATTTACTTGATCCATTTGGCCAGGTCATAATATTTGCTTACTATAGAGATATAATATCTCATCTGGCTCCTATTCTTCTATTTGTCCCTCCGAGTTGTGTGTTTGTTCGAATGAATCAGCCCCGGTTGGATTAACAAGCCTCTTTGAACGGTACAGTATTGTATTGCATTGCATTGTGTTGCACTGTATGACTCTCATATTCCATGCCATTTTTCACCCTGCAAGGAAAGACCTACTGCCCGGAACGCAATTCTTCCAGAACAATCTCTGCGAAGGCCTGACACTGTTATTCAGCGAAAGACCATAATCGAATGTAAGAGATTTTGGTGGAGAAATGTAGACATTATTCTAATATTACAATACATTATCCGTAACATTTTAACGCTGAAGTAAAAACATCAACATGATAAAGGGTCTCAAATCATGCTCAGACATTCCTGAGTACACAGCAAAGTCTTATGACCAGCATCAAGCGTTGCCAAATTATTTCTTTTGAAAAACGTGATCCCATTGTTACTTTTAATCACAGAAGGTCCCCTGCCAACTGACTTTGGTTCGCATCCATTCATTCAGCTGATCTGATTGACCGATCACATCTGATCTGGCTCATCCAACTGGCGTTCGTTCATCAATTCAAGTTATTTATTTCTAAAATAACATGGCATTACATCCTGCCGGCAGCGGCTTCTGGCCACGCAGCTCCGGGTCGGGTCTAATCACCTGAGTCGAAAGTCTTCCCCCCCTCCCCGTGATCTTCCCCTCGGCCGAAAGCTCGTCTGTTCCCAGCAGCCGATCACAGTTAATGATGACAACAGGAAATTATTTCATTTGCACTTCTGCTACTGAAAGGTTCTGTGATCATTGGTTTGGAGTAATTACCAAACGTCAGTAGTCTACCGGCAGATGTTTTCAAATTAGGTGTGCTCTACATTCCCATCTCAATGCGGTACAAAGCATTCGCGCCATCGACCAACAGAAACCAGATCTAAAGTCAACAGCTTAGTTGATTTTGCCTGCTACTTAAAGGGCAAATTATTTAGGCAATGAGATTGTCAAATACGAGCAGGTGTGCAATGAATTGTCTGTCTTTGAGGCTCGCAGACGCACACAGCGGGGCAAAACCACGAAAAAACGGCACATAAAACACATTTTAATGTGATAGATTATTGCGTAAATCACCCCCGCTTGAGTTTAATGCTCTTTGATTCCTGCGGCTTCAGTCTGCTCACGCTTTCAGGTCCATGTGTTTATCAATTTGTCAAAACCCCGCAACGACCAACTACAAATGATTTGTGTGTTTCCCTTTAACACTGTGACGTTACACACATACACACACGCACACGAGCGCACCTGCCGAAAGTCATTCATTATTTACATCTGCAACGGGATCAGTATGTCTGTGGTTTTCCTGTGTTATTTTTAATCATACATCATAGTGCATTTAAAGACCGATATTAAAAATTAAACACAATACTTTCACCGACCGTAAACATTTCCTCTTTGCAGTAACACCCATGGGACGTGGGATCAGCAAAATGTTTAGGTACAGACAGGTAAGAGAAAGTGATTCTGTCTCGGTCTGAAATTGCGTCTTTTGAATCCCTACTCCACTTGACAATGTTTTAGCTTAATTTGTCTTAAAATGCCCGACCTGGTTTAATCTGTCTTTTTACCGATCGGTCCCCGTCACCTCAGTCTGCTGACAGGGAAAACCCGACATTCAAAGTTATCCCGGTAAAACTACATTTGGCTATTTCCCCATTTAAGAAGCTAATCACGATCTACATGACATACAGCACCATGAACGCTCTGTTCATTTTCAAAAGCGACTGAAAATACTTTTAGATCAACGTCCAGTGTTCCAGGCTGTCCATCCATTGACCAAAAAACATAAAAGACTTCTGCCACCAACCTCTGTATTAGCCCTTGACAACTCGAATCAGCGCTATATCTCGGCTAAACTATAATCTGGGCCGGAGAAATTCAAGTCCAGTTGCCACAACAAGATTTTGACTAGTGTGAACCGCTGAGAACCTCCATAGACGTGAACTCTGAGCATACCGACCAAAATAATAACGGAGCTCTAAAGAAAAGATTCAACACAAGCAAATGACAAACTCTAGTGTTGGTCGAATGCTGTGCAGGGAGTGGAGAAGATAAATTAGGGAGGGGAAAAACAACTACAAGAATTAGACTGAAGATCAGTTGCTCCAGAATGACGGAGTTAGGAAAAAATACCTAAAAACCATTTCTAACGAACGGGCACACCGCAGAGGACCTTAAGTTGGGGGAAAATTATGAATTATTTCTTCCATTCCCTTTCATCTCCATTCCCTTCTCCACTTCCCATCAGCTCACCTTCCCCATTTTCCACCCCCAGCACATCCTTTGCATTTATAGGTCTCACAATAATCCAGAAGAGGAACAAGCTGAGAAAGAATTAAGGCTGCGGAGACGGCTGGCATCAGCAACAGGCTCCTGAAGTCATCTTAGTGGAATAGAACCACATACGATCAGGCTGAGCCTTAAGGGGCGTGCCTCAGCTTTGGAAAACATCCTGCACGATATCTGTGCTTAAGACTCTGCAACCTCAACAAACTCCTCAACGGTTACAGAGAGGTGGCTCTTAGCTCCAAAGCTAGAGAGATATACGAGATGTCGGTCCTTTATTTCGTCGACTCCCGCTGGTGAACGCATTATTTGGACCAACCTGGAACCGGGCGATACCGTGATCTTTCCCCAAAGCAGAAGCCCGGTAGCACAGGGACTATAATATTCCTTTGTTTCTCAGCTGCCTTCATCCTGCACTCCCACACCACCCCGAGGTAAATGCTGTGCATCCCAGAGAGACGATGGTGGATTTCCCCTGCCTTCGGACACGAGTGTTAATGCAGGGTACGCATATTACCATGGTGACGCCTTCTTCTCAACAATAAATGTGGACCGACCTTACATCGGCATGAATTACTAAAAAGGCCAGAGCAGAATCTGCCTGCTGGGGAGGCTGAGGTCATTTTAAGAGCAAGGAGCACTTCTGGAGACCTTCAATGACAACATTGTGGCGTCTGCCATCTCCTATGCAATGATCTGCCGGACGGTGTGTCAGATCCAGACAAGAGGCTACACAAACCAATCAACAGCACCATTTCCGAAAGAATAATCTATGAAAAAGAAGCAACCATTCCGTGTAAAACCCGGCGGTCAACTTTGTAAAGCGCTTTCAGCTCCACGTCGCTTCGACCCATGTGTTTGAGAGACTTGGAAGGCCTTTCTGCAATGGCGCGACTTGCGCTTTCCCTCTTTAAATTACCATGGATAAAATCACAAGTAAAATCTCACACACACAAACCCACAATTTATATTTTTGTATATTTGTTCATTTTGCTACTGCGATTCAAACCTGTATATTCTATATTTCTATATCCGTGTACTTGTTCACGTTCCTCTGGTATTTGTTTTCAATCTTCTTCCTCACTTCTGGGTTTCTAGCCTATGCTGCTGGAACGGTGCAATTTCCCTCCAGTGGGACTTATAAAGGATTATCTTATTTTATAAGAGGGTCATAGAGCATTTGCAGTAGTTTCTTTCTCCAAATATAAATTGGCCTCATGAAGATGTCATATTAGCAATGACACAGTTTGGCCACATGCGGATCCAAATGCAGCTCTTCACAGATCCAGGTTTGTTAAATACAGCATATTAACATGATATTGCAATTCAAAGGGATTTGCACCATTAGCCTTTTACCGCATCTATTAAATACACACTGTCGCTGTGTCACCAAACCGCATCAAAACAAGAGTCAGTTGTGGATTTTCTTCAAGATTACTTAACACGCATTCAGAAAAGGAACACAGAGCAAGAGCAAGTTAACGGACATAATGGGATGGCATGGCGAGATAACATCTGTTCTCCTTCTAGGAGACGTAAGCACTGTTTATACTTACCAAACGCTCGGACATGGGCGTCTTGTCTGAGGCTGGAAGGTGCTGCTCCAGGGCCAACACGATGCAGTTTGCAATAATGGTGGACAGGATCATGTACTCAAATGGAGTGCAGGTTGTTAAGGTTCAAAGTCTTAAAGAAACGGCATTTTAAAAACTTGCTAACACAAAAACAACATCACTGTCAAACAAGGGAAGTAAAAAAGTTAGTTACGGTAAAGTGACCCGTCCTAAAGTCTCATCTGGTGTTTTTAAAAGTTGAAATGCATAAATGTTGGCTATTATTACCAACCCGGTCTCAAATTGCGACGTATCAAGATGAATAAGAAAAAGGTGGTATATTCAGTAGACCAATGGGAATTATTTTGTGCAAATTGGTTGAATACTACATATAAAAGTGAAAGGATCCTTTTAGTCAGGGTTTTAAGATTAAAAATAACTCCCTCCAAGACACATCAAACACCTCGGAAATATAAAAACTGCAGAAAACATTCTTTCAGTAAATGATATAATTCATTTCTAAAATAACTGAGCAATATGATCGTTTGGCACATTTGACAAATCAGCAAAAAAATGCTCAAAGTGATGTGATTTAAATATTAGCGAGAGACCCCTCATCAGTTTGTCAAAATAAACCTGTGTTTCTTTCTTTTCAAACTCCACTATTTTTAAAACACTGACTCATTTTTACAATGACTTTTTCTTTTTGAGTTAACCAATCATCTTCCCCCCAGATATGTGATAATAATTCTTTCTAAAAAGCAAAAAAATCTGGGTGACAAGGCTGAAGGCTGAAAATAACTGAAAAGTGTTCAAGTTCAACAAAAATGTATTTCAAATGTATCAATGAATAAAGCAATACAGCATATATTTCCGAAATGTTTAAGAAGGGCCTCATAAACACAAAAATGAAACTAAACCTCATATAACAACTGTGGCTGAAGTAATATTATTAAGTTTATAATTTCACAAAACTCATAGTGCATATACAGTATGAACATACAGCAAATATTTAGCCCAATAAATATGGTTTATGGCCAGCATGCTTTGACATCTCGTGCTAATTTGAACGAATGACCGTTTAAAATCCTACGTTTGGTATCTGAAAACATAATACTGCTCTTTTTGTAATGATTGTAGAAAGCACTGCAAAATAAAGGTACGCTGTGTAACTAGTCAGATTTTTAGATATTACTCTTCAGATGGGAAAAGGGTCTTTCCTCTCTTGATACATTTTGTTTTCGGTGTTTTCGCGAATCCCTTAATCATTCCTGTGCAACGTTTGATTTCTTTCTAATTTTACAGCCAATTGGCTCATGGTGTGTTGGATATTATTTGTGATTATATCATAATGTTAAAATGGATATCGCTGAGGATCAGGTGGGTGTTTAATTTTCATGGAAAGTGTGTGACCAGCCGAAATGTCGAGCTATCGGGGTTTTTCCTGGAAGAAGGTTATCTGCTGCATGTCGTCTTTAAGTCTCGGACGAGGGAGAAAAACCCCAGATTGCAACATTTAAATGATTTGAATGGCATGCATCGAATATGGCGACGCTTTCTCAAAATAACAAAAACACCTGGGCTGTATCTCCGAGCGAGGGTCTCTCTCTCTCTCTCTCTCTCTCTAATGCCCCCCCTTGTCTGACACAGCGCCTGGGCGGGGGATGGAGGGCTGTAAACTCCACAGGTGGCGCGACACTCCAGCGCCACAGGGTGGATGAATGACACAGGAAGTGCCTTCGACAGGATATGTCACCATCGTCGGCAGAGACACCCCACCCTATTACTACAATCTCCACCTCGGCCCTGCAGCTCAAAGCTACATCGCATTTCCACTTGTAGTCTCAAAGCAGACCCTACATTTCCCAACAAGGCAATTGTGTCTTATTATGCTGCTGAAGGCTCAAGAGGTTCTCCATAACCTGGAGGAGAAAGAAATCTGCATGATAGATAACCAGCGGCCTTCCAACCACAGACTCATGACCTGAAAGATCCCCTACAAATAAATGCGTCATCGAAAAACGTAGCAATTCTGACCCTGACATCACCGGAATGAAAATACCCTTGACTTTTCCATGTCGATAAGTTTGTCAGTGAACTTTTCCCTCACAAAATAAAACTTTAGCTGCCAACTGTGATCCTGGGGGGGTGGGGGTGGGTCGTTCTCTAAACATCTGCCAGTTCAAATCCTGCAATCTCACGACGTCGACGAAGCATCGCACATCCCTCCCCAACATCCAGAAACATTCAACCCCGAGCGACGAGACCCCGGTAGAAAGGCTGTTGGGGTAATGGGTGGGAAAGAACCGGTTTATCACATGGTATCAGAGAAAGGATATGGCCATTCAGTGATCTTTTTGGCGTATTTCCGAATGATATTATCCTCGCTGAAGATAAAAAGCGACCGGTTGACGGTGAGACAGTTCTGCTTGACGGGAATGGGGTTGTAGATGGCCATGGTCCGGGCTCTTTGGGCCATGGTTTGCTTGTACATCCTCTGGCCCCCCGGGGGGCCCGGCGGCCGGTTGGCCCCTCGGGCCGGGCCTGCGGCGCCGCTGGCCCCGTATCGGCTGGACAGCTCCTCCTCGAAGCGGGCCATGGTGGGGAAAGCGCGGATCGTGCTGGTCGAACCTGAACGGACGGCAAAACCCGGGAGAGAGAAGGCGCATCACACGGTCGTCCCGTGAGCATTCAACGCGCGGCTCCGCGGCCGCCCATGCCGGCGCTCGCTCCCGCGGGAAATTGTTGCTCAAAGTTAGGATTCCCGCACCTCCCGCGGGTTCATCCCGCCGCCGCCGGCTTCCTCCGGCGGGTCCTCGAAGTGGCCGCGGAAGCAGCGGCGCGTCACAGAAGACGCATCTTCCTCCCCCTTCCGCGCCCCGACCTCCCCCCCCAATCCCCCCCCCCAAAAAAAACCCTCCTCAAGGCAGGAGCTGCATCACTTTGCGGACCCGGTCCCCCCCCTCTGCCTCCTCCCAGCCTCGCCCCGCTCGCACTTCCCGTCCCTCGGCCGATCGGCTGAAGCGGAAAAACAAACAAACAAAAATAAAAATTAAAAATCACGGCTGCTCCTCTTCAATGTGCGGCTCCGCTTTTCTCCGGCGCTCCTTATCAGCCGAGACTCCCACGTGACCTCGGAGACGCCAGCCAGTGGCTCCACCTGGACGAGCCCTGTTTCCATAGCAACAGGGAGGATGGCGAGCCACACCGGGATCAAGTTGGAATATTTCGACGCCTCCGTCACTTCCGGTGTTCCTTTCAAAATAAAACCTGCGTGTGTCCCTTCTGAATGATTTTCTTTGCTTTTTTTTTTTTGTTCCCAAACATATTTTCTTCTCGAAACATTACTCCATTTTGTACGACCAAATTAAACCTCTCGGTATATATTTTTTTTTTGCTTTAACCCTTGTGTTGTCTTGCGGGTCAAAAGTGACCCACTACCATTTTTAGCTGTAGAAAAAACACCTTAACCTATTTTTTTCCAACTTGAAATTTAATGACTTTTCTTGAAGAGACTCCATAATTAGAAAAAGTGATATTTCTTTTTTGTTTATGTTTCCATGTGGAAACATGCTGTACACCACTGGGGTACAAAGATTGTCTTATTTGTCATTTTTGACCCATAGGACAAGGGGAGTAAACACAATGTTAATACCGCACAAGGGTTAAATAATGCATGACTTTTGCGTTTATCTTTCCCCAGATATGAAATTCTAATATTTTGCAAAAAACAAAATTTCTTGCACGCTTTGATTGCTTTGTATGTATGCAGGAGAGTTTTCCCACTATCTTATGCCGATCTTTGCTGGCCCCTTGTAGTTTAACACCCGAAAGCCCAGGTGTCTATGTTGGTGTCCTATCCAGGTGCACATGTGATGCACGTACCCGTGCTGTGCTTCACAATGCGGGATTGCAGAATGTTGAGGCACCATGAACAAAACTGTTTGCTTTGTAAATCAGCCCCCGAGGTTTTCCCACACGGTTGAGCATGCTTTAACAATGCATTCATTACCGTGCACGAATCCACAACAAAGTGAGGTCTGTACGGTATATGCAAACTGCAACCCTAGTTAGCAACAAAATACACACACATACGTGTGGGAAATTATAATGGGTCATGTGCTTCTCCGAGCAAATTAGCACTGGCTCCTTGGAGTTGCTCGGACATGGCAACAGCCACACCCAGGAATTAACAGTGTTAGCCCAATGGCTAAACTACGTGACGGTAGCCAGTGCAAAAAGTGGCATAATCTCCCAAATCTTTGCACAAAGTGCTCAACAGCTCCCAACAGATTCACTGAAGCATGTGGCCCAAGCCCTTAGTGGGTGGAGCGACATGCTGAAAGTAGCTGACAAACTGCTTCACTATTCGCATATTTCTATTCCATAAGAGGATCGTAGTTATCACTACAAGGTGAGACCAGTGGGCTAGAAGGTATATCGAAGGTTACCATGGAAGAGGGAAGGGCTTATTGTTCAAGAACATCTGGCAGAATTAACAATGGACTCAAACCCTGAAACCCAGGAAGCTTTTCATCTGAAGTCCCTTTGGACACCTCAACATGGAGTGTAAGAGGATTTCCCACCGGGAAGCTGAAAGTTGCAACAGCAGAGATAAGACGTGCAAGCACACATTTTGGGTGTGTCCAAGCGCTTGTAGGTTCTCTGCACGAAACGGAGTTGAGGTTTTGTATTCTAGAAATGGTTGGAAGAAAAGGGACTGTGGCGGGGAGTTCACGTTGTCCAGTGCGGTGGACAGCTGTGATCGGGTCTTTGTACGTCAAACGGGTCACCCGCTAAATACCATACTGAGGAAGATATATGCATCTACAAGTGGCCCTGCAAGACATTGAAGAGTTTTAAAATGTTGTCCTGAAAAGTGTTGCCAGCACTCCCAAGGGAGAGAAAATTATTTTGATGGGAGATTAGAATGCCAAAGTAAACAAGAGCAACACTTGCAGCAAACACATTGGCCAGTTTGGCTCTGAGGAAGGGAATCACACAGACTTCACACACAAGCGTATGAAGACCGAAAATTGGACATATGTTGTGGATACAGAATAGGAGTCAGGCAAGGTGGGATCCTTTTACCATATCTTTGTACCATCCATGCAGAACAGAGAGTTGTATGAAGGCTAGAGATGGCACTTGCCAAATATAGCATCTAATCCGATGGCCAAAAAGCGAAATTGTCTAATCAGACCAAAGAACCTTCTTCCAAGTGACCTTGGAGTCTTCTGCATGCCTTTTTACAAATTCTCGCTAATATTTCATGTGAGACTTTTTTTTTTTAAACTGCGGCTTGCTCTTATACTGATGAACCAGATACAGCTTTTCTGCACTACAATCACTTGACACAAGTCACTTGCACTCAGGTGATCACCATTTCTCTCATTGGGACACTGCTGGCATCGGCTGTCTGGATCTGTTGAATTAGGTCAGTCACTTAAAATGAGGTTGAATATTTCCTCCCAGCTTATTTAATAGTATATATTTTTAATTATTTTAATTATTGTAGTTTGCAAAAATTTGTTGTTATGTTGACATGAAAGAAGCTCTTTTTTGGCAGTTTCTTGTCAGAATAGCCAAATATTGTTCATGATTTCATCATAAAACCAACAAAAAAGGAAAACATCCAACCGGGATGAATGCTTTTTATAGGCAATGTGTGCGTGGGTTTTAGAAGAAAAGCTTTTCATGGTTTACCTACTTTCCTAGTTTGGTTGGCAATTTTAACCTATTGTTGTCTTTGTAAATATCAAACAAATCACATCAAATAATCTGGAAATAATAACCAAAGCAAAGTTGAAATATATTTAAAGATTGCTATATTTTCTCAGGGGCATACATTTGGTGATCAATTCATATGTTGATTCTGAAATACTGCTGTCCTGGATTGACAAAGAAAAGTAGTGGAACATTGTATCTTTAAACTTGCTGTCTTTCTTTATAATCAATAAATGCAAGCGAATCATGTTCATGGAGGTCTCCAGAAACACAGTATTTGGGTACCAGCAGAACGGCTTTGCAGCTATTTCCAAGATTGCACCATACCCTTTCAGATAAGTTAATTTATTTAGCGTTATTACTGACATGACATCAACCCTACACAGTGGTGACCTTTAAACTGTGTTTTGCGTGGAGATCAGCACGGATCATTTCCTTGATGTCGCCTGGATGATTAACTATACTGCACTGGAGGGGGTGATAGGAATAAAAAAAAAAAAGACTTTTTAGAGACTAAGCAACTTGATTTTGACCTTTGATTTGGGCCAGCAAATTCTGCAGCCAGATCAGAGAGCCATGCAGTCGAGGAATGGAAAAATAAAGGAGGGTGTCCTGCCCTGTGCCTCCCTTAAAACTAAAACAGGACTGCAGGATGGATTTGATGCTTAGAGGTCCCTAAATAGAGATTTCATCCAAAATAATATTACCAATTTTTGGTGTACAAACACCAGCACCAGTCAACCCTCTTAAAGGCCTTTCCTTCACCATGTTTAATGTGCAAAAGTTGTCAGATTTCCTTAAATCCACTTAAATTGGAGTGTGTCTTTCGGGGAGTTAATTATACAATTTGCATGATTTTACCGTACAAAAAAAATATTTATTCGTTATCTCTACCACTTATTCTGCACTCAGGGTCGCAGGGGGGCTTGAGCCTGTTGCAGCTATGGCACCTTTTTAATTTGATAGGAATGAAAATGGTTTGTTTTGCTCGACAGTATATTCTAACGCCTTACTTTAGATTAACCAGTCAAAGTTAAAACATTCTTGCTTGTTGAAAAGTGCAGGACCAACCTAATATTGTGTTATTCTCCATGATTCTGGTTGGACGCAAACGGCGGCGAAGACATCACAATGATGGAAGCTGTATTTTAGAAATGTGTTTAATTGCTGATTAGACACAATGGAGAAAAAAAAAAAAAAAAATCACACAGGCAAAATACGATTTCATTTCATAAAACCAAAACTGTGCTGAACAGTCAGTGAATGTTAAAATCATCTCAAGTGAAAAAAAGGGACAAGATAAATCTACAAACAGGGGGTGGGAGGGGGGGGGGGCTGGTCTCCATGAACCGTGGAGACTTGACACCACAATAATTTAAAACTTCCTGTTCAACATGTGGAGGGTCGACACAGTCAGGGAAAAGGTCCCGATGGCTCAATTGTCAGTGGGGTGAGAAGAGTGCATGTGTTCATGTCTAAGCACCTTTTCATCTACCTGCTGGCAGATGAGTGGCGACACCTGGGTGACCCACACTGGCAGCTCAGGTACTTACTTTTCACCCTCCAGTAGTGGTCGCCGTAGTCAAGCCTGAGGAAGAGGAAATGTCAGGATGAAAATCTTGTGGTGATAATGTATAGAAACTGATTCATCCCAATCAGCGTTTGCAGGTGTCTGTATGTGTGTATTTGTTTCTTAAACACCTCTGGAATCAGGGGCTTCAAAACTATTTTAGAGGATCCAAGATTAAAAATACCTAAAAAAGGTCAATAATTAAAAAAAAAAAAAAATGCTGCCCGTTTTCTTTTTTAATTCTTAACAGACAGTCATGTGCATTTGTGCATTTCACGCTTAATATTTCTATTTTTTTATTTTTGTGTCCATTGCTTGCTTCACTCACTCAATACACTTCACGAATTGGCGGTTTAGTGGAATTTCTGTCTGAAGAACATAAATCCAAATGAATAAATAGGGTAGTGCAATAGATGGTTTCACACTACTTGAAAAAATAGCTAGAAAAAGCCAAGGTGCTCCATTATTGGTCCAAAAATGTGAAAATTAACAGTAATGCAAACAATTTGTTTGTTGTTAAAGTCAGGAAATGTTTCAAAAACCATGAGAATCAACCATTTAAGTTCATTCTTAATATATATATTTTTAGTATATTCACATATCTAATTTCAATTTTAATGTCAGCCAATTAGTGTGAAAAAAGCATATTTCCTAAGAATAGAAACCATTCAAATTGAATCCCAGTGAAAATAATAGTATGTGCGGTCTATTTTACGTGGATGTTTTGCTTGCTATCTATTTATTCGTGGATGTCTTGCTATCTTCTGTCTCTCTATTTATATTCATTTTCCTTTTTTTCCATTATAACTGTTACGCTGCTGTGACAAAGGCATTTCCTCTATGGGGATCAATAAAGTTTATCTTATTTTATCTAATATCCAAAGCCCTTTCTCTAGAAATATGCTGCAATTTCTGATAAAAATCCTTATTATCCTCTAATTTACATTTGATTGTATTGGGACTGTATTGTGATTATGAGAATTGGTGGCTCACCCTAACTGGTCACCGGCCTTGACTGGCCTGCTGGAGAAGAAGGCGATCCGTGGGAAGCGCAAGTCTTGGTGCATGGTGAAGACCCTCACTGCCAGCAGGTTGGGTTCACATAGATGATTGATGAAGCGGCCAATGTTCCCAAAGACTCTGGCGTCGATGCAGTGGTCTTCGCCAACCTGGACGAGACCAGCCGTTTACAGATTGTGTTTGAAAGTGCGACAGGCTACATTTGGATGATGCTACAAATAACCAAGGATAAAACATTGACAAGGCAACCAAGCACATAACGGTACTTATGGTGCTGCAGCTTTTATGCTAACACTAGCTATAAGCGACAAAGTAGGAGCTCCTCGTTCTGCAGTAAGTAGCTCAAACATATTCAGTCACCTTGTTGTCGAGGGTGAAGAGGAAGGAATCGTTCTCGCGCTTGTCGGCCTCAGAGTCGCTGATGATTTCACCGACGTACCTGTGGAAGCATGGAGTGGGGGGGGGGTTCAGTGCACAGCCGCTCTTTAATATTTCATGCCATCAAATAGGAAATACGCCGCTCTCTCTTTGGGAGAGCAGGTCCTCACTCGCAAATGAACGTTCCCTGGGGGATGTCCTGCATGGCCCTCACCCCCCAGCCCATCTTCTGGGTCCGGAAGAGCTGCAGTCGCACGCTGGAAAACACAATGTCTCCCATCATTAATGACTTCCATTGTCCGGCAGGTAGAACCACCAAGGATGCGCTGGATAATCATTTGGACAATGGATGTTGACCAATGCAGTGTAGCGTCTTTCACCATTTTAAAAATTATTTTCTCTTCTGACAAGTACTATAGCTCCTTGACAAAAAGGAATATTGCACATCTTGCAGGCTTTAAAAGAAACAATAATAAGTTAAAAAAAGGAGGACAAACAAAAAGAACTGCAGTAGCCATATTCTTATGTAACAAGCCGCTTCAGCTAGCAAGATTAAACTGGAATTTTAAAGCTTCTGATATAAAATATTTGGTCTGTGTTGTTTTTCGGTTTATTAGGCTTGGAATTCACTCTCAGTCTCCCTTGACTTAAAAAAAAAAATTCAACTTGGCCTTTTTTTTTTTCCCCAATTAAAAACAGAATTGGGGACAACTTGATATATATTGTGGCTTGATAAACACAATAGACGTTCTTTCAGCTGTCGATTGCATTCAGATTATTGCTGTGAAGCATCAGCATGTGAACTGATAAGGGCTACGCAGGGAGGAATGGATCAGCAAGACAGAGGAAGAAGCTCACCGGAGCCCGTTCTGCACCACTCGGTTCCTGCAGGTCCTCCAGCAGGAGCAGGCGTGGTTGCACTCAAACAGCACCGGGGGCTCCTGCTGGCAGAAGTCCAGAGGCAGCCGACCCTCCTGGAAACACCCAGAGAAACACATTGACGCCGGCACGCCTTCATAGGTAAGCCTGCTCTCATGACACAGTCCGTATCTTACCTTCATTAGGAAGATTTAGTTAAATATAGAAAATGAATATAAATCATCATCCATCAATTGTTTGCCAATATATGGGTAGAATGACATAATTTCATGTTCATTTTGGGGTAATTTTTTGATAGAAGTTTTTGTATGTTTTAAAGCCAACTGATTGCCAGTTTGCTCCTTGTGTAAAACAAATGAATTTACAAAGGAAAAAATGTATCCCGATTTTGCAGTTCTGCAGTTCTACAGTTCTTAAATGGTGCAGAGCGTGTCATTTCAGGACGCAAGGGGTATAATTGATAATAACACACTCATATACTAAGATAAACTTCGACAATGGTAAATCAAAGCAAAAAGTGTAAATCAGAATCTTAAACTGTCCCCGAAGGGAAACTGGTTCTACGATGCCGTTGCGTTTGTGTGTTTCTGTGTACTTACATCGTCGTACCAACAGCGCAGGCTGAGCTGGCCACACATACAGGTGCTGGACGAGCAGTCATCTGTACAGCTGCAGTGCTGCCAACACAAGGTTTCGGGCTGTTACACCTCAGGAAATCATTGCATTTAAAAAAAAAAAAAAAAAAAAAAGCAATTACCAGCATACATCATTTGTTTAAGTGAAGCAGCAACAGGGATTCTCAGCTGCTTTGCTTTAAAAGGTGCGGCCTCATAAACCAGAGGTGCCAATCTCTCCTTCCATTTGCGGGTGAACTTCCGATTATTGTAAGTGTGTTACTCTACAACTGATTCATCTTTAGTGGCTATTGCACAGTATTATAACTGGCAAACTATGAAACGGGAAATAATGGAAGACGGATATTTGTATAAACAATTAGTACATAGACATTTATGCATTCAGCAACATGTAGTTTACAGACATTGTGCCTTCTAGAATTGCACGGCACAAATAATATTTTTTCTCTCACCACATGAAATGGGCCGAATTAGTTTTTTTTTTTTTTTGTCTGACATTCTTTGTCCCAGTGCGTCTTATGGAGGGACATGGGAGCTCTCCTGGGATCACTGATAGAGGGAAACTAACTTCTACTTGGAGGTAAGGATTATAGAATGTGTCTTTATCAATACAGCCACAAAACAACCCAACCCAGGGCATTGTATCCTAAGACAAATGACTTTCCACTCTCTTTGTGCTGTTTTCCACAACCCCTTAAGTTACCTGCCCACAGGGAAAAGTTAGTATTTGCTGCTCACGCATTGGCTCCTGGGAACGATATGACCTGAGAGGGAACCACTGACTGGAACTAAGGCTTATAGGGTTTCCATCTAAATGCAGATTATGCTGTTATTCTCTCGCCATTAAAATTCTGGGGGCAACATTTACCTCATATTGCTACGTTGTAGCAAATACCATGCCTAATACTACTTTCAACTCACTGTATTTATTTGTTCCCTTTGATATGAATAGATGCAGTGAACATGGACAAACTGAAACCAGGCTGTCTGATTAGGTGTGTCACAGAGGAAATGCTGATTTGGTCTTTTAGATACAAAAGAAAAACAGAAAAATCGACCCAAACTCAATTAGATGTACTTTTCGCCTTAGGTGGTTTTTCTAAAAAGCGATAGAACCGGCACTTCGGCAAATTGGTTGGAGGGCAGCTGACATTGCGAAACAAAGTCACTGATGGACTTCTGCAGCTCTTGTGTGCCCACGTCTTTGCACTGAGGATGAAGAGCATATTCCTTTAAACTTTTAAATCAGGATTTGATATCTTGAATGTAAATCAGCTGTATGATAATTATTTCCAGGGTAATGGGGAACCCTTCTCGTCCCTATATTACAATTTGACATCATCTAAAATTGCATCAGGCATCTGATGATGGAGAGCTGCATGAGGCAGAGTACTGGGGCGAGGCGTCCCACCTGCAGGTGGGTGATGTCCTTGTCAATGTTGAGAGGGGACGTGACGCAGCTGTCAGGGATGTATTTGAAGTTCTCGGGACACAGCTCGCTGTCCACGCCATTCACACAGGTTATAGGGATCGCCTCATAGCCCCGGGAAATGTCCCTGGACAAGGACAAACCGGATGGTACGGAGAATAATCCCACAGAGATTCGTATTTTATCTTAGAAAGTCAAACAGACACCTCTGCAGGCTCTGTCCAAGATCTATTCATCTGTTTTATAAGTAATAAGTAATGCATTACTATGAAATTTTATTATGAACATTGTGAGGCTTATGAATTGAGGAGCACATAACTGGAAACTCATATTTATTTTAAGTATTTTAGAAATAAAAATTCCTTGTCATTTTCTTGTTACTGCTAATAGCCTGCCTCACATTATTTTCAAATGTGAATTTCAGTAAGTTTGTGGGGAGTGTGTTGCAGCAGGCTGGTGCAAGTTTGTCAAATCAAATATCAGTAACATATCCTGTCCAGAATGCATGCATAGCAATCACACATTATCTTGTATGAAGCATGTGAGACTGAAATCCAAATCATTTGTTTTATCAATGAGTTCCAAAGATGCAAAGTAGAGTGGAGACAGGAGCCATATCCAGTTTCAATAATAAATCAATAAATGAAATGTTAAAACTTAAATACACACATAGCAGAGAGTATGTACCTGCTGAGCATTCGCTCTCCTTGGCAGTCACGGTCTCTTCGGGCATCTGTCAGCTTCTTGCTAGCGTTGAGGGCAGCCCACACCTTGGAGCCATACAGGCAGCAGTCCTGAGGCGTCTGCCCCTCCCGGTTCTTCTTGTTGACGTCAGCTCCGCGAGACAGAAACAACCTGCAGATTGATTTGGATGTTGACAAGTGTTTCAAATGTCCAGTATGTTCTGATGTCAAAATATGGCCGGTACGGAAGCTGTCAAGGTGAAATCCAGACCTTGTGCAACCAGGTTCATCAAGCTTAGGCCCACAAAAAATGTGCACAATTACAGTGTTCGCGTTTCCAGAAGAGTGTCTGAACCTTTTCAACCACAACAAAAATGTCAGAACAGTGATATCAGTGTCTTTATACTTGTCAGGCCTATCCACTCGGTGATGTTATGCCATTTTTCAGATTTTAGGGCTTCCGGTCAAAGAAGAGTTGGAAGAAGTTCTAGATGAAGAGTTTTGATACTCCTATGTTTGCCTAATTTAGACATTGTGTGTGTGTGTCTCGTCTAAACCTGACTAGTTATATTATCTTCACCTAACAATTGTTTTTGCACACATCAAAAAAAAAGACAACCTGCAAAGTAAAAAAAATAGGAATAACAAAGTATTCAAGAAGTCAAAACAAGTGTAGAAGTACATAATTGTAGCTTGAAAGACACTCAGCGGTCCCAATTTTTAAAACAGAATATTGATAGGCTTTCTGTCCAACAAAGACATCCAAGCATTGCAGCCAAACTGCAGCTGAAGCGGTAGAAGGAGAAAACAAGTTGGACTGGCAAGCCATTTTTCTGGTGAAAGAAATAATGATTTGAAAATAGGATGGAAAGCAAAAGTACCTGTGCGACCAAGAGAAAGGCCAATACTCACGTAACGCATTCTAGGTGGTTCTCTCTGGCAGCTATGTGTAGCGGGGAGTCTCCGTGAACGTTCAAAGCATCCAAATCACAGCAGGCGTCCAGCAGAGCCTGAGCAACATCAGCACAGCCCGACAGCGCTGCCCAGTGCAGGCAGACATTCTGTTCCTGGGCACACAGCAGGTCAAGAGGTCAGCTGGCAGATGACTGTAAACAACAGCTTAGCTGCCTTGTTTATATTCCTCAACATAAATTTGAATTTGTGTTTGGAAGGACGGTAGCGCAGGCTACCAGGTACTGAAAATAAAGGGTCCAGAAATCCCACACATCCACTGGAACAACAAGTAGTTACAGGATGCAAATGATTTTATGGTTGCTGGAATTCCTTTGGAGTTTTTCCCAGATATTTCTTGCTGATATTGGGAAATAAGTCTTGGGATTTTTCTGCTTTGTTTTATCAAATTTTCTGTTTATTCCCAATTTTGTGATGCTATTTCATGTAAGACATTTTCTAAATGTGCTATGGTTTCATATTATGATGTTGGTGTTCCTTCTGGGCTTTTAGTTGTTGTCATTCAAATTTTTTTTTGTGTGTTTTGTTGACTACATACTTAACTCTCAACAATATATGATCAAAAATATATTGATGTGTTCCATCACTTGACAAGTTTCACAGTAAAAATATCAAATCTGTTATCAGAGTTGAGACAATATTATATTTGTATTGCCCAGGACTACAGATGGAAATTAGCTATGAACTACAATCTGGTATAAACATCTCTGCCTCTGTGCTTAATGTAATTGTACACTGTCCTCATGAACTTCTAAACAAACAAAAAAACAACAGTTCGCATGCAAGGGTTGAATAATGTATCAGGTAGATCTACCTTGTCTCTGATGTTGACGTCAGCTCCCTTGGCCAGCAGCAGGTTGAACACCTCCCTGTGCTTGTACTCAATGGCCCAAGTTATCGGGGTCCATCCCCCATCATCCTGCGCACACGAGATTTACTACTAACGCACAGCTGAGCCCGGACATGTCGGTATTTCAGCAGAGGACAATTGGCTGACTGCTGCGGCAGACCGATGGCTGCTGGCAGCTGGGAGTGAATCAAGCTAGGTGTTTTTACCTGACAGTTGATGTACTTGGATGCCTTGGAGAGCAGATGATGAACGACATCATAATGTCCTGGCTTGGCTGCCAGATGCAAACAGGTGAAGCCTAAAATATCCTGCAATGAAAACTCCCGTCAAACAAATGCAGAGCTGAAACACCCAAAAGGGTCATTCATTTGGTGTCTATTATTTTATCTTTGTGTGCAAAAGAGATAGGAAGTGGGGAAATGGGGCAAAATGAAGTCTCAAAATGTTCATCAAATATTATGTGATGTAATAATACAAAAACAAAGTGTGCAAAAATTCCCACCACTGACACTTGTGAATGAGATGTCAATCTATGATTAGGGTCAGAGATTTCCCATTATGAAGTTGTATACTCTCTTTTGCTCTGTAGTGAAATCATTATGCATAGTTTCTTGTTGTATAGTATGTTATAAGTACACAATTTTGTGCTGCTTCTCTAACACAGTTGAATTCTTCAATAGAAATAGCTGAAGGAAAACACTAAACTAAATGAGTATGAAAGTCCAACATCAGACATTTAGGGGTTGAGTCCTTTAAGACTGCAATTTCTGATGTCAAATTTCAAGAGAGGAGTAAAAATAAGATATGATCATTTGGAGTTTTGGGTTAAAATGTCAACACATGGATTTTTTCCTCAATTTAACAGTCTTTGTCATTCGGACTATTCCAGCAAATCAGATTGTGCAATTGATTAAACCACATGACAAGGTTTGTTGTGTTCTCTATCAACTCCACATGGATATATAATTTCTAGCAACAATGTATAGAAATGCTTGCCTTTTAATTAACAATAATGATCATAGCTACATAACTTATAAACAAGAAATAAGATCAAAGTAGTTTTTCAATTCATTTTAAACTATTGCAGGACAAGACAGTAAAAAGTTACTTCATAGTTGATGTTGATACCAAATGGGATTTAAACCTCAGCTTTGAGCCCTCTTGTACATGTTTCAATGCTCCAGACAATAAAGGGCAGAATCCCAAGCTAGCAAGAATGATAAAGGGAGGCGGAGATCAGCAAAAAGGATAAATGAACACAAAGAAATCTGTTTATTCAAGACATACAGAGAGACCAGCCAGCTGGATGGTATCAGCTCCACACATCACCAGAGAATTTATGGAGGGAGAATGTATTGAGAACAGCAGAGCGAGAAGTGAGAAATGTGGCCAAAGTCTAAACTCAGCAGAGTAAACTAGTCGATCAGAGCCGAAAATGTTAGATTATGTAAAGGGGAGTTCAAGAAGCTCTGAAGAGACAAGCTACAAGACTTAATATTGAGAGAACGCACAGAGTTCGCCCACACCCGCTGTAGCTGAGACAGCACAGAGCAAAACTCCAGGCTTCCCAAACAGACAGCGGAGAGAAAACAGGATAAAATGGCATTGCAATCACATTCAAGGGTACACCAGGAAGATGAAGATCGGATTTTCTCCAGGTGGATCTTCTATAATTACCATTAACATCATCCCAATTACAGCTGCTCCATTTTGAGAAGATGTCGAATACATAATACACTTACTGACAGTGCAAGTGCAATTTGACTTATGATATATAAGCGCAAATCATCAGTCTCATAAGTCTCATGCTTGAGGATGGGGTTAATTTGGGGGTGCAATTCTGAAGCAATGGCACACTCTCACTGACTCGCTCATAATTAAAATATGAAAATGTAGCTCCTCTGTGACCAGAACCAAAGCTCAGACCAGAGGAGTTTGTGGAAATAAGGAGCGTAAAAGTTCAAAGTTGGGAAAGTATACTGTGAAGCAGACCAGGCTGCAGCTATTAAAAGACCACCGCTGCGCATAGTCTGCATCACAAAAGCATGTGCCAAGCATTTACAAGAGATGCACATCAAACACAGCCACGGGGTATGTACCTAAAACTATCTATTCCAAATACAGGGCCTCAATTTGCTGATTTAAAGCAGAAGAATAAATCAGTCTTTATTGCATCATTGTACCTTGTGGTTGATCACGGCTCCGGCCCTTAGCAGGTATTTTACTGTGTCCAGACGGTTGTTTTCACAGGCAGCCATCAACGGGGTCCTCTGCTCCTCATCCATCATATCCAGGTTAGCTCCAGCCTACACAAACGCACACAAGACCTGACTACGGCATCCCGACATGAGACCAGGCCAAATTAAAAAGCATATGAATAAAGAGTAAAGTGTGTAGTTTTGTTTGTTTCTTTTACGTTCCACAATAGAGGTTTTTAAACTTCATATTTGTAGTCAGATGACAAAAACAAAAAAGAATCTGGACACTTCAGATATTTTCAGACAGACTCAGTCGTGTCAGAAAATGAAAATTCTGCTGACAAGACATTTAACTATGAGCCCTTGTTTGATGCTTCAGCCATAATTCAAACAACTTTCAACTTAATGTTGTTAAGAGCAAAACATACCAAACCAGTATGATAGCCTTGCATGACATCGTATATTTTCATACTCTGTTATTGTGGGTAATAGAGTACTCTTTCTACAGTATGAGAGAATGCCCATCCCATGATCACAGATCATTATTTTCTCTGTCCAAAGTGACCACTTCAAAAAGTTATTCAATAAATATTATTATTCCCTTTTTAAGGGAGTTTGGAAAGTGTGTCCTCACCTGAACCAGCATGTGGCAAATCTCCTGGTGACCTTCAGCAGCTGCTGCATGCAGAGGGGTGCGTTTGTTTTGGCCCTCCATCAAAAAGTTGGGATCCTTTCCATCAACTGCAATGTGCAAAGTTTGATCTATTGTCGTAAAAGCATACATGTAAATGAAAAAAATACATTTGATTCCTCGCAGGTAAAAAGCCCAGTTACCAAGGAGATGAATGACCTTCTGCAGCTCCCCCTGTTTTGCAGAGATGTACAGCTGCCTGGTAGGGTACTTCACCTTCTGGGGTTTCAGGCTAAAACAATAAAGCACTGGATCAATTATTAACGCTAAAGTAAAAACCTAACCGAGACACTTTTAGCAAACCGATGTTGAAATATTTCATAGCCGATGTTACTTCTCATCATCCAGAGCCATCAGGATACCCTCCAGTGACTCTTTAGGCAGTCTGTCGGGTGCACACAGAGCTTCGCCCTTTAACCTGGAGGTAATGATCTGGGTTTTATGATATTACACTTCTTTAGCAGTAATTATGAAATATCAATAATTCTGATGTGAACGTTTACCTGCTCTGACCCTGCTCTCTGCTTTTATGTGGCTCGGTGGTCTTCTTAGCGCGGAGTATCTGTGGAACGGCAGGCGTGGCAGGCAGTGATGGCAGGGCAGCTACAGGAGGGACCAGTGGGAGTGAAGGCCCAGGAGTCGATCGAGGGACAGAAGCCGCTGGTTCAGACTTCAGCACTGTGACTTCCTTCGCCCCACTGGCATCCTCGCCACAATGGGGGCAAAACCTGCTCTCCTTCAAGATGGAGGCACAATCTCGGTGGAAGCGGTGGGAGATGCTGCCATAAGGTCGGCACTCCATAAAGGTGCCCTGATAATGGAGAGATGTTAAAGGGGTTAAAATGGGGAAGGAGGGGGAAATATGTTTGTGTGTGATCATCAGGATACGAAGCATGGTGACCCCTCACCGCCCTGCAGAAGAGCCCACAACCAGGGCAGCACTGGTGCTTCACCATGCCGGCCCGGTGGTCCTCACACAGAACCAGCAGGTGAACCGTGTTTGAGGGCCGCATCATTTCCTGTTTCATCACACGTCTCTGGCAGCGATTGAGCTGTGGAGAGAAGACCAGCTTATGATGCTTGACTTAATATCGGATTTCAATCTACTGTATCCTTGTGACTTTTTTGAATTAGCCAAAAATAATTCATCCCAAATTGTACAGTAGAAGTTCTAAAAGTACTGGACCCCAAAGCACAGATGCTGTTTGCATTGCAACTGAGCTGTAGCATTCTAGCATATTCATCAACTGTCACGATTGGTGGTGGAAGTGCAGCCCTCATCCCCTCTACTCTCGGATTAATTATCTCAGCTTTGCTCAATAAAACACAAAAACCTATCCACTTATGTTTTCTCATCAAATTCTACTGATTTCTTTCAGTGGAAAACAAAAAAACTACTGTACTATCACTGAAAAAGACACTATATCACATTCCATGATCAGTGACTGACCTAGATTTTGTGTAAATGCTACAGGACTTGTGTCACAAACACAGTGGTGTTTGTCAGCCATTTGAACAAAAGATAAATTAAATCAAATTACAGTAGCTCTTGGAATGCTGAGATTTTATTCCGCTACATTTAACACAAATGTTTCATTTTATTTCATTCTGCCCAACCAGACCTGGAAATGTCATCTTCGTTGCACATCTTATACATATTCCATAATTGTTTTCAAAGAGTCATTTTAACATATAAACATGTGTTACTTTATGAAAACTGATGGCATATGACCTAAGATTTTTATGTATGATACTTCATAAATTCCTTGCAGGAAATTATTTCTCTGCAGTTGACAGCATTTAGAGGCTCGATATCTTGCTCCACAACACTTCAACAGGCTTGGAGGAGCGCAGGAATTGAACCTGGAATGTTTGGTTGTTACGACGACCACTTTAACCCCCAGAGCCCCTTCACCATAGTAAGTCATAGACACATTTCTGATTTCTTCCTCCTTCTAGTCATGACTGTGCTATTTTACAGAGAAGCGGGACTTGATATGGATATAATCAGTGGGCCAAGAACCTAAAAACACTAGAGGAGATAAGAACGCCCAGGAAAAATGGTTACCATTCCGTCGATGCTCTCCATGGCCATACAGGTCTGATCCGGGGCAGCCAGACTGTCTCCATCGTGAGGGGTTTCCATCCGACAGCAGCACAAAGGCAACTCCTCAGCCAGGTCTGTTTCTGTCACGTCTGTCAGTGCCGGGAAACCTGCACAGATGCACACATCCTGTTATTTCCATCTGAGTACAGATAGATGGAGATGCCTGATTTGCTTGAGATGCTGCAATCACCTGAGTGGGGGGAGAGCAGCTCCTCCTGAGCTTTCAGGTCGAGACAGTCCAAAGCCAGCTCTGTGTATTCAACATGGCTACTTTCTCCGCAGTCTTTCTCCATCAGGGTTTCAATTGTAACAGCTGATGATTCAGCCTTCACAGACTCCGCTCGCAGCTCCAATTTGTCATCTGTGGGAGCAGGGCTCTGCAGTACGCAGGGCCTTAGATCGTCCTTCTGATTGATGGCCACAAAATTTATGTGCACATGTCACTTGACAGTTGCAGCATAAGCAGCAGAAAGATAATAACAACTAACAATAGCTGTTAATATTACACTGTCACATAAGACAGGTTGCGCCATCCCCACGCATCCTGCAACCTACATAATACACTGTTTAAATGTATTTCAAAACATATGCACTTCTAATGCTTTGCAATTGCAAAGGAAATAATACAGTGCAGTCATCTGGACATAGGACCAGAAGAAGCATAGCAAAGCTGCAAACACAGTTTTCCCAAAATGGAGTCAAAATTCCATTTGGTCTTGTGGTAATTATCTTTAAAAATTACAGCTTATTTTTGCTAATGTTTACACCATTTTTTCCATGTTTTAACTTGCTAATTAATTCAGTGAGAAATGACCTACAACCTGACATGATTGTGATTAGACATTTGTAAAAAAAAAAAACAAGGTGACTGGCACAAAGAAAAAAAAAAACGCTTGCAACAAGAGACACACAAACGCACACACACACACATATAT
The DNA here is from genome assembly GCF_037954325.1 of Fistularia commersonii. NCBI lineage: Eukaryota > Metazoa > Chordata > Actinopteri > Syngnathiformes > Fistulariidae > Fistularia > Fistularia commersonii. Next base: position 8,542,624 of record NC_141305.1, read on the forward strand.
ATATATTTACTACTAACTCCCATATTATCATTATGCAGCATATTGTACTTAGTACGTACACATACATGCATGTTTTCCCTGTATGACAAATGTAACTTCTAACAATTTAATGATATTTTGGTGTTCTACCCTATCTAATTCAGCAGAAAAGGAGATCACAAGCCACATATTAAATTTCAGACCTGGGGAGTAAACTAATACATGAACTTGCCTTCTCCTGCTGCTTAAGTGACTTGGCCCTCTTCTTGGGAACCAGGTTGTACAGTCCCATCTTCCTTTTTTTCTTCTTCACAGCTGGGAGAGGTAATTGGAAAATATAAGCATGATGAATATCTAATCTGATGATCAGCTATCGCAATAACTGGTCAGCATCTCATAAGAAACCCGGTGCAGCACAACAAATCACCTGCAAGTGGAACAGAGGCTAGTTCTGGAGCAGAACATCCATCTGATGCATGTGTGACCACCTGTCACCATAAAAGACATAAAAATATGTCTTCTGTGAAGACTTGGGACTGTGGCCCAACTAAAGAACAGACTTAATGCCAGCAATGATGTCCTGAGGTAATGCACTATGCTTGGGTGTGTTTATAAGATCATCGTTGTTAGGTTGAATCCAACACAGGTGGTGTTTTTGTGATCAATGCACAGGGGATGTTTATTTAATTCGGGTCATTTATCTGTATGTCTCCTCAAGAAGTGATAACAATAAAGAATAAATGTTGTTAACTGATATGCTTTTATAAGAAAATACAAATAAAAACAAAAGAAATATGTGACTTCAACATCTATATTAACCAGAATTTCCATCAAAAAATACAGTCACAAGATAACAACATCAACATTATCCCAAAAAAATGGGAACGTAAAAATGAATGGATACTATTCAATGATGGTGTGATTCAAAACTGTTTACGTTAGCCTGCCAGTGTTACAACGATTTGGTATAAGAACAACTAACCAGCCTGAGGCTTGGTTGAGGTGGAAACGGCTCCTGTGTCGTTATCTCTGCCTCTCTGGCCCTGGCGGGGCTCAGCAGGAGGGGGTGGTTCTACCTTGGGAGAGTCCATTGGGCTTGATTTAACTGCCTTTCTGCCAGCAAGCTTGGGAGGGACAGCAGCAAAACATGCTTTAATTATTTATCAAAGGACAAAGATGGCAGGAAAACATATCACTATAAAATATTATAAATGTCAGAACAAGATGGAAACAAATGGTCTGTTATGGTGCCCCTTAATAAGGGAGAAGCCAAAAAAAAAAAAAAAAAAAAGAGTATTGTGGTCATTATTTAACAAAATGTTACAAGTGGTCTATGTACGAAATTATTCCTTGTCAAAAGTAATTCAGAACATTTATGTGTGTACTTTCTAGTGTTCTAACATATGGATCACATTGGCACCAAGACTCAAACGCTCCCTCCCTCCCTCCCGGCTTCTCTTTGTCTCACATTTTACAGATTTATACAATAAAATGTATAAAAATAAAAACCTAAAAGATTAACATTCCTTACACTTATATGTGCTATTGATTTGCATGAGATCAAACAACAGCTCTTGGAAACACATGATCATTTTAGTTATCCAAAACCTATGGTTGAAACCAATGGGGTGTCATCATTTGGGTGTAATGTGGTTTTAAGAAGAGTACAGTGTGAAGTTACTGTGTAACAGACAAAAGTAGTAGGAGTAATACTAGTCTTTGCGGTGGACATAGATACTGATACACAACAATATGTAAGGTTTAATCGTGTAACTTCTTTCAATGTGGAAAAAGATCATAGCAGCTCATATGTTCGCCGGCAACTTTGCCAGTTAATAGATATTCCAGTATCATGACTCACCACTGACAAGAAGTTATTATCTCATGATGAGTTTCCAGTTCATCTAATAAATAAATGGCTGGCCAGGAAGATCATTAGAATAGCCAAGCATGTTTATAGGAAAGACCTATGGAAAATGTAATTATCTGTGGAGTATAATAGTGGATTTTGTGTATTGATGATTCAAACACACCAAACTGATTTGGTAGATCACAATTTTCAACAACACATATTCTTTTTCTCTTTTCGCCATGGCAAGAATTAAGTCTGGCATAGGGTTGTTATTCCAAAGGACCGCACAAAGATACGGATGGCATTAAATTCCATTTTCTGCCCTTTCACAAATTCTATGCTTTGTTAAAGAGAACAAATTGGGTACCACGTCACTTTTAGGAATCATTCATGTGAACTCTGTTTCAAAGACGACACCTGGATTTCCCTCAGAAAATATATATCTTTTGACCCGCCAGCAGCCCTGCACCAAACTGATGGCAGTGTGAGCTCAAGGAACCACATTTGGAGTTGGTAACCAATTTGATCACAGATTGACTGGTGACCTACATTCAGTCAGTGGTATTTCCAAACGTGACTCTTGTGGATAATAATAAAACATCTATTCAACACATTTAAAAATATCAATAAATATGGCAGACTGAAAGCAGCCACTGGGGGGGCTACGAATCTCTTACAGGATCAGTCAAGGCCTGGATTAACAACAACCGCCATTGATACAAATAACATTCACGGTACCAGTGGAAATTTGGCTACTGTGGGTTGAAGGAGAGGGGAAAGGTGTGCTTAAAAGCAGAGAGAAAAGGAAAGGCAAGAGTCTTGGACTGGACATAAGGACTTGAAATTTTGGACGATGACAGGAAAAGCTAGAGATTGTTTACATGATGCAGTCAGATGGTCAATATACTGTGTGCCTATGAGACCAGGTGGAAAGGTAGCAAGGCTAAAAGCTTAAGTGCCGCTTTAAAGTTTTACTATCATGGTATTGATAGGCAAAGAAAAGGAGGGAGCATGACCTTGAAGGAGTTTGTTAAAAATGTTCTGAAGGGGAAAGGGTGTTAGATAGACTTATGAGTCTAAAGCTAGAAAATCTGAGGTGTGATGCTCAGTGTTGTTAGTGGCTATGCCCTATAGGTGGTAACTTGCAGGGGTAGGAGCGTGCAGGTAGACTACATCTTGTACAGACCATGTAATCTGAGGGAGATCGGTGACTTCAAAGTAGTGGTAGGTGAGAATATAACCAGACAGCATAGGATGGTAGTTTTTGACTGGTGACAAGAAAGACGAAAAGGACAGGCAGAGCAGTGGTGGAAGCTGAAAAGGGAAGAGAGTTGTATGGTTTTCGGGGAGGAGATGAGATAGGCTCTGCTTGGTCAGGGAGATCTTCTATATGACTGGGCAGCTACGGCTAATGTCATCAGGGAGACAGGTAGGAGAGTACTTGGTGCGTCGTCTGTAAAGTAGATAAGGAGACTTGTTATAATGAGGAAGCACAGAGAAAAAGGTTAGCAAAGAAGAAGGGTGACACTGAAAGGACTAAAGAGAACAGAGAGGAGTACAGGGAGATGCATTGCAAGGTAAAGATAGCCCTGGGAAAGGCCAACAAAGGGCATATGATGACTTGCATGCTAGGTTGGATAGTAAGGAGGTAGAGAATGATGAGAAGATGGAAAAAGTAAGTCTAAGAGCTGGTGAATGGGGAAAATGAAAGCGAAAGATGGCAGAGGTTGACACAGCAGTATAGATTAGTAAAGGTGAAATGAGAAGGACATTGTAGAGGACGAAGAGTGTAAAAGCTGTTGGTCCTGATGATATACCTGTGGAGGAATGGAAATGCCAAGGTCAGGTGAAAGTAGAGTTCCTGGCTATAATATCCAACAGGGTCTTCGAGACTGAGCTGATACCTGAGGAATGGAGAAGTGTGATGGCGCCCATTTTTAAGAATAAGGGAGATGTGCAGAATTGCGTTAACTATGGCGGAATAAAGTGGATGAGCCATACAATGAAGCTATGGGAAAGAGTAGTGAAAACTAGACTGAGAGCAGAAGTCAGCAGTTGTGAGCAGCCGCCTGGTTCCATGTCTAGAAATAGTGCAGATGCAGTATTTGCTTTAAGAAAGCTGGCACAGAAGTACAGAGAAGGTCAGAGAGAGCTGCAGTGTGCCTTTGTTGCTCAAGAAAAAGCACATGACAGGGTGCTGAGGAATGAACTATGGTATTGTATGAGGAAGCCTGGAGTGGCAAAGAAGCATGTTAGACTGGTGCAGGACATGTATGGGAGCTCTCAGACAGCGGTGAAGTGTTGTGTAGGTGTGACTGAAGTTCAAAGTGGAGGTGGGACTACATCAAGGATGTATATGAGCCCCTTTTTATTTGCAGTGGTGATGGACAGGCTGACAGATGGGGTTGGAAAGGAATCTCCATGGAGCGTGATGTTAGCAGACTAGATTGTGATCTGTAGTTACGGCAGGGAACAGGTGGAGGAATATTTAGAGAGGTGTGGCTATGCCCGTGAAAGGCAAAGAATGAAGGTTATCTGCAGCAAGACAGAATATAGATGTCTGTCAATGATAGGAACCCAAGTGGAATGGTGAGGCTACATGGAGAGGAAATAAAGAGGGTGGATGATTTTAAGTACTAAGGGTAAACCGTCCAGAACAATGGAGAGTGTGGAAAAGAGGTGAAGAAACGGGTTCAAACAAGTTGGAATGGGTGGAGAAAATTGTCAGAGGTAATATGTGGTGAGTATCAGTCAAAATTAAAGGAAAAGTGTAAAAGACAGTGGTGACACAAGCAATGCTGTATGGTTTAGAGACATTGGCACTGACGAAAAGACAGAGCTGGAAGTAGCAGAGATGAAGATAGTGAGGCTCTCTTTGGGAGTGATGAGGAATCACTCCCAATGAGCAATGAGTCGATCAGAGGGACAGACAGCACAGGTTTGGTGTTTTGGAGATAAGGATGGAGAAGCCAGACTGAGATTGTTCGGTCATGTGCAGAGAAGGGATAGTGACTATATTGCTAGAAAGATGCTGGGGCTGGAACTGCCAGCTATGAGGTCTAGAAGAAGAATAAAAGAGAAGATTTATGGATATAGTGAAAGAGGACATGAGGGTAGTTGGTGTGAGAGAAGACACAGAGAATAGGGTTAGATGGAGGAGGCTGAAAGAAAAAGAAGAAAGTTTTGAAATGTTTCTTTTTTGTAAGTTGATTTTATCTTCTAAAAATAACCAGCAAAACTCTGCAAAGGTTTTTTGTATTTGATTGGTCACCCTAGACATTATGATGTACATGTGCTGTGAACAACATTAAGTGTACTTCTATCAGAACAATGCAACATCTATCCATCCAACTGGCGCCTCCACGCATGAATCCTACCTCGCTGACAAGAGCCGTGCATCGGCAACAGCAACCCCTTACTATTTAGCTCTCAAAAAATGCTCCCCACGTCATCCGATACAACCTCGCAACAATAGATAATTTCATTTCTCCTCATATCTATATCTTAGCATCAACTCAAGCCTTCCACACTGAGTTGGGTGATATGAATTAAAGTTGATATCCGGATTCTTTTAATGCTAAATGGTGAATGAGTGAAGGCTTATCAAATATTTTTCAATGTTTATATTTGTTTTTTCTTTATTTGTTCATTGCTGCTGAAATCAAACAATGCGTCAACAGTGTTTTTCTCCCCAAGGGACAAGCTCCCAAAGTGAGTAAATGAAAAAGGCACAGGATAGAGGTAAAAGATAACTGACTGACAAAATAACTGAGTGATGTGAGTTTTAATCAGCAAAACAGAAGAGCTGCTCTTTAGCACAGAGGATGTAGCTCTGTGCTAAAGAACAGTTGGTCTATTTTGCTGGTTTATGATAATTGGAAATGGAATTTAGCTGCAATTCCTACAAAACATTAAGGTATGCAAGTGTATATGATTGCATGCAAGTGTTTACCTTTGCACTTGGTGTGACAGATTTTTCTGCCGATGCTGCTTGAGAAAAGTTTGAGCCAGAGGTCTTGTCCTCTGAAATGACTGCTGGAACAACAACTGGTGCTGTTGCCACTGCCACAGCACCTGTAGCTGTAGTGGCAACGGTGGCCGTGGCAGCAGTGACCGTGGCGACTCGCTCCCTCAGAAGTGGAGCCGCCAGTTGTCCTGACGTTAGAAACAGGCCAGGGGACTGCAAGCCTTTCCCGGCAGCAACCCCTGACCTCTTGCTCCGCACCACGCCAGGACCATTGACAATTGGTGAACTGTGGAAGGGAGTGGGCTTGATTTTGGATCTTTGTCCACTCTGACCCTTTTCCCCCACGGGTGTCCATAAAGGACTGGCTGTCCCCTGGCCTGGCCCTCCCACTTCGCTGCCTCCTTCTTGAGAATCCATTACTTGACTGGACTTCAGTGCGTACCCTATCACACTGTGATGCCTCTGGCAAGACCTGGAGTTAAAAGGAAAGCTGGAAAAAAATGGGGGGATATCAAGATATTTGGAAATGTTTTCATATATATACTTTATATTAAGCCTACAGTTTACTTGATGCTACTTCATTCCCCGGGTGATTTGTCTTACAGCTGCTTCCTAAAAGCTTACTTATTCTGTTTAATAACTTCTCAGAAATTTCAGATAACTTGTTGATTTTTTTAATTGTCATTTTCAAAAAAATTCTTTCTGAAATTAAAGTGAGGTTTAGGGCAACTGTTTGTGCAACACCTCAGAACCTTATTCAAATATTATTTCTGTTTTGTTTTTTTCTTTTTTGCAAATGACTGGCTCCTGACCATGCTAATGTTAAGGATTTTTTTTTTTCTGATTTTTACTTCATTAATTTGCAAAACTTTTTTTGTCTCCGCACTTGGTGATTTCTATTGATTTCTTGCTTTTTCCAAATGCAAGTTCTTAAATCAGCGACCAGTGCAAGTGAAGATCAAACCTCACCGCCAACAGCTTGTCAAAGGATATTTTCTGTAGAGAAACTTAGGCCGATATTAGCATTCCTCGCCAGGTATTGTAGAGAAAATTGAACATTAATGAGCCGGTTGCTCATTTACATATCATTAAGGGGAAGTTTGGTGTCGGAATCAGTTAGTTGAAGTATCTCGACTAGAAGCAGAATCACAAATGCAAAACCCGAGAAACTAACCCGACGTTTGGTTCGGACGACACAGCATTCCGGTAGCCAGACAATAGCGAAGGGAAACCGAACTAAAGTTATCCCCGAACGGAAGAGACGGAACAGCGGACCCCCGCTCGTAGGCACCGACTACCGGGAGGAGGGGAGGGGGTGGGGGGGTAAACAGGTCCGTCACACACGCGGACTTTTTTTTTAAAAAGTCGTCGAGGGGTTTAAGAAGAAAAAAAATATAGAAAAAGTTTTGCGGTACTTTCATCCTACCAGGTCCGCGGTGGTCGCTGTAGCAGTAGAGGATCGAGAGGAGGGGACGAATCGGTGTATTTTGGATGGGACAGGAAGACGGCCGTTTCCACTTCCGCTCCCGCCCTCTGCCTCCGTGACGTCACTACCCGCAGCCCCCTCCCCTTCTTCCTCTGCTCAAAGTTTGTTTCTGATCGTCTCGTATTTATGTGCCGTCAAATGAGGATGTGATCATATATCTCAGCTGTAAATGTATCGATTTCTGTATTCTGGTTCTACGCATGATTTGGAATCAGAATCAGATATATTTTTTTTAATCGTGGAGGAAAACTGAGTGTTTTCAGTTTCTTCAAACATCACTGAAATAGAAATGAATAGGATAAAACAACAAATGAAGATAAAGATAGAATCTGACTAGTGTCAAAAAATATCAGTATGTATTAGTATTAGTAACAGTATTGAGATGAGTGTAGTGTGCGATTCAACAGTTTGACTTCCACAGGCAAGAATAATAAGATCCACACTGTTAAAATAAATCTCTTGCTGAACGAACACCTGTGCTTGGTCAGCACTTCACACATCTATACATCTGTTGTACAATAATATGATTTAAAATTAGGATTAGATTTAAGTTATTGTATGTTTGTTTTATTTGAAAAAAATATTTTATGTATGAATGCAAAACTCTTGAAAATCTGCTGCAATAGTAAAAACACAATGCATTCTAAATAAAATTGTCACTGCATTTAGGGTACCGGACATTTCTAGTCAGATACCGTTTACCGTGTGGAGGTCTGAGGAACTCCGACCTTGGAGATCATTTCAAAACCGATTTCCATATTACAAAATGGAGCAATAAGCATAATCAGCGGGGCCTGATTCTCAACAAACACCAAACAAATTCTTCATAAACCTAAAACTAAGCAATTCAGCTGAGATTTAAACTGCTCAAATAATATTTGAAGTAGATAATAATACGCTTCCAGATGGTGTCCAGAGGATGTTTCATTGTATATATGAACTATATAACGAACTTCTAAAGTTTCAACAAATAAAGGAGTCAATCTATGGTGTACTTTAGAAATGGAATGGAAAATATGTGACACATTTAATAGTTTCAAAAACTTATTTCAAAATAATATTAAAAAATATAAAACTGAATTATGAAAACCAGTGTACATGTAAATTGCCTTTTGTAAGCATAATACAAACATGCACAAAAACACTTTTTTTTCTCAATTTCTAAACAGGTTGACGAAAATCGTTACTGTAAGAAGGGTCAGTTCTTTTTTTTCTGCACTTTAAACGCAGCACAGTCAGTGCTGCACTCATCTGGACATGTAGTTACTGCCCATTTAGACTGCACTCATCCTTACACCTATACTTTTTGAGTTGCACGCCAAGCTGTACTAAAATATCTTATCTGCACTGCCAACTGATCATATTTATAATGATAATTTAATGATAATATAATTTACACCATCTTTGTTTCTTATCAATACATATCTAAATGCACTGCGAACAGCAAAGTAGGAATTTCACTGTACAGGGAAACACATTTCTACACTGTGCGTGTGACAATTAACACTTTGAATCTTGAATCTTAATAATTTCCTCTTTTCTGTAAGCATATCTGTGTTTATATTCCTCTTTTTTTCTGTATAGTTGTTTTCTCAAAGACTGAAAAGTAGCATGACGTCACTTTGATCCTTACCTTTTAAAAATTGAACTAACATTAAAAAGTACTTCAGCTTACACTTTGGTTTCCACCTTCACATACAGTAAAAGCTAGGTGACAACAGAATACTAATTATATTAATCGCTTTCCAATCAATATTTTCCCAACATAGAAGTACAAGATCCAAATTGTGTAAATTTATTTTAAATAGAAAACTATTCCTTTTGAGACAAACACAAGGAACTCGTGCTTCTGATTCACTCCCTTTTTTGTTGTTTTTTTTTAAACTTAATTTACTGTAATGTTTATCAATATTCACATTTTACAAAATGCCATATCAGGTTATTCTTTCGGAATAAAAAACATTTTGTCTTTGTTAAAAATATAAGATATACAACAAATGATCCATGAACATTGACATTGATATATAAAAAATTACAAAAAACATTAAAGAAGATACCAAACAATTCTCTGCAAAATAAGACATGGAAATGTATAGACAACTTTCTTATTGTTTGATATAGATTATGTAACTTTAGTAAGCAAACTGCATAAAAAGTACCATAACTAAAATGATTTATAATGTAAAATATCCAAATTAGTGTTTTATTATATTTCGGGGTTTAATTGTGGCATAGGGATATTTAAATGGCTGATGTTCATTATTGGCAATATTGTATAATTTCCTATATCCAGAAACAGCATCTGTCACTGAGCATCAGAAAGACCTGGACATAGCACCAGACATTTGAAAGATATTAAATATTGCCAAGTTCACAAATTAGCAATAAAAATCTAAATCAAACTGATACATTATATTCAGTGACATTGCTGAAGAAACAGACATTTAAAGTATGCTTATGTCCAACTGTGAAAATATGTACAAACTGATCGTATATTTTACTAATGAAATACATATCAATTAAGTCTTCACATCATCCAACATTTAAGATGAGACCGAAATATCTTGGTTTGACTCTAATTTCAGTCCTACCTACACAGACAGGGACTCATCAGGAAGGAAGTGATTCAGGATCTGTTAAAAATCTGTTAAAAATACACTGATTTCTGAAAAGATGTTTCATCACTTAATCTGAATTACTTGAAACACAAGGGTCTGTTGTAATGACCTTGCAGCTCCGAACAGGAAATCATAATGATCTGGTTGACTTTGTGAAGTGACATCCTTAGGAGAGCAAGATTAGCACTTCTTGTTAAAACCATAGAAGATTAGTCACATGGCACCACTGTGTTTGATCATTTTTTCTGATTTATTAAAATTCAAACATTAAAAGCAATATACAATACAATATTGGGTAAATGTATTGGTAAAAACTATTCATTACAGCTATTTACCAACAAGATTAAGATGAACTGCCTTGTGAAGAGAGACAAATCATGCCTCAAATCATAGTCGCTGCTCATGAGAGTAAAATTAGTTTAAAAAGCGTACGTCTGACTGACTTTCAAAAGCATCACAAGAAAACAACAACCTGTATTTAAACGTAAATCTTACACTTTATGATACTGTTTAAAAAATCCATCAGCTTATATTCATCATGAAATATATGCTAGTGACGACAAATATTAAAACGTTTCATTTCTGGTTGGAAAAAGGACTTTTAACTTCAAATATGACATCACAGATGCCAGTGAAAGACCTTTATAATAACTGATACAAATCTAAATCTGTATACGTACAATCCCTTTCTCTCCTTCCACAGAAAAGTGCTCACAGCTTTTTTTTTTTTTTTTTGCATAAATTGATTTTAAGGCCATAGGCCCTCCCTGCTGGACGGGAGGAGGCACTGCAGCAGAGTTCCTGGTGAATTCAATCTCATTTCCAATTCAAATGCTGAAAGCAAATGCAGTGCTTGGTCCGAGTCAGGGAAGGCGGCCGGCTCTAACTCGGCATGCGTGTGTATGTATGTCACAGACAGAGTTCAACATTTGGTTTGATATCAGAGTGAGCTGAGCATCGTCTCATGTCCGCTTCATGTGTTGCAGCTCTCATCGTAGGAGGGAGGAGCTTCTGCAAAAGACACATTCATACATTCACTCAATGTCACGCACACAAACACAATCTGTAGGCACATCATTTCATCACCGGCATTTTCAATATTCCCGATGCTACTCCTGTTTTGTGCAGTGAGGTTCATGGTTGGTGAGGCAAGGACTCCTTTGGAGTCAGGTGTACAATTTTAAGAACTCAAGTGTATCAGCCTATTCAATTTGCAGCATGTATATCGACTATTGGTAATGTTTCATTATCTTTTCAGTATTCCTCCCTCTATCTCACTCACTCACACACATACATACATACACACACCGACACAAACACTGGAATATGTGTGGTCCGGAAAGAGTGTTTCTTTTATAGAGACAACAGACAGAGCAAATGTCCTATGAACCCCCCTAGTGTTCAAAACATTTCATACTCTTTCTAAAGAAATAAAGGTATACGACAGTATCCAACATAATTCCAATTATGAACCCCCATCGAACTTTTGTTTCTTAAATCTTTAAATTCTACTGGTTGTGTTAATTTTAATACAGGTTGTCCATCAAGACCAAAACAAGGAAAAGAAGATATTATATTTTATTTGTATCTGTCTCCCAAAAATTGTCTGTTACTTAGTTGTAAAAGCCCTCATTTTGTTTTATTTAACTAGTTTATTTTATTTTATGATGCGTATAGAAGGAGGACGGCAGCAACAAGCGCCTGCCAGCTCGAGTCGCCCACTTCAGGTGCAGCACAGTACTGTCTGCCTCACCTTCTAGCTTTTTCTGCAGGTTAATGTCCGATCGGAGAAAATGATCCTGTCACAAACTTACATGAAAGATGGCACACAGGTCGTAGAATGTCATAATGTATACAACAATATAACAAATCTTCCGATGAACATTATAGTGACAACATGCTGAGAAACACTGTCCTGAAGAGAAATCTTTACTTGACAAAAAGGTATAAAAATAATCATTGGAATCATACAGGAATGCCATTTATGACATAAATAAGTTGAAATATATAAATTCTTATTTTACCTCAGCATTATTATTATTTTTATTTTTTATGACCTGCCCTCCCTCACCACACATCACTGTGCTTTTCTGTGTTTTGAGTAAGATATCTATTAATTTGAATGATGTACACAGAACGGGGACACTTTTAGGTAAAGAAGTTATTCACTGAAAACTTTGGACTCACAACTCTTGACCTATCTTGTAGATCCCAGACCATAATATTAAATTAACATTGATAAAATAGCACTGATTTGCTCAAATTATTTCTTTGATCATCTTATTTATATCAAATTCTTATTCCAGTTCACATACTTTGCTCAAAATTCAAAGCATAGGTGTCAAACTCTGGCCCGCGGGCCAGATTTGGCCCGCACTTTAATTATATTTAGCCTGCAAAGCCATGCTAAATGACAATTACAGCTTGCCCGCCGGTATAGTCTACAGTACATGTATTGCTAATTCTATAAATCCCAGAATTTTCTGCTGGTGTTTTGGCACAAAAATCACAACAGGACTCATAAGCGCCCTCTCCTCTGTGTACAGTAGTCATAGCAACCTTGTGCTAATACTGGCACCCTGCTACTTAGGCAGAAAACAGGATTTTGCATGTGTGCAATATCAAGTTATATATTGTATAGTATTAAGCTATGCTTGTTTCATATTTAGTTTTTAAGCAAAACTTCTTTGGGTCCATCTGAAAAGGTTCATTGTTACATCTGGAGGAAATTTTTTTTCAAGAAATATCAATGTTGGCCTGCGACTTTGTCTCATTTTTGAATTTTGGCCCACTATGTATTTGAGTTTGACACCCCTGATTTTAAGAGTATGAAGCAACTCATTTTCACACATCAACTTTCTGGAATTCTAAAATGTCTCTTACAAGCTCAATATAATTAATCTCAAGTAAACTTTTTGTTGATCAAATGCAGTATTTAAACATTCAGCTCCCTGCATACACACGGGAAACCCCTTTCCCTTGATCGAAGGAACCATCTCTACCTGGGCCGAGTCCTTCATGTTAAATGTTACTGACCTTGGGGGAAGGAGGAGGTGTTGTAGTCTGGGGGCAGGATGAGAGGGGTCGGCATCGGGCAGGTGGGGTTGCCAGTGGGGTACGGTGCGGTGGGTGCCGGGGAGCACCCTTCTGCTCCGCCTTGCTGTTGGCCCTGAGGAAAAAAGAGGCCGGGGGCATAGCTGAAGGCATTAGGCGACACCAGCTGTGACTGCCGCTTGTTGGAGAAGCTGTCTGTTTCGTGGCCTCCACCCGCAGCCCCCTCGAGGAGCTCGGCCGGAGGAGCGCTGGGGGAACTGCCGAAGGACGTCCTTGCACGAGGTGCTGGGCGGGGAGCCGGTTTGGGGGCAGGGCGTGGGGGTAAGGTGGGGTTGGCAGCAGAGGCGTTAAGGGCCTGGACAGGCTCTGGTGTATCCTCAGCTGGCGTCGACAAAGCGGCGTCTACTTCCTTGGGTGGTTGCAGCTTCTTGTCCAGGGCGACGTTCCCAATGTGGACGGGGAGTGTCAGCATGACTTCCGGAGACTTCAGGCAGATCTAGTGCATCAGGAGACGATAGCGTCAGTCTCGTTGACACTGGTTTAAAAAGTCAGTTACCAGGTTAAAGGTGATACACTGTCATGCATTTATGTCAAATGTTTTTTTCTCCTTACATTATGCATTTCATAGGTTTAATTGGACTTTGTGTTTACAATTAGCATGGTGTTAGTTTATTTATTTTCATTGTGCCCACACAAGTCGAAATTTTTGTTTATTTAAGGTCAAAGTTATTTCTCTGAAACCAAAAATATTTTTTTATTCCTAAAGTGGTTGTAATCACTACCGTCAGGTCCATATCCATTATAATGTGTTTGTTGCCTCGATTTAATCTTAAAAAGTGACTTTTTAGCAGACTTCTGTATTTCTGCATCTTAGCCCTTCTTGAAGAGGCAGGAGGTTGCTTTCTGCTGTCATGTCAGAATTTTTATTTCATATATAAGATTCTTATACATGAAATAAAAATTCTGACATGACACACACAGGGAAATGTTATTCTTATAATAAGAATAACATTTCCCTGTATGTGTCGAATGTGAGGTTCCAAACAACTGTGTTTATGGTATTAGAGTAGTATGGAGCTGTAGATCTACTGAAGAGACGACTCATGTATATATACACTGCTCAAAAAAATAAAGGGAACACTTAAAAAACACATCCTAGATCTAAATGAATGAAATATTCTTATGAAATACTTTGCTCTTTACACAGTTGAATGTGCTGACAACAAAATCACACAAAAATGATCGATGGAAATCAATTGTATCAACCCATGGAGGTCTGATTAGGAATCACACTCAAAATTAAAGCGTAAAAACAAACTCCAGGCTGATCCAACTTTGATGTAATGTCCTTAAAACAAGTCAAAATGAATCTGTGTTGCTTCCCGAGTGGCCACTATGATTTCACAGAAGTGTGATTGACTTGGAGTTACATTGTGTTGTTCAAGTGTTCCCTTTATTTTTTTGAGCAGTATAGATATGATTTGGAAAAAGTCTGTTTATAAAATTAGCACATTTTGGTTCTAAAAGACTATGCCCTTCCATGTTCTAACAAAGCAAGGTCATAATTCCGTCTTCCTTGCCTTCAGCTATCCACACCACAGACACCAGTGGACAGAAACCACTAAGAAAAGAAATGTTCTTACTTTGACATAATATTCAATCTTGATGAGTTCACAGCCAGCCAATGAGGACTGGGGAAGAGGAGGGACGATGATCTGTTCCTTCCACTCCACCTCCTTGCCAGCCTTCACGGCACCGCCCTCCACCTCCGCTATTGTCCTCACATCGAGGGTGGGTCGTTTGGTGTCGTAGGTCACTTTCTAGAACACACAGGCATGACTCATTGCATGATGATTTTAAAAGCACCTGGTGCAAACAGTGTAAGAAGGGTTTCCATCAGCTATGGGCGCACTAGAGTTGTGGCTGGATATGGGAAAAATCCATCTTATCCTCATGTTGGCAATGATTCCTAGATTCTCTTTTACTCTTTTGGCCGGTGGCAAATCACTGCAGACACAACTAGCCAACAAAGAAGTAAAAAAAAAAATGCTTGAAATCAAAATATAACTATATAATAGAAATAAAAGTCTCAAGATGCTTTATTTTATTACTGCTTGATAAGCCCCATCTTAGAAAAGCTATCAGACAAAAAGCTGAAAAATCTGCTTTGACCCCTTTCAAGCAGATTATAATAGCTTTTCTTTTTAATTAGTGTTATTTTTCTCAAGTGACATGGTAGCTGAAAATGAAGTTGCCCCTTTACAATTTGATATTGATATTTTTAGGTGATGAGCGTAAAAAAAAAAGAGCTAAAGATATCTTGTAGTAAAATGTGCAAACATATGTAATAAACATCATGCATGTGCATGACTTGTGTGTTGTGTAAAGATTATTTAGTGGTGTACAAAAAAAAGCCTTGTCATCGTAAAGCCAACACCCCCCACCAAAAAAAAAAAAAAAAAAAAAAAAAGGTGAATTATATTTTTACTGACATTTGCAGGACATTTGTCCAGACAAATTTATCACTATGTGGATTTTGGCGATGACAATTTCTGCCTTCCCAAAACACATGGTAGACTAGTTTTATCAAAAACAGTGGACATGCTGTGGCGATGTTACCTGGATGAGGCTGCCTGAGATGTTTCCTGTGGTCTTCCCAGACTGGTTGTGGACATTGGCCATCACCTGGATGATCTGGCCAGGTGTGTAACCCTTCATGTCGATCTGAGCCTTCAGCGCAACTGTTCCAGTTTTCACCAGCATGTAGGTGAACTGCTTGGTGATCGCGGAGTCAGACGTCCCCTGCATTTCAAAAGGGCAGAATTAGAACATCTGGCACTTAGACATGTTTATATGAGAAAAAAGAAAAAAAAAAAAACAAATCAACAAGAAAAGCCACAGACCAGTCTATTGACTATTGATTCCTACACTAGGCATCTCGTATGATCCTAAAAGATCCATGTGCATTTGTGCCTGTCCTTGTTCCTTGTCAAACCTCATACCCGTCTCTATCACACTCTTGCTTTCAATCTCTCTGCCCTCTCTTCTTTACCGTAACTGGTTGAGGCCAGTCCAAGTCTTCTGCCCGGTAAAAGGTAGTAAAAGGTATTGTTTCCTTGTCTCTGTCGCCAATTGCTTGCTCATGGGGGAATGATGGGTTTCTGTTCATAATCTTAAGAGGATCCCCGGTTAGATGTTATTGTCCAATCTGATCATTATTTGTACTAGCAACATAAAAACAATAACACAATCTCTCAACATCTTAGTTTGTATAAAATTTAAGAAAAAAAAGTTTTAACTCTTAAGTCGTCATTGTTGTTTACGTCGAAATGCTGTCTTGATAGTGACGTCATGAGGTTGAACTGTTCGGTCCCGTCCATTTTACCGTGTGGCGCAAAAATATGTCATCTTTGCAACCCTTCCCAATGAATCTGAGAATGAAATGAAAACTGCTTCAAAATGAAGACGGACAAAGACACAAAGAGGGAAGAGTCGGCAATGTCGCTGGTGTGCATATGGCGTTGCTATGCTGTGTTGTAGACTGATGGACCGTTGTGCTAACTGACCAAGTGACTTGGCATCAGCTTGATCCGTGATCAAGCTGATGCCCGGTCTTTCATCATCAGATGCTAATTCTGCAGTAGCTGGTCGTTGACATCCTCGCAGGAGAAAATCCAGAGTCTCCTGCCCGTGGTGTTTCTGCCTGTGGTGCTTCCCTCGTTTCCCGGGGATCACTTGTATGCTTGTGAAAGAAATTTTTGGGCACGGTGTTTGGCTTTGCTGTCCGTTTAAAACTAGCAGCACCTGTGACTGCTTTAAGCAGCTTAGGTCGGCTAAATGCATCAAAAGCATCCAGAAAAAAGCGTCCACAGGCAATTTCCCACTCCTTTCTTCTCTTCTTGTCCCTTGGAAAGCTGTGTAGACCATCATCAGTTCCTTTGTTTCTCATGAACAACCCAAGCAGCACAAAGTGGCAATATTACCCCATATACCGTACCAAAAAATGTTAACGCTAGCAGAAAGCCATAGTTAACATTAGAAACCTGCACACTTCATCAACCCAGTATGCATTTTGCAAAAAAAGTGGCTTCGCCCCTGGTTCAAAATGTGTAATACATTGCGATTTTGTGGAGCCTTGAGCTCCCTTCGCAACTGCGAGGGAGTCTGTTCACCAAAAGGTACAAAGCAGCCCAAGGCCAAACACTGACACACAGAGGTCACGGCTCACCCATATGTCCGGCACTTCATTCAGGTTGAAGATACGGAGCAGGAAGAAAGGTTTCTCTGTGTTATAATCTTTGGCAAATCTGGGCGTATCGATGAAGGCTCTCACTCGGTACACAATCCGACCGTAGCTGCCCTCAAAAGAAGTCGGAGCTGTAGCTGTGGGGAAAAAATTATATGTATATGTTTATTACATTTAAAACATGTTATAGTTCTTAAATGGTTTTTATTTCACTATTCAGGAATTTCATGTAAGTAGGGGTCAAATTACAAATGAAGATTCAGACCAGCACACAAACCAGTTGGGTCGGTTTCCAATTTCAGAGGTGTTTACCTAAGAAACAGAATAAAGTGGCCTAACAATGGGAAAATGCTACAAAAGGGGGGCTTGTGCTGAAAACGTGTCAGCGGTGAGGAGACCGGGGCCAAGTGTTCTCAAAAACCGACGAGACAGAAAGAAGGTATTGTCTCGAAATCTCATTATCCTGAGAGTCTTTTGCTTTGGAGATGATCCTCTTGCAAGAATTTTAGAGGATACGGTCACACTTGGGGGAAAATGTGAGACCACAAAAACACACAGGTAGATCGGACGGGGAGGGGGGGGTGTCAATAAAAGATTTTAGTCATTTTTTAGAACTATCATAAACTACTATAGTTTAATGTAATTTTAAACCAGAAGCCCATGCAAAATTTAGCAGATACAGAGGCTTAAATGTAAGTTTTCGGGGGAATTAGAAAATAAGAATAAATCTATCCATTTGGATTTTAATCATGACCAATAAAGCTGTGAGGGTAACCTTGTTCCACTTGGTTTAAAAAAAAAAAAAAACAACTAAAGAACAAAACACTATGTTGCAGTGTTGCAGAGATATACAACATTGTCCAAAGCCCAGTAAAGACATCCAGCTAGTTGAGCTCGCTCTTATCCATGAACATTTTTGTCAATATTGTCTGATATTGTAAGATATTGTCAATATCTTGGGGACATATGGGGTTGAAAATCTTGGCAAACTATTCAAAAATTAGGCGGCGGGATGATGGGATATTACTAAATTGAGACAAAGAATGTGTCGAGCTTTACTGAGCCATGGAGACCATATTCGTGTTGGATGTTAACTTCAAAAAGGAAACAGCTTTGTGCAGAAAGCAGGAACTCCTTACTCAAGAGAATAAACTAATGGTTATCAAAAGCTCTAAAAAAGAAGTTCCAACTGCTGTCGGAAAAGTACGAGGCCATAATTCCTGGCACCATGTATTGTTGTTGTCCAGGATTTCAAATATCATCCTTTGCAACTTTGAGACCCGAAAAGCAATCCCACATAAGGTGCTGTGTTTGGGGGAAGCAGAGACAAATGTTGGTTAATGGTAATATGAGTGATGTACAATGCGTGCACAATTATTACGCAAGTTGTATTTTTGAGGATTCACTATGTTATTGAACAACTCCAGTGCTCTTGGTCAATCCAAAATGTTAAACCCTCAAACCTGAACATATAAGTTGTAAAAATGAAGATGGCTGGCTTTCTTAAGAGAATATGTATATGTACACCATTATTAGGCAACTATTAGTGTGCAGAATTATTAGGCATCTAAATGAAAAACAAATCTTTTCCCATCTCACTTGTTTATTTGCCCCTGTTAGAATAATAAACAAACTTAAAATTTACAAATAAACATTTTTGAAATTTAAAAAAAAAATTAAAAAAAAAAAAAATCAGTGACTAATATGGCCACCCTTTTTTCGATGACAGTCGCAAGCCTTCCATTCACGGAGTCGGTTTCTTGATCTGGTCAGAATAAACTTTTTGTCCAGCCGCAACCGCAGCCTTCCAGACACTGTAAATTTCCTGCTTAAGAAGGCCCCAAAAGGTCTAAATGGGGTTTAAGTCAGGTGGAAAAAGGGGTCCATGTCATTAGTTTTTCATCTTTAAGGCCTTCACTGGCCAGCCATGCAGTGGAGTACTTTGATGCATGTGATGGAGCGTTGTCTTGGATAAAAATCAAAGTCTTCTCAAAAGATGCAGACTTTTTCCTTTAACACTGCTTGAAGAAAGTGTCTTCCAAAAATTGGCAGTAGGTCTGAGAGTTCATCTTGAGTCAATTTTTAACCCGAAAAGGTCCAACTAGCTCGTCTTTGATAATACCTGCTCATACAAGTACCCCACCTCCACCTTGTTGGCGTCTGAGTCGAAGTGGAGCTCTGCGTCATACTGATCCAACCACAGGCCCTGCTCCGTCACTCATCTTATAAGTCCACAAAACCTTTGAAAAAACCTGTCTTCAGATATTTCTTGGCCCATTCTTGATGTTTCAACTCATGTGTCTTATTCAGAGGTGGTCGGGTTTCAGCCTTTCTTACCTCGGCTATGTCTCTGAGAACTGAACATGCACACTCGTACTTCTTGAATATGGCAGCACAAGAGGATAATGGGTACCTGGTAGCTTCAGGTTTGATTCTTCTCAAGTCTTTGGCGGTTAATTTACGTATTTTCTTCTTGACACGTTTCTTGCAACCCTGTTGACTGTTTGCAACAAAACGTTTGATGGTCCAATGAACACGCTCCAATATCTTAGATATTTCAAGAGCGCTGCATTCCTCTGAATGCCTATTTTACAAACTTTGACTTTTCAGAGTCAATCAAATCTCTTTTTTTACTGGAGTTGCCAGATTAAACTATCTGACCGCTGTCTTGCTGTGTGACAATATCTTTTACACCCAAACAAGCCTATCGTCTTTTAATAATATATGTTTCAGGTAGGAGATGTGTTTTGTGGGACGTGAGGGTCCAACATTTGTAGGATATTCTGGAGACGACAGGAGTTACGCCTTTAGGTCGCCATCATAAATGTGAATATGCGTGATTTCATGAGTCTTCGGTGCAGACGGAGAAAACATCTCCACTGGCAATGCAACTCTTTGGATGCCATCCTTAATAGATCATCACAGGAGAAGAGCAATAAGATGGAAGGTCATCATCAAGTGAGACAAGGGGTCTTTTAATTGATAAATTTGAAAAATGTCATACCAAGTCTCCATCAAATAATTTTTGTTTGGTGGGAGTAGTGCGAATGGAGGAGTTAGAAGGCTCTTGCCCCCTTCTTACTCATGTATGGAGCCGACCTGGCTCCACTGCTGATGTCTTCAAAAACATTTGCCTTCCCTTGCAACAACAACGACTTACAAGATCTTGAAGAAAAAAATAATTTCATGAAAAAAAATGCAATCTGGGAGGGGTTTGAACTGGATTTTAGGTTTCAATAGCCCCTTAGTGCAATAAATTGAAGATACTTCTAGGGTCAAATGCTCTCTTATATAACAATTAAAAGTGTGTTGATAAATTTGGAAATCAGGTGATGGAAAATGGTACACAGTTCGAGGATAATCACACATGGTGGGAAAAATTGGGGTTCCCCTCGCTGAGAGGCAGGGGTGAGGGGTAAACGGAGACGTGAACGAACATGCCTTTCCCACGAGAGCGCTACACACACGCAGGAAAGAATGTTCACGGTAGGAATGGTGTTCATGACATAATCACCTATCTTACCTGGTATGAGGAACTTGAAGGGAAAAGCATGCTGTCCTTGTTTTATGGTCCCTGCATGGACAAATCATAGGCATTAGGCTAGAGAACATGGAAAAAGTCACGCCTTCACCTGATTTCCACGCTGCTTGTAACTATTAGCACATTACTTTGTTTTCATTTTACGAACAAGCAGCTTTTGTTTATTTGCACAGAGATTAAATAGTCAGATGAAAGTAATTGCTGTTGTGTGAAATTCACAATTAAACACTCTTTGCTGTGCGCAGTTTTGTGGAGTAACACAGGATATGATGGAGGGATTAAGACTGATAATACTTTTAATCCATTGTACTGCCCAGCCCTTAAATTATATTAGTCCTGGGAAACAGAGGCTCAAAGAGGAAGCTGAATGACAGAAAAATATGAGGCCAATTGTGAATGTGGGCGTTTGCAAGTTGAGAGTCAAGAAAAAAAATAAACCTTTCATGGAAATATATTTTCCTAGCTTGTTTTCAGGCAACTTCAATTTAACTCTCAGATAACAGTGAAGCAAAATTGAGACTATTTCAAAGAAAAGTGAGAAAACAATTTACACTTCTATGGTAATTTGCAATAGTTTCTTATCTATTTTCAGTAAAATAAAATAAAAAAATTAAAAAGTCAAGTGAAAACAATTTAGTTTCAAATTTCTGGAATCGTTGAAACTCAAGATAAGATAAACTTTATTGATCCCCATAGGGGAAATTCCTTTGTCACAGCGGCGCAACAGTTATAGTGTCAAAAAATAAAGAAGCAAAATAAATATAAATATGAATAGAGAGACAGAAGACAGAAGATAGTAAGTAGGTGGATAGAATCCACAACAACAACAACAACTTCAGGGATAATAATGGACAACATAAAGGAGCAATAAGGGTGAAAAATACACAACCAGAACTACATAACAATATAAATAAAAACCTCTTTGACTGCCAAAATCTTTGACCCAACACAAACACCTTTTTTGTTGCAACTTGTCTATTTTGGGGATCAAGCTCACTGTAAATGTCAATAATTAACCGCTTTGATTTGAGAAAGGAGGAAAAAAACAGCCTGGGGCTAATTCTTCACATTTAATGTCATGCAATTGAACGCTTACATGTAATTAAATTGTAAAAATCTGAAAAGTGTTGTCATAGGGTGTGTGCTACACCTGTTGGAAAAATTGCAATAAACAACTTATATTTTCTTTGGAGCAGAGAATTTCCGCTGCCTTGTCAAAGAGAATTTGATCCTGAATGCTCAAATGGACCCCGTATTAGTAAAAAATGTCAGGAAATCTGACCGAAAGCTGTCATGCTACAATTTTTCATTGCACACAACTCTCTTCCTGACACTGTTTTGGTTAAAAAAAAAAATGTTTCCATTGTCAGACAAAGGTTTGCTTTGAAAACAACTGGTGGTCCCTCTCTTGTGGTGACCTATTTACGTCAGGTGACAACACCCATCCTAGTGACATCATCTGTCAACATGGGATATTAGCATTCCCACCAGCCATCACAAAAGGGAGGATTTCATCCAGAGAAAAGTGAGTGAAAGATATTCCATTGTTTTAATCATTGTTGGACTTCTGTGATATACGGCGATGCATATCCCCCTTGACAGATTTCTTTGTGTATAGTTTTACAGAAAACTATATGAATAAAACAAATCATCCTTAAAACGTGTCATATCTCCTTTAAAAAAGAAGATTTTTACTTGAAGCGATGGTGGAGATTTAGCATAATTCATATCAAGCCTCTTTTGACATAGAAGACTAAAATATATTTCAACATTTTGCATAAGAATGCAAAAATGAGTGGGAGTTTTATCCTTTTTATTTAAAGGATCGAACTATGACTGATGTAACCATGTTTACTTGACTAGAAAACATTTTTAGTCAATCTGTTGTGAGAGGAGGAAATAAAAACAGTCAGCCAGATTCTGACGAAAAATAAAAGAATGTGTAGTAACACAGTAACACACCTTTGTCTGCGACGGAAATGGTGCTGTTGAAGTACTGCTCCTCCGCCATCCACGATGTGTCGTTCACCTTACTCGTGACGCCACAGAAGCCATTACAGTTCACCTTGATAGCTGCAGACCAGAGGACATACACAGTTTCTATGAGATAGTCATCATTGCACACTTTAACCGCATCTGTGCTGTGTTTTGTGCAAGTGGAGCACAGTCATGCAGTTAAAACAAACTCTCCCGTAGAAAGAGAAGTGGAAGTGTCGGTTTTTTTTTCCTAACAGGAGGTTATATAAGCATTCATGCATGGTTAAAACTTATGGTCCGTGTTTGAAAATAAAAAAAAATCTAAATAGCATACCTCTCCACATTTGCAGGTCAGAACCCCTTAAATGGCTAGAAGTAATATCAAAGTAAGCACTTTAACATGATTAGTTTAGTGCATCCACGTGAGCTGAATTCGCTCATCGGACATTAATGAGATAAAAGAGTAATGATTCTGTTCTGATTTTGTGTATTTTTTGTATTCTCCTGTTTTTGTCTTTAATATCAGAGTAAACCAGAATGATTTATTTTATTTTACTTCCAGGTTAAGAGAGAGAGACTGACAGGATATACCAGAAGAGGAATGTAAACTGACGGGAGGCTCGTTCAAATAGAAACTCCAACACACCAAACCTGCTCTGCAATTGCACCAGGCAATAACACACCCTGTTTATTTGATACAAGTAAACTGGTCACATTAAACCCTGTTGATCAAATCTCTATATGCAAATCAGCACCTACAACTTTTTCCACTGCAAACCCATTATTATTAGAAAAGAATCGCACAAGATAAAGGGGAGGTTACGTGACACATGATGGAAAACAGGAATGGTTAAATTATGTGTGTCAAACAGATTTGTTCCAGCTCTGCACGATGTATACGTATATGAAACATCTATTGACTTTGTTTTTTTAATTTCAAACATTGTGGTATATTGCTTAAATATCAGACAACAGTGTAAAGCTTAGTAATAAAGACCAAAAAACATGAAAAAAAGAAAATGAAGAGAAATACCAATACAGTATCACCACAGAACTATCTTACATTAACCTTTAGGATTATTGGAAAAAAAAAACTGCAATAAATGGATAAATAAATAAATAACTGAGAATTTATCAAAAAAAAAAACTACTTAAAGAATTTTCATTTAAATATATATACACACACATATACATATATATATATATATATATATCATTTATTTATCTAATATATATATATATATATATATATATATATATATATTAAATAAATAAATGATGTGTCCTTTGAAAAATGTGGGTTAAGTTACATATAAATCAGCATTACATGACCAAAAAATGAACTTGAAATTACTTAAAATAGAAATAGAAATGACTGTTTGCAATTGTAAAATAATTAAACAAATAAATCTTAAAGTCTTTCTTTAACGCCGGTTAATAAATGAACCCGGTTATGTAGTCCACTATGTACCCATGGAGTTTGACTTAGTCAACTTCTATTACAATACATACTAATATTTACCGACATTATGAGCTCTTACAGATATTATATGTTTACATTGGCACCTTTCAAAGGGTAATTTTTAGTGGAGAATAGGTGAAGATGTTGTCGTCAATATAAATGTGTGGGCCACAAAAAAAATAAGGAGGTGTTGTGATATTGATTGAATTGACCCCAGTTGTGATGGCTTGATAACTGGCTCAAAGCGTCTTGGTTTGATCCATGAGTTAATAGAGCTGAATTTTTTTTTTAGGTTACAGATGATTTGGACACAAAAGGTACAAGAACACATAGTGCATTGTTGCAGATGGAGCCACGTAGACGCAAAGCAGTGTGGGTGGCCATGCCGAACCCGTCCACAACCGAAAGTGGCAACAACGGGCAAGTAAGCATCAGAAGTGAGCCCCAGGTAGATCCAGGGTGTTTTCTTTCTACATCACGTCGGTGCTATGTGCATCGCTTTCTTTGAGGAAAAAACGGCACTTGGATGTCCAGTGGGAAGTTGGCTAAGGCTCAAAATATGTTATGATCAAAGAAACCCATAAGCTGATTTTTTTTAATGTAATTTTAATCATTGAAAACATTTTGGCTCTTTTTAAAAGAGGTCCTATTTTGGAGTGAGGAGGATGGATAGGATTGGCAATGAATCCATCAGAGGGGACAGCACATGTTTGATATTCTGATAAAGAGATTAAATCAGACTGAGATGGTTTGGACATGTGCAGAGGTGGGATAGTGAATTTATTGGTAGAAGGATGCTGAGGTTGGAACTACCAGGCTGGAGGCTGAGAGGAATATCAAAGAGATTTATGGATGAAGTGAAAGAGGACATGAGGTTAGTTTGTGTGAGAGAAGAGGACAGAGAGAATAGGATTAGATGGAAGGAGATGATTGACTGTGGCAAGCCCTGAAGGAAGCAGCTGGACGGAAAGAAGAAGAGACTATATTGTAAATCCTACCATTTCTTATCAATATAATGTCCTCATGTCCTTACGCTACATCCTCATGTTTACACTGCGATTTCTACTGTTTGTTTGCTTATACACATTGAGTCACAGCAAAGATGAATTTCCAAAGCTACGCTGCACGAGACAACAAGTTTCCCATCTCCATTACTTCTTCAAATAACAGTAAACTGAATAATAATGGACGCCTGGTCAAAAGGGTGTGGTGATTTCTGCTATCATGCCCAACTTGTGTCCGTTTGTCAGTACGTAAGGATCTTTTTCTGCGCTCCCTGTCTGACAAAGTCGATCCATCTCAGTAACGTTCCAGGGCTCACATCTGTTTGCCTCGCTTTCTCGAAACCAGGGTGTGGTGCTATCTACACGGACTGAGTCAGAGTTGCCCAGCGGACAGATAAAGAGTTATCCTAGCTGGGGTCCAGTATGGGGAGGGTATTAATATCGCTGTCCCTTGAATGCGCACAGAAGATGACTCCTGTCTGCCTCTTTCAGCCCTTGGGACAGAAGAGGCCTATTCAACCAGCAGCCGTCCAGTGTGCCCATCTGTCTTCCGCCAATAACATTGAACAATCCTTTTGCAAAACGCTGCCAATTCCTATTGGGTTTCCTGTTCTGAGTTGGAAATGAATAAGCTATGTGGATCTGTCATCTCACGTCTCACGGTCCGGAGCCTCAGAAGCTGGATGATTGTTCAGCCCGTCCAGATAACCATGAGACCCCGATCGCTTGGCAACTGCTGCCAATGTTGCGCTGAGACAGAGACCAGCTTGTCAAATTTCCTACATGCCGCTACAGTAAAAAACCAAATCTGTACCCTCACCACCAAGTTCAGTAGGGCGATGCCTCTGAGCTGAGTGATGTGCCAGGTATCTTTCTATTTTGGGACTAAGATTGCTAAAGAGCAGCACTGTTGTTTATAGCGTTTCTTAGGCAACTCCTGTCAGGTTCCACGGCTGCCTTTAACAGCATGGAGCGGTTCTGATATAGAGCACCAGAACAGGTGGTCGGTGGCAATCCTTGAGCTCATTCTCCCCCGCTTTCCGATCTCCGGTTACATGTACGGGACGATATCTATCTATTGATTTGTTTTACAACTCCACCCCCCACCCACCAACACAATAATGATAGACAGAGAGATGGATAGTTTTGGTTGTTTTTTTTAAATCATAAGAAAACACCAAGATCAAACTGGGAAGCAGCAGCCATCACTAAACAAACATTACTTTTAAGAGAATATCTCAAATAAATCTTTTGGGTTCCAGTTGCTGTCAAAACAAATAACTTAAAGGTGGAAGCATGTGTGTGTCTGTGTGTGTGTGTAACTATAAACAGAACGATCCCTGAGGAGAAGTTGTAACCAGCAACAGACCAATGGACGCATGGAACGCCCAAGATTCGTAGAAAGGTGGAAAAAAGGGGATACTTCTGATCAGGTAAATGTGTCACTACATTGAATCCCCCCACCTCCTAAAAAAAACTTTCAAAAAATAGCGATCCATATTGTTTGACATTAAACCTTACATAAAAATCCTGCCTTAAACTTGTTTGCCACAAGTAAACAGCAATAACATTTACCTTCCGTGAGGAGGGATCTATTACATCCAATTTTTTTGAAATACAGAATTAAATCTTTCCACTTTAAACAGCAATAACCCGACGAGCGGGTTTAATCGATAAGTTTCAGTCTGCGCTTTGGTTTCTTACTTCCTGGTTCGGTGGCGGATCGCCGAACAGGTGAGACTCCTACCTTTACAGGTGAGCGTCCCGGTCGCCGTGACGGTCACGGTGCCGGTGATCGAATCCCCCGGGCTGTAAATCACTTTATTCTTGTCGAAAGCGATCTGGAACTCCTGCACTTTCCCCATGTTTGACACCAGAACCGGTGAGAAGGCACGATTGAAGACCCCCGGCTCCTCAGGGCGAAGTGGTTTACCTCTGTTAGCCCCGCCCCTTCTGCTGACGTCATGGAGCGCTCCAAGGTGATGGACAGGAAGGGGGAAGGTCACGTGATCCACTGGCTGAGCAGGTTTATGTAATCGAGCATTGTTTTGGTGCGCTTGAATTCTCATCGGTTTACACGTAAAGTTTTAAGTAAAAAAATAATACCAAACCAATTTTACAAATCGAAAATGCCCATTTAAATCAATGTGAAGTCGTGATCTATAATGATCTGGGTGGAGAGCAAAGAAAACACGTGCAGAGTGTGAAATAGTGTGTATTTATATATATATATTGAGACAGAGAGACTTTTAAAACTGAAGACAGATAAGGAAGACTTAATTATCAATGCTTTTCTTCAGAAGGAGCAACATGGACTTAATTTATAAGTAAAGATAAGAGATAGTAACCATATTTTTAAATGTGCTTTTTTTCTATGCTACAGTTTCTATATGTAAAGAATCCTGATAGGATATTTTAAACAAAACACATTAACTGCTGCCAATAAAGTAGTGAATAAGCGACTCAGAAGGCTTCATATGTTTGTAAATCTGACTGTGACGACGTCAGTGCCTCACCAGCCATGAACCTCACCGCATGTCACTGACACATATATATAATATATATAGTGATGAAACATTGATAAACAAGTGGTGACTACACTAAGAAAGCGTAAAAAGAATTCTGTTTAACTGCCATGTATTTCTGATGCTCACATTGAAAAAAAAAGAGAAAATTGTACATACATCCAGCTTTTTAGGCCAACTCATGGTTACCATAATTCTGCAACCTAGGTTTGTCTCTTGTGGAATACTTGGATGGCAAAAATATATATATATTTTAAGAAGTATGTAGTGGTTTAATTTGCTTGTCACTGAAATCAATTGGCCCCTGGATGGCATTAACTCCAACCCTCTCTCACAAAACTACCGGTGCTGCGTCAGGAGCTCCGTACTCTCACAAGGTAATATAAGTGGGCCGAGGAAGATGGGAAACCACCACTCACAGAGCTCTGTCTTATGGCCAGGAAGAAGCTCATGACACTCAGGAGAGCAGTGCCACAGGAGACAGGGCTGGGAGAGAACAAGGAAACGTGTTGCATTTGTGGCTAACCCTTTCCTTTTTACCAGGGAGCTGTTCATGTGCAACGGATATCTCTCTTGCTCCAAGGAAGAGGTAGATCAATTTCTCCATGCCGCACTGCAAGGCCCAATGAGAGATCATCAGCTGGAACATCAGACAGTCCTTCTGGAACACCTGATCCCAAAAGTTGAGTTTGACTTGAGGGAGCCGAGCCTGAAGGAGATCCAAGATGTGGTGAAAGCAGTCAGAACTAGCTCAGCCCCTTGACCAAGCAGAGTCTCATATAAGGTTTAGAGCGCTACCCGGTCTTGCTCCAACTTCTCTGACAACTCCTGAAGCCAATGTGGTGCCAAGCAATGAAGATATGCTGAAGGGGACTGGATTCCCAAGGAAAAGAAATCCACAAACCTTGAGTGGTTCGGATCCATCTCATTGCTTAGCGTTGAAGGCAAGATTTTGTTCAGCACTGTATCTAGACATCTGACAGACTTCTTGTTAAAGAACAAGTACATAAATACCTCAGTGCAGAAAGGTGGGGTTCGGGGGATACCAGGATGTCTGGAGCACACAGGGGCAGTCACTGAGCTGATCAGAGAGGTTCGTGAGGGGAATGGAGATCTGGTTGTACTGTGGCTAGACCTTGTTAACACGGATAGGTCATTACCATAGAAGCTGGTGGAGTTGACCCTAAATCGATACCATGTTCCCAGTAGGATCAAGGACCTCATCTTAGACTACTATAACAACTACAGATAAAGAGTCACTTCAGGGCGAGTAACATCAGGCTGGCACAGATCGGAGAAGGCTATCATCACCTGGTGCACAATATGTCACCCTATGCCCTTGCCATGAACATGGTCGTCAAATGTGCAGAGGTGGAGTACCGAGGCCCTTTAACCAGGTCAGGTGTGCGGCTGCGCCCCATCAGAGCCTACATTCGTGACGTAACAGTCAAAACATGCTGCATAGCAGGCAGCAGATGTGTACTTCAAGGGGTGAAGAGGCTTATTGAGTGGACAAGGATGAGCTTCAAACCAACTAAATCCAGGTCACTTGTTAGAAAGACAGCCAGTCTCTGACAAGTTCCACTTTGCTCTGGATGGCGCCATCATGTCATTGATCGATGAGAAGCCAGTCAAGAGTTTGAGGAAACTCTTTGACCAGAGCCTCAGAGTGCCATCTAGTCAGCCATCAAGCAGCTAGAGAACTGGCTCAACAAGTCGGGACTGCCGGGGAAGTTCAAGTCTTGGATCTACTAGCATACATTCTGCCTCAAATCCTCTGGGCTCTGCTAGTTCCTGATATCCCAATCACATCTGTAGAGTCAGTGGAGTGGATGATCAACCTCCGGATGTGGCTTGGCTAACAATGCAGCCTTAGTAGCGGAGCTTTCTATGGGAGGAATAACATCCTGCAGCTCCCCTTCAGCAGTGTCAGTGTTATGGTCTCCCAGACCAGAGAGCTTCTGCAGTTTTGAGACTCCAAAGACCTGAAAGTCTCTTTCCACACCGGCAGGAAATGGAGAGCTGCTTGGGAGCTGATAACAGCGGAAGCCAGGCTGAGGCAAAAGGCAGGGATGGGGACAGTGACAATGTGAAGAGCTGGCTTGTGGGAGTTTCCCAACACCTGGATAAAAGACCCAGGGCAAGAAAAGATGGTTTCTTGTCCAGGAGATGGTTAGGACATCAGTGAAGGAAACAAGAACAAGTAGCATGACAGGCATGCAACATCAGGGGACATGGATGAAATTGAAAGGTGTATTGGAACTTACTTGCAATGACATCTGGCAAGCAGGGCCCCAGTGTACCAATTTCTTCTTGCATCCTGGTATGACACCCTCCCAAGCCCAGCCACAAATCTGATACCCCGTCTTGCCCTCTCTGCTCAGAGAGAGGAACACTTGAGCACATTCTGAGCACATGCCCTGAGAGATGGTTGCTTTCGCTGGCGACAAGACCAGTTACTGAAGGCAGTTGCTGAGTTTCCTCAGCCATGACAAGCAGCAAGCACCATTGTCCCACCAGCAAGCAGTTGGCATTTCAAAAGAAATTATGCTGTATATGAGGAAGTGGAAGAATGCCAGAGACAAGCCCAAGTGTTCCAGTGAACTGGGAAGTAATCCGCCGAGTGTTAACCAGGCATGATTTATACAGGACCATCATGGAGACAGCCAGCAGTGCAGACATGCTGCCTCTGGTTTGGGCTAAGAGGTGGGTTTACTTTACTATAAGGATTTGTATGTAGATTATAGTAAACAGAGCATTAGTTTTAGGTGTAGTTTAGCCAGCATGGAACTCCCAATCATTTTTTTTTCTTTGCAAGTGATCAGAATCTATCCATACTTACATGCATTACTATCTGAAAAACTATAACACAGCTTTATTTCTTAATAATCATTTATTTACATGTTTCTTACACTACTGACCTGATTCTGATAAGACAGCCTACTTATGAAAATACTGTATATTCAGATGTCAATGAAAGATAGTGTATGTTTGAAAAATCTTCTTTCCCTTAAATAAAAAAACAGAAAAAAAAAAAACAAGAAACAAAACTGGAAGACCTTCTCAGAAACAACATCCAAAGCAACTTAACCTTCACAAGGGTCAGACAACAAGCAGAAATGTAAAACGTCCAATCTTTCAGAATATTTACTGTTAACATTCAGTTCACGGATTAAGAACCCCCTCTTGCCCCCATGGCTGCTCAGAGGGGTGTGGTGGGGGTGGAAGTGGTTGTGGGTACAGTCACGGGATGCAGCCCAAGATCCAGGGATGGAGTTTCTTCTGGAGCAGGGGGGCTCTTCTTCTGGGCCTCAAGCACCTCTATCAGCTGGGTGTACAGCTCCTTCACCGGCTCGCTGCTCTGTGGTCAATGACCCAAGGGGAAAAAAAAAAAAAAAAAAAAAAAGAGTAGTAACGTGCAATCATCAAGTGCTCCACATAATGCGCGCACACGCATGCACACACGCCAGATCTTGTTCTTTTTCAGTACAAGTTGTTAGCGTATATGACAGATATGGCTGGTCGGGTTTAGACAATGATTTTCCAGTTTAAAACAAAGACAAAAAAGGAAGCCAGACAATGCTGACTCAAAAAAAAAAAAAAAAAAATTGCATACAAAGATATGTGGTGTTATAAGAAGCAGTGAAGATATACAGTGAGAAAGGAATGATTCCTAAAGTATTAAATAGTAAGTTGAGACAAAATTGTCTCAGCTCCAGGACAAATTTGTCAATTTCGATTGAATTTCAATCTGCAAATCCAGTAGCTATTGGCCTGTCTGAGAATTAAAGGGGCAAATTTAAGACAAAGACTGGCCAATAACTGAGAGAGAGCCTGAAGTACGAGCAACCATCTACATTTATCGTTAAAGATTAACCAAGTTCACTTAAATCTGGTTGGTTGCCAGTTTAGCCAGCTGTGTCCACACAAGTGTGTGGTTTGCAGCCATTCTAATCGTCTAATCAAAGTCTTAAGTGAATGTATCTCACTATTACTCTGGAGATGAAAAATAGATCCACCAAGTGATATTGAACTTTTATTTAGGCGAACACAGGTTACGGTATAGCTGTTGAGAGTTGAGTGATTCTATTGATCAGTGCATTTTACGCAGGAAAGACTAAGGCACAAGCTCACCTGTTTTGGGGGTTCGAGGGTCTTCACCAAGGTCTCCATGTAGGAGGGCAGCACTTTGTGGTGGAGGTGCACCAACATGCGAAGGGTGTGTCTGTGGACATTCTCTTTGCTGCAACAATAGAAAAGATTGACTCGTTCTCAGGCCTCTGAACCAGTTGGTATGTCCTTCTCATGGTTTATTAAACGGTTAGCCTTGACTGTCAGCTATACAGCAAAGTAATTCAAGCTGACAGATGATTTAGTTAAGAGGAAACAAGAGTAAAGTTGATTTGTGGCGTTGCTCTCTGACGGTTATTCGCACCTTGAGAAAGACGTCAAGAGGAAGCCATCAAAGACAACAGAGCAGAAATCTTCGGTTCCGAATTCATCAGAGAGCAGCGTGAGGTGTCCCGTTAGCAGGTGCAGGAAGATGTCCCCGAAGGCCATGTCATTGTAGGTCTCCACTGATGGAGGAGGACAAATACATTGCTTACAATAGCGACAACACTGCTATAAAACCTTTACAACCCATGAAACACGGTACTTAATGTGACATCCCTCATACTAGTCGTGACTCATGTGAATAAATATTTTTTGTTGGTGTAAAAGGGCACGGCAGTAGGCTAGTCTGGCCCAGCACCATTAGAGCGCAGACCTAGGCTCTAAATTGCAAACACGATGTTTGTGGGTTTAGGAACGACATCCTTCATGCTGTCAATGTTTTGTTTTTGTAGTACTTGGCACACAAGAGCTTTCAGCTACTCCAGATTAGTGTGTTACGCCTTGTTGATAGTTACGGTTCACAGGTATATTTTATTCGACCGAAGCACTGTGCGAAGGTTACACTTATACCTACAACCTGTTTTATCGGAAAATGTAAGAGAGTCATTGCAATCTAGCTGATGTTTGATGAAGACTGAAGGCAGGAGAGCCTCACCCAGGGCAGGCAGTAACCTCTGCAAGGCATTCTTGTTTCTCAGTTTGGCTATGTGAAGGACGTAGTAGAGACCCATTTCACAGGCCACCCTATTGTCCTGCAGGTACCTGAAGGAGGCAGGCCATCAGTCATCATCTTTGTTAGATTGTCAGAAAATGAGGGAAAAACAGGGAAATGAGGCTGTGGCGGAAAACCCCCTGTTGTGCACACAACTTTCTGGACAAGCGCTGAAAGGGAAAACTATTTGAGGATGCAGGGGGTCACCTGTTGAAAGCATCTGGCAGGGTGGTGGGGTATGACAGCGAGCTCTTCTCCTCACTGGGAAGCTTCTGTTCCACATTGAAAGTGTGATCGTCCACCACCACTGACATCATGGCAGGCAGAAAGCGGGTCATGACCTCCAAATCCTAAGGATGCACGACTGTTTATCCACCACAACCGTGCACATCTGCTGAAGGCGACTGGGTGTCTGACGCGAGACTGTTCATACCAAACGAGGCTCTTTGAAGACCTGGCTGTCAATCATGTCCCACGCTCCCTGACCCAGAGATAGCATCCTCAGCAGAAGCATCAGGTCTGGGCTGTCCTGATTACACAGACACAAACACACAAGAGACACTTAATACAGTGGAGAGTTTCACGTTATAGTTAAGTTTCTGTTTCCGCGGAATGTGTTGTACTTTGAGAATTTCATTGCTGACTTTTCAGAAAAAGTCCACCTTTGTAATGAGATAGTTTTGATTATTTTTAACACGCATTGGTGGTTGTTTCTGTGCTCACCCTGGGCAAGGCATCCTGACTCAGAAGTTCCTGCAGGTTCCTCATGATACTCAGCACCAGGGTGTTACAAGCGAATGGATCGCACAGGATCATGGACAAGTCCCTGAAAGAAATGGAGTGATAAGACGCTTAACCCTCCATCAATCCTGTGCCTCATTTCCCAAAAAGGCTAGTCGGAGGGCGCCTCGACTCTCACCCGAGGACTTGCTCTTGTCCTTTCTTCACACCGTCCAGGAAGCCCTGCAGTTCCCTGGCTCGCTTGCCGTCAACAAACTTCTCACGGATGCAGGCATCTAAACACCAGGTGAACTATCCCAACAAAGACAAGTCCTCTTACCGAAACACGAAAGGCTGCGGAGCCACAGACATGCATTCTGCGGGAAGCCTTATATCTCACTTTATGGCAGGGGTCCACTGAGCAGATCTCACTGATGTCGAGGTCATGGAGGGACATCAGCAGTTCAGCCCTCAGTGTGCAGTAGTGCACGTTTCTTGTTCGCAGGAAGAGCGTTCGCAGGAACTGCAGCACCATGTCATAGAGCTTTACGTTCTTTCCGATCATCTGGGTGAGCTGGAGGACCACCTGCCGGGGCCAAACAAAAAACCACAGCGTTAAAAGCACAGGCTCCTGCGTTGGGAGCATTTCCGACTCAACTGTTATCTACCTCGCCCTGACGTCGCGTCTTTGGAGAGGGGCTGAAGAAGTTGTGCAGGATGGAGAGGTCGCTGCTGAACAGAGCTGCCTCCTTCTCCACAATGTACTGCTTCAGTAGTGGAGACACCTCGTCCCCGAACAGGGCCTGGTTGTCCTGCCAGATCTGACGCTTCACCTCCACAGCACACACCTTGTAGAGCTCCTTGTCTGCCATCACCATCTTCAGCTTCTTCTCTGGAACCTGAAGGGAAAAATACGTTAATAAGGAAATAATCACCTGAGGTCCAGTTTTTCCACAACCATATATGTAACTATCATTGCTTTGGGAGGAAAAAATACATGTCACATATAAATCACTGACATATTAAAATGTATTGATATTCTATCAATAGCCAGACTTGTTAAACCATACTGCTAAAAAACCATAAGTGAAACACTTAAAAAACACAATGTAACTCCAAGTCAATCACACTTCTGTGAAATCAATCTGTCCACTTTGGAAGCAACGCTGATTCACGTTGGCTTACTTTAAGGACATTACATCAAAGTTGGATCAGCCTGTAGTGTTTTTCCACTTTAATTTTGAGTGTGACTCCAAATCCAGAACTCCATTGGTTAATAAATTTGATTTCCGTTGATAATTTTTGTGTGATTTTGTTGCCAGCACATTCAACTATGTAAAGAACAAAGTATTTAATAAGAATGTTTCATTCATTCAGATTAAGGATGTGTTATTCTAGTGTTCCGTTTATTTTTTAAGCTATGTATTTCGTTTTCTAATATTGGAAATTCTTAAAAAATGTAAACCCTCTTGTTTTCGCCATTTTCTTTTTAATGTCAATTTTTGCAACTTTTAAAAGTAACTATTTGGAAGTTACTGTAATTCCTGGTATACTGTTAGGTAATGTTCTGTTCAATTTGAGTTATTTCCTGAGTGTTTTTGGTCATTTCTTGCCATTTTTGATAACTCCTTGCCACTTTGTTACATACATACTGGAATTTTTAAGTTAATTTCTACTTTGCTGATTTGTGGGGGGCGACTCACTGACAGTTTAATGATGGCATTACCCTCTGGTGTGTTCCATGTATTGTATCCTATTACTACTGGAATTAATACCACAATAAAGAGCGCTACAAAAATCCCTGCATGGAATAAAAATGTAAATAAATTCAACTTTTGCCTCACTAGTGTTTTCATCTGTTTTCACTGGATATTCACAATACTTTAAACTATAAACTAGCATTACCATTGTAAAGTTACTGTGATTAACAATATAACAGCATTTCTTTTAAAAACTGCCCATTTTGTGAGACCTCTGACAAATATTGGGTTGTGTTTGAAAAATTTCCAGCTTAAAAGCAACCTTTCTATAACCATTTGTTTCTGGCAATTTTTGTAAATATAGTCACTACATAAATTAAATATATGCAACAATATTTTTCACACATAAATATAACAAATGTATTAAGATGAAAAATTGCACTATTTAAGACTATTTAAGATTTTAGACTGTTGATCTGTAGCGTGCGCTCTCAGAGCTAATATGTCATCTCTAATATTTTCAGTTTCATGCATCTTAAAAAGAAATCCATCAGTACTAAAGACTTGCCTTGGGCAAATGTTTGAGCACCTGCATTACCACAGGTTGAATGGAGGGCATTTTGACAAGTGGGAAGCTCTTCTCCAACAGCTCCTGCAGCTTTCCATATCTGTATGAAATAAAATAAATAAACACAGTAAATACTTTTAGGCAGATCCTCAGGAGACCAATCAGGGTCAAAACCCAGCGGTGACTCACCTATCCTCATCCTTGCCTTCAGCAATGGTGGCCACACGCTCCATCAGCTTCTCTCGCAGCTCGTCGAACACCGACTGGTGGAACTCCAGGCGAGGGGTTCCGTGGAGGTCCAAAAAAGGAAGTGCTGACTGGAGGGTGGGCAGCAGGATGCCATTCTCGATCTACAGGTGAGCAAAAGAGCAAGGATTAATTAGGAGCGATGCGTATGGTGATCAATTGGCCAAAAATGTTACAATTACATTCTCAACCAAGTACATAAATTATCAAGAAAAATTGAATTTATTTGTAACTAGTTTAATTAATAAAAAGGCTGACTCTTTGCCATACCCCTTCATAATTCTTGTGTAAACCTGACTTTACTCTTTCCAGGTCTGGGTGATAGAGAAAATTTTTTTACAATATTTGAGCCGTCTTATCTTAATCTTAATAAATATCATTGCATCTGCTTATAAATGGGTGCCAAATGTCCAATCCACATTACTGCCAATTTCTTACTAATTTTGAGGTACTTTTTGCTGATCTTTAGATACAAATTTATAGAAATTTTAAGCAAACGCCCCCTTTTTTAGGTTTTCCTTATACCCTTACAGTATATTTATTATAGTTTATTAATAATAAATTATAGTTTATTAATAACAAATAACCAAATAATAATACATTTTAACATGATGCTTATCAGTCTGCATAAGACCAACCAAACCATTAGTGGAAGCCAAATCCTAACCCAGCTGTGGGCAAACTTTTTGACTCAGGGGCCGCATTGACTTTTAATATCTGACAGACAGGCTGGGTCAGCACAAGATACAATACATATAAAAAAACAAAACCCATTTGTTTACAGTACATATCAGACTCGGCGGACATTTGTCTAAACATTGTCTGACTTTTGCTTTGAAAATAAAACCAGCTTGGTTTTGAAAGCTTTGACGTTTGCTTGCATTTCATGCACAAACCGGTTTTTCCCTTGTAGCTTCGGGTCCAGCTCATTCATGTGTGTCAGCATGTCAACAGTACAGGCCGAATCACAAGGCAAATCTGTGTCATTCAGCTCAGGAAAATTCTCAAGTAGCCCCAAAAATGAAATAATCTCCTGTTTCAGCTCTCACACTCATTGATCCAATAATCAATCATTCACGTCAAGTACGAATTCTGTACCAATCTTTGACAGGCCGGATTAAAAAGACCAACGGGCTGGATGTGGCCCGCGGGCCGTAGTTTGCTCACTATGTGTACTTCTCATGTGTAACTGTTAAGACTGTGCGCTATGACAAAACCTACGACCACTCATTTAGCATGCCCAAGTTATTTTACATTACATTTGGTTATAAGATGAACTGAAATTATGATAATGTGACGCTCCTAACAGACTACAAACTCTTACCATGTCAGCAGTAAGTCCATATTCCTTAAACTCTACACAGAAGACCGATTGTTGGTCGGTGCTGTCGCCCCCTGGTGGCCACGTTCAAAATACTTAACTTATATTGCAAAAGGTATTCATATACTGTAGTTCAGAATGATTCTATAGTTTCTAGAATTACTCTAATTGTTTTGCTGGAATGTTTATACAGCAATTAGAGAATTCCCTTCCCAGCACTTTGTTTTTTCTGACCTTTGTAAAGAAAGATATGGACTACATCAGTGTGCTGGTAAGAAGTAGTAGCATTGGAGGACTTTAATATTTCCAAGTAAAGTGTGACACTATAGAACATGAGCCCGTAATTTGTGAACTTTTTTCCCCCCAACGACTACTTCTGACATGAGAGGTGTTTCTACCCCACTGAAAATGCTAACATCCAACACTACCAACAAATACCACACGATACTCCTTCACTGGCTGCATACTGTAATTTCAGTGTTTCCTCGTTCTTACGTTCATCTTCATTGGTATTGCTAGCATACGCTTGGAAAGAGCAAACGAGGAATACAAGGCCGGCGGAGAAAACCGTTTTACGAGGCAGATTTTCGGAAACGTACCGACAGCTCAGAATATTTGGCGCCTATCGGCCTCACCTGAAACTGATCAATAGCCTTCAGGGGCTCCGTGCAGTTGGTGAGAGTTTCCTTCAGGTCCTCGCCGTTCGCTATCCCCAGCTCGGGAAGACCCGCGAACATCTTGGTTTCTGTATACCATCCGTTTCAGGGCTCAAAAATAAAAAGATGCAAACATGTGAATTTAAGGGTACACAACTATTCGCCGGCAATGGAACGGTCCTCCAGCAGCCTGTTCACCCCGTCGAAACAAACGTCCGGTGGCGTTACTGTGTAAATAGTCCATCGGAAACAAGGGCGAGCTAAAGGTTCCGCCTAGCATTCAGTTCCGCCAGCTGATTCCTGCTAAAATGTATGAGTGCTCACCTCTAGTGTCCGCGTAGAAACCACTACACTGATGGTTACTATGCCAACTCCACGATTATATGTAATCTAAAAAAATATCCATTTGGTTTGAAAGATCTCGTTTTCTCATAAGAAATTATTTTCATTTTTAAAGAAAAAAATCTTTTTTTTTCTTTTTTTCTTTTTGTTTACTATCAAACTGTAATGCAAATACAAAGTCAGCTGGGGATCCCAAGGACTGTGGTTTAATATACTGGCATAGTGTGGGATTTTTCATCACATTTGTGATCATGGCTTTTTATGAACAGGTGTTTTTTAAAGTGGAACCGTATGAGCAACCCGCTTTAGGAATAGGAATAATAGGAGTAACATGTTCATGCTATTATGCAAAACTGTTTTTTTGAACATTTATTAGGAAAATACATCCTGGATATAGCACACATAGGGTATTTCTATACCTTTTTTCAATAATTATTGAAAGTACCTTGTAGCAGTACTAAAGTACATCCGTCAATAAAAACAGGTGTGAGGTTTGAAAAAATCCTCTAACCAAAAGTGCTCCAAAAATAAAGGTAATTTATTCTACATATAGTGCAAAAAAAACTATTCCTGCATGGCGTTTTGAGCTCTTCCTCAGACGTCTGAGGAAGAGCCTATGTTTGAAGATTTTTTTCAAACCTTTATTCAGTCGATTTCTTTTGGACCAGCACCCATCCCTAACTGGGCAACAGATGTGCACGTTTTTTTCCTTTCTAGCTTAATAAAAAAAGTAAAGCATGTCTCTTAGCTTTTATTATCTTTTGCAATAAGGTATTAGCCTTGGTTAGATAATAAAAAAAAAAAATAAAAAAAAAAAACACAAGGGAAGACTGCCTCCCTGTCTCTAGGTCCCACTACCAGTGGAGGATGAAACATTTAAGTTTTTGCTCCAGCCAAAGTGAAAGTGAGGAAAAAGTATATCGTCAGGAATAAAACACTTCAAGTATGAAAAGTAAAATTGGATAGCTACTCAAATATCCATCATGGACAACCCGGACCACCCTCTCCAACAAACCAACAAACGGAAAGACACAGTAAATCTTTCCCACCTTATGCCATAACCCCATACAATAACTCACACTGCCACTTTGCACATTATTTATTCCTGTTTGTTTGTAAATATGGAGAGACTTTTTTTGGATTATTACTTTATACTTTTACACTTCAGAGTTTATTTATTTATTTTACTTGTATTTTTTGCTAGTTTGTCACTGTCTTGTCCTTGTACAGTATATCTTGCTGCTGCTGCTAAACAAATCATTGAAGTACATCTCACCTCATCTCATTTCAAACGGCACAAGTTTCACTTTTATTGTCATGACTGCCTTCATGTAGATTTTCCACTTTACTGCTTGTAGTTGTTGTAGGTCAAATATCACTTTTTCTATCCACTGCTAGGTCATTTAATCTCTGCGCTTATAAGGCAAACATATAATATTCTATTTTATCATCATACTTTTAAAACTAATCCTGTCTCAATTTACAACAAAATGTGATAAAGAAAAATAAGTGCTGAGGATGATGAAGTAGGAAATGTAGAACTAAGAATCAAGTTACTGACACCCATCAGCACTGTGTCATGATTTTGACTGTGGCAATGACGCAGATCTTTATATTTACTGTAGTTTCAAAGCACAACAATAAATGCATAAGCTGTAAAAGAGAAAAATGCACAGTTTCATTAAATTTTCGAGTCAAGTAAATGAAGTAAGCCAGCTGCAAATACGATCAGTCTTTATAATCAAATATTTTCTAATGTTCAATCATGTACACTGTATAAAATAAGTAATTCACCTTCACTAAACTCCCTTTAGGGTAGTGTCCCTTCATAAACACTAGGTTGCGCCATAGTCCAAAGTTGATAGGTAAGGCAGTCAAACATAGCAACAGAATTCCTGCTCCCCTGTCCTGAATGCATTTCTGCAATATTAATGTGCATATTCATTTGTGGCACGTTTCTCTCAACACTTTTTCACAATGACTGGACAAAGCATAAAAGAAAATAATCAGATCAGTAATAGATTATCTGATCTTTGACCTTTATAGTCATCAACACACTATCATCAAGTAACATATCATCACAAAGTATATTAACAATGTTAATAACATTTTTCCCTTTTATTTAAAAGACCTGTTTGATGACCTCCTTCTTATACGGCCAATCGCAGTTATAATGGCGTTTTTTACCGAGTTCACATGCGTGTCAGCTGAAACGCTGTAGGTGAAAATGTGTATGTATGTGTGTGTGGGTGGGTGTGTGTGTGGGTGGGTGGCTGGGAGTGTGATTGCCCGAACAGAACTTTGGGGGTTGACACAAATGGCAGGGAGGTGAAGAGGTCAGCAACATAATTCGGAAATGCACAGATAAATCAGAAGCGTCCATGCCCAGCGTTCCAAGCAGCCACCTGATGTTTCTTAT
Source organism: Fistularia commersonii (assembly GCF_037954325.1). Taxonomy (NCBI): domain Eukaryota; kingdom Metazoa; phylum Chordata; class Actinopteri; order Syngnathiformes; family Fistulariidae; genus Fistularia; species Fistularia commersonii. The sequence goes on from NC_141305.1 coordinate 8,583,414, forward strand.
CCAAACACTCACCCCTCCCCCAACACCACCTACACTGTAAAAAAAAAAAAAAAGTCCCCCCCCAAAACTGAGCCAAAGCACATAAACATCCAATGTTGTTGACACAAGTTGATGCCACCCTTTGCAACATTTCTGACAACTGTAGATCCCTGTCATCTTTTTGTGTTGACTGTAACTTTTGTGACATTTTACATGCCTAAAAATGACAACGTGTGTAACTGCTTATATGTGCAACGTTTGGAACCTATTATGTGTCCGTACGCAACAGTGCTTGCAAACTTTTATACGACCTCAGATGGCATTGTCTATATATTTTCCATTTACAAAATAGGATATGTGGAACTGTTTATGCATCTGTACTTAATGACATTTTACTGAATTTTGTGTCTGTAGAGCTCTTAAGCAGCCTTGGCATAGACTGGTAGGTGAACATACTTGTCTGAGACACTACAGGACTGTCTCAGAAAATTAGAATATTGTGATAAAGTTCTTTATCTCCTGTGATGCAATTGAAAAAACAAAAATTACTTTTTCATGATATTCTAATATTTTGAGATAGGATTTTTGAGTTTTCTTAAGATGTAAGCCATAATCAGCAATATTGAAATAATAAAAGGCTGGCAATATTTCAGTTGATTTGTAATGAATCCAGAATGTATGACATTTTTGTTTTTGTAATTGCATTACAGAAGATAAAGAACTTTATCACAATATTCTTATTTTCTGGGACAGTCCTGTACACTATAGCTGAAGAGGAGCAAAAGGTAGAATTGAGAGCTTTCAGGCTGCTGTCCGTTTTCAAATCTATCATTTCTCGGACAGAATCTGTCATTGTACCAGATCCCGATGAAGATCCTGAGCAGATGTTGCCTCCTCCTGCCCATATGAAACACTGCAGTACAGTCAGCAATTCATCTCACTGGAGGTCCCGTTGTCATTCAAGAAGACACTGGTTGGGATTTTATATCCTGTCTGATCTGGGAATAACTTGGGGTCTTCCAGGAAGGGAGTAGAAATGGGTCGCTGGAGTCAGATACACCTGGGTAGACCCTGCTCAATCGGATCCCAGCAGAGACCCTGGCCGAAATTAACGACAACATTTATATTTATATTTGCTTTGTCATTTTATGCATCAGTTTTTGAAGCCAGGTTTTTTCTTTTAATGTATACATTTGAAACATTCCCAGAGAACGTTCATCAGCACTCCCCTCGTCGCTCATTCTATAGAAGGACAGTGCAGGTCAGTTCTCTTGCTCTAGATTCGTTCATCCATTCTGGTGTCATCAGTTAATATCCACGTAGCCTGTTGCAGTTTACAAGATCCATATCATAGTTGCAAATGTCTGTAAATTGGACTGTCTTTGCTTTCAATGTTGGGTAAACACACCTTCCTTCTCTGACCTGCATTCTCTGAAATTGCTCACCTTGGCAGAAAATACAAGTAATTCCAGGACAGAATCAACTTCTTTTTTTTTTTTTTTTTTACAGTGAACCACAGTCTGCCTCTGCATACTGGAGACCTAGGGGCACTCAGAGGGCATTCACACCTTGTTAAGTTTTACAACTGGTGCATTTGTCAGTCCCGGGCTTCTATTGCCCCTATGACTGAGTCCCTGCTTTGAAGTGACCTTCTCCACCAACTGAGGTGATGAAGAAATTTAGGGTTGTCACTGATGAATGAAAACGCAGCACCTTGGAAGTGCATATGGTCCCCCTGATGAAACCGTGTGGACGCATTCGGGTTCTTCGGACTCAAAAATACAACAAAGTGATATTTATTAAAGTGTTGTACTTCATTGGTTGTACTTCTACCCTTACAGATTACACCTATTGTGTAATTACCGATGAGTAGGATCTCAATCATAAATTACATAACGAATTAGAAATCATTGTTCCGATGATTTAGTGCCTCTAACCAATGTCAGTTATAGCATTCAGAGATAATGGTGCAAAATGTAAAATTATCCCAGATGTAATGATTCCCATAATACAAAAATGTACAACTTGGGCTTTCATTGGAATATATCACACATTTGAAAAAGAATTCCAAGAGTATTTGTAAAAGACATTCATTTTTGAAAACGCTTCGGTCCATTACAATTACACAAATATTGTTGGTAACTTACTAATCCTCCTGTCAAGGGAAGAAGTAGTGGGTACAACATGGTGGGCTTTACCTTTGACCCTGAACTGCCTGGTAGACATCTGATCCTCCTCACTCATACGGAGCTGTTCGACTCAATTCTCAGAATTTTCCAGTGTGTCATGGCTTTGCATGTCAGGGAATACCCAGGAAGACCTGAGAACCATTTATCCTCCCTTAACTAATTTCAGACTTAGTCATTCCAGACGTCAAGACTTTCGGGAGCAGGGCGCGTGCTCTGTATTTAAACTGTAGTAGCATCGATAAGGCTTTACGCCTTTTCTCCAAGGTGTCTTGGGCAGAATGCGGCACGCAGGTGAGCCGAAGTGTTTCGGCTTCCAGGACCAGCTGTCTCAGCCCTTCTCTGAGATGTCCGGCGAGCCGACTCGGAGTCTCCTCTTCTGGCTGAAGTGGAGGAGGGCTGCAACGTAATGTTTACTTTCTTGTTGCGAACGGAGAGGGAGGTTAGAAGGAAGGCCTCCGGTGGCATCGAGTTTCCCGACAACGCAGCTGGTATGAGTTGCGTTTATGTGAACCTCTTACACAGTAATTTGCCAGTCAAAATAAAAATGTCTCACTTAACCGCCGTAACCGGAGGAGATCGGTCACATCAGAAAAAAAAAAACGCTTTTGGTTTCGCTTAGACACTTGTCGTAATCCCATAAACTCAATTCGTTTTAAAACAAACACTTAACTTCACATAAAGAACTCAACCACTTGCGCTCATGATATTGGATGAAAGCAAAAGTACAAACAGGTCAAAAAAACAAGGAGGAGATTGCCATAGAGGGGATTTTACAGTGTTCACCGACAGCGCACACACATATTATTTAGATATATAAAGTATGAATAAATGATTTTTACACATGTATTACTGCTTCAAACTTACTATATATGAGCCTCCAGGACTGAGGCATTTTAAACAATTCTTCCTCTTCTTTTCTCTCTGCTTTTCCCCTCAGGCGTCGTCACAGCGAATAAAACCTTCTCTATCTAACCTTATTCTCTGTATCCTCCTCTCTCACTCCAGCTAACTTCATATCCTCTCTCACTACGTCCATAAATATTCTTTCCGGTTTTCCTCTAGACCTCTTGCCTCGCAGCTCCAATTCCTGCTACCAATATATTCACTCTGATGGATTGATAAGATCAATAAAGTATATTTTATCTCATTCCTGATCCTATCCAAAGAGAACCTCAACATTATCATCTCTGCAACCTCTAGCACTGCCTCCTGTCTTATAACCCGTTGGAATGATGAGCATTTTTATTATACTACTTATATCCTCCCAAAAATAATCTTGATACTAAGATGCCGTGGCTGAATAAATTGTCATCGTGTCCCAAGAGCTGAAGGTGTGTTTTGGTCTTATTTAACTTGTTTACATGCCATTGTAGGTATGCATGTGTCAGTGCTGAGATCCCAGCATATTGTGTAACCAATATTTGCAAAAGCTAGCATTGGAGGGAATTGCCAAAACATATTCCAATTCTATATATTTGACAATAAATGTTGCAGCAGTTAGCAAAGATGAGCGGTGTTAATGTTGAATTGTCAGCAAAGTAGCCTAAGAATGGACAGATATGTAAACTGGTTGGGTTTAACTTAAGTATAGTTATTTTATGCAAAACCCCTCAATCTGTTTTTTTCTATTTCTTTTCTTGCATTTTTTTTCAGAGGATATGTTTATGGTATTTTTGCAACTTTCAGATAATTTCTTTCCTATTTTAAGACACCTTCTTGATAAGATTTAATTAATTCCCTAAGTTTTAGGAAATTTCTTGGTAATGTTCTCTCACTGTATAAAGTCTTTCCTGTTTTTGGAGAATTTGAATTTCTTCTTCTGGCTTTTAACAGTCAAGTTAGTTAGGGGGAATGAGATTATTTATCATTCCCACTTGTTTATAAACATAAAATCCAAAATAAGGCTTTATTCAAATTTTTTTTTTTTTAATTTTTAAATTTAACCCAACCTCAGGAAAACACCTTGCAACCCCCCCCCCAATGTGTCTCACACACCCCCTGGAAGGCTTTGGCCCCCACTGTGCTTGTCCATGTGTATTGTTCATGTGTCTTCACTAAAGTCATTACACAGATTGCCTGGCTGTCGTTCCCTTTAACCTGACCATCTTCTTTGAACTGCACGAAGGAATGCCTTCCCGGGCTGTTGGAAGGAGCGGAGGGCAGGTGATATTTAAGTGCGGGTGGGTGCGGAGGGGATTCGGTATGGAACTGAAAGGTGTGTGTTAAGAGGTGAAGGTATGAGGCTCCTGTAATCCTTTATCACGGTGCCATCTTTTACAGGCTCGGCCTGCTGTTATTTGTGTCAGCCACTCATCACTCACACACACTACAGTTAGGAATGGTATCCCGGTCCATTTGGCGTCTGAGAGAAAGCAAGGCCATTGAGAGCCGCGCCACTGAAGGATTCGGAGGTGATCCTGACAGGGATCAGGTTCCCCTCTACCTTGTTCCTATGTCAGGGGGTAAAAAAAAAATAGAGAAGACATCGCAGTCGGGGTATTTTTTTCTTTTCTTTGAGGTAGGGGGGAGGCACCTGAAACATTGTAGTGCCCACCTTTTCAATATGAATTACTTTTCTTGCCAGGTCTGAATGTGGGATTAAATGTTTGGAGCACACCCGCTTTGTCAAAGCTGAATGTGAAATAAAGGCAGCTATTGTGTGACAGGGGCTCTTCCTTGGGGCCTTGCAGCTCCCTGGCCTTCCCAGCCAACTCACACACTCTCTCAACCCTGAACCAACAATTAAGTGGTCAAATCAAAACCCCGGCACTCAGGACTAATTGTTTCTAACAGGTCTTTGTAAAGGTCCATGTTGTTTCCCATTCAGGCTGCTACCCTGGCTCCTTGTGTGTCAGATAGGGGAGGGCATCGTTCCAGCTGGGAGATAAGCCACAAGCTTTTTTTAATGCTCCAAAGTAGACTTAATTTCCACCTTCCTTTCACGGTTCAGGTGCACTTGTGTATTGAGGCGTTCAGAATCTGCGCTGGGTGGGTTGGTCCGGCGGATACAGTACCTCACAGGATGTCATTCATCGGTGGCTTCTGGAATGTGTTAAAAAGGGTGAGTGTGTGTGTGTGGGGATTTCAGCGCTTGCCTCGCTTATTTCCCCCTTCTGCAATTTACGGGGCTTAAAAAACATGACGTGAAATGCACGGATTCTGGAGACAGAATGGCTGTCTGATGTGCGGAATTGTCAAACGGCGACTTCCAGTTTTCTCCCGGGAACGATGGTGTCTTCGCTCTCGTCATTATGACGGGTGGCATTTATGGCCGATACAACAATAGAACGCGGAGATCATTTTCATTTTAAATTTGTGGCTGATTCACTGTATTTATCAAAACATATCAAGATAATGTTTCGAGGGGATTCTTATAATGTCTAAGTATGCCGAAGTATGCCAAAGCCATCACAAAAAAAAAAAAAAAAACACTTGTGTAAAAAGTGACTGTACACGCTGAAACACGTTCTAGATTGACTGAGTCCAATGAGCCAATCCCAGCAGGGATCGGTGGGAGAGACAGCGTTTAAACCTCACAAGTTGCAAGTTGACAGAGAGCGATGCGACCGTTCACTCTACCATTCATACCTGTGGAAAACTTAAAGGCTGTAATTGATGTGCTGCATATTTTCACTTTATGGGAGACTTGTATTTGTGTAAATCTGTTGAAAGGTTATCATGTAACCAACATTTACATCTAAAAAGGAGGAAGTGGTGTTCTTTCTGTGCACCATTACTATCCTGAAACTTTTTTACCTTTGCACATTCTTTGCAGCTTCTTCAGCATTTTAGTCTTTTTTTTAATTCATTTAATTAACAGTGTTTGTTATCAAAATATAGGGAGAAACTGAATACAGTTCATGATAATGCACATGATAATGGTTGAAATTGCCTTTTTTTTTTGCAGGTACTAAATAGAAAGTGACACCAATACCTGATGAATGGACTATACCAGAAGCTGTGGGAAAGGGGATGTATTTACCCTGCACAGGACCCCTGTGTGTCTGCCGCTCGGCCTGTCAACCTGGGAGGGGGATGGGGTGGGGTTAGGGGTGCTGAAGTGAGGTCCAGGCAGACGTTTTCTGAGGAATGCTGCAGCTATCACAAGTGACATGTAACTGTATCCACTGTCAGATCTGGGCCGTTATCTCTGCCAGGTTGTTGACTGCTCCTCCAGTCTGCTGATGTCTTCCATCTGAACCTGAGCCGAGCCCTTCAGGAACATCTTGACCCCATTTACACCTGGTATTAACGTGCTGGCCCGCTGGATAATGAATAAGATTTTATTTTTGTGTTTGCACCTGGTTCTCACAAAGTTCTCACATCCAGAAGTATACTCGCCGGAGAGACTGACATCAGTTATTGGCATAGATGACAATTGCAGGCGCAGCATTGCCAGATAAGATATACTGTAACACAAAGATAGTCCATAAACACAGACATACAGTATATAAATATATATGTGTGTGTATATATATATATATATATATATACATATATATATATGTGTATGTGTATATGTATATATACAGACACACATATATACAGACACACATATATATATATACACGCATATATATATACACAATGTGGAAGGTTGATTTTATTTATTGAGTTAAGCAAGGCCTTCCGTGTAGAATGATAAGCTGGTTTATACAAGTGGGCAGGAACGTAAGACATCGTATCTACAAATTACTGCAACACATTTAAAGAACTTTAGCAGGCCTGACGAGATAAAATGTCTCGATATTACCAATACTCCAGGGTATAAGTGAGTGAGTGAGTAAATGCAAATGGGCTGTTAAAAGAGGAGTTCTTTGTAGAAAAACAAGCAGCAATTCTGAATCATGATAGCATAAGAATCTGTGTTTTTGCTGGGAAAGTGTCTGTGCCGGACCTCATGCTCGATTCCAGTCTGTGACTGCAAACTATGTCATGACAGTAACATCACGGGCCATTTTTATGCATCGTGCAATTATATATTTATCAGCATAATTGACAGTTGAAAATCTTGGAGAAAAGTGGGTGCTCAACAAAGGCAGCTGGGATACATTACGAAAGGAATGTGACTGACGGATGCAGCATCATTTGAAAGTTGATTAGAGTTGGCTTTGCAAAAATACATTCCTTAAAAGCAAGAGCAGATCAGAACAAAATCTGGAGCCACGGCGGACCAGTAAACTTAAAGAAGTCGTAAATACTAGAAATAAAGGCGAGGGAAAGGTTTTGTTGGCAAAGGCCTTGTGACTCACGAGGAATCACACTGAGAATGGAAGGTGATTGGAAGGAGGGGAGGGGGCAGCTGAACACGGTGCGATGGAGTGTTGTCTGAGGGAGACTAAATCACCAACAAATAACAAAAAGATAAGTCTTAAACTGAAGATCTTAGACACGCTGTTGAAAGGTGCTATTGCACAAGGACGCATCAAAAAAGAATAAGGTGTTACTAACACATAGCAAGAGGAGGGGGGGAAATGCCAGGACGCTGGAGAAGTTTCAAGTAAGTATATGGAGAGATTTATGAACGGACGTTGTGGTAGAGAATTGAACTACTCTAGGGTGTTAAATTCGATGGATGATGGGACTTTGTGAAAAAAAATCCTTTTCAGAATTCTCACTTTTCATGAAAAAGAAAAAAATGGCAAATATTGCATTGAATTGTGGCGAAGAGAACGGCAATTTTCGGTAGAAAATTCCAACTCTGATTGATTTTTCCAAGTTGTTTTCAGCACTTATTAGTGTCGAGGCTGGACAGTGCATCAGGTCCATGAGGTCTCCCATGCAAAGTTGAAAGAAGCTTAAAAAGGGAATATTGGCACTTTTATACAAGTTCTTGGGCACATGCAGGCATGTCTGGAAGTGTAAATGCTTTGAAAATGGAGGTCTACTGAAACAATCGCAAGATTAAGATCATCTAAGTCAAAAAGGAGCCCCTGCATGTGGAGTGAGGCTCATCCTCCATGGCGGCAGCGAGCAGATGACACATTGAAAAATAAGGCGTTCGGTCCAGAAAACATGAAAAGAATGAGAACGCAACACAAGAAGTAACCACATAGTTATCTTGATAATATAGTGTTTATAACAGGAAATCATCCATTGTTTACCAAAACAGAAAAGAGGGGAGGGTGCACTCAAATGTCTTGATTTTTAAAGGACAACTGCACTTTATAGCTAAGTTAGAAATACACCGTCCATATGAGACTGTGAGCTATCTACTGAGAATCTACATGCTATAAAAGAACACCCATTTGACATCTGATTTGCTGATTTCATCCGACTCATAAGACAACTTTGGTGACATCTTCGACAATACAGCCCTTAAGGTGATGCCGGTGCCGCTGAAAACGGAGCAAAGAAGCAGAGAAAAGATGTCCGGATAATGACAATTTTCTACAGACATGATGTGTCCAAGAATATAAGCTTGCATTATTTCTAAAGTCGTAAACCACAGCCCAGTTATATAAATTTGACAGATCTCATGTTACAATTCTATTTTCCAATATGTGTGATGATACCCTGTGAGTTAATTCATAAATCTGAAGCGTCAGTAACTGCTTTGGTTTGAATAGACCTTGGGATGCAGTTCACTGAACTGGACTTGTGTGTTGGTTTTCTGAACAAATTATTGAAAATATGTCATCTGAATGGATTCCGAACACTTAAAATGTAAAGTCCAAGTATTAGCAAGTGGGCCTGAATTACTTGCTCAGCAATAAACATGTTCTGTGCAGAGAATCTTATTGCCTCATCTGTAGATCTGTAGACACCTTCATCTTACCATTTCTTTTCCACAGTCTTCCACTTGTTTAGCTGCATAAACACATTTAAAATTAATTAGACCCACACTTGTTTATTTGTTTGTATGTATGTATGTATGAATGCATCCATCTATCTATCTGTCCATGTATGTATGTATGTATGTATGTATGTATGTTTCTATCTATCTATCTATCTATCTATCTATCTATCTATCTATCTATCTATCTATCTATCTATCTATCTATCTATCTATCTATCTATCTATCTATCTATCTATCTATCTATCTATCTATCTATCTATCCATCCATCCATCCATCCATCCATCCATGAAAAACTGTTACGTGGTATGAAACAGCACGAAGCGGACAGCAATTCATTATTTGATTGACCTCTTATTGTTGCTAATGTAGATGAACCTGCCGATTCATTTATAGGCAGCGCCAAAGACAGCCAAAATGTCAATAGGTCATGTGGTCACCTTTTCGTTTGCAGTGTTTGCAGGTGAGATTTCAGAATCAAAGAGTTAAGGAAAATGGATCAGGGACGAGGGCTTTCACGACACGGCAAGCAAAGACCCAACCAAGTTTTGTAACATCATTGATTTAATGTTTCAATTCCAGTGCTGTTACGTTGATATTGGTTATGTGGTGGCACTCATCTATCGCAGGTGACACGTTCACTACAAATACCTCCTTTAGTAAATTGCACAGTAATTAAAAGGTAATTATCTACTCCATAATAGCATCTTAATGCCTGCTTGACACTTCACTGCCATCACCCCATGAGTTCACATGCTTGTGACCCTAATGAGTGGCTAATGGCGTTACCGCAAACATCTCTGACCCCCGCCGGTGTTTGCTTTCCATTCAGGCAAACAAGATCAAACGCCGCTATCAGAGAAGCTAAAGACAGAGACCACTTGCCTGAATGAGATGTTGCCCTGTGACAGAACTAATATGCCCTGTTAGTGACCGGGGAGTTGATTTTGAGACGATGTAAGAGCAGATCACACGGTGGAAGACAATTCAGGTGGGACCTTTGTTTACTGCAACTTAATGCTGCCTGTGGTATCTTGGTTTTACAGGGTAGCAGACACAAAAGATACGCTTTGACGTGGAAGTGGGCTGTTTTTTTTCCCATGTCTGTCTGACCCACCACTTTCAGCAGAGGGAGGATGCGAATATTCATTCAGGTCAACAGAGCTGATTGCTATGCCAACCTGAAGTGTTTTCACGGAATTACGGTGCATAAAACAATTAAAGAAACTTCAATCACCCAGCAGCATCATCGACAGCAGATTCATCTTCATAAATACTGTTACAAAACTTTTGTCGAAAGTCCTGAAATGAAAATGCTACTTGCGGAAATGTTCATTGACATATTGTGCTTAAAGGTGTTTAAAGTAGTTATAAAACGCATAGTGAAAACACAAATCATATTATATTATATTATATTATATTATATTACATTATATTCCATTTATTATATTATATTATATCCCATTTATCATATTATATTATACCCCATTTATTAATTATATTATATCCTGTTTACTATATCATACTATATTATATTATATTATATTATATTATATTATATTATATTATATTATATTATATTATATTATATTATATTATATCATATTATATTATATTATATCATATTATATTATATTATATTATTATTCAGCTGAAAAGTCAGCTAAACTGTACACAGTGGAAAGAAAGTGTAATAATCTCCCCTGAAACCTGGTGAAGCAAAGGTATCAAGTAATAAATTATAAAACTCCAGTAGTAATGTAATTAGTTACTGTCTGCTGCTGCTCTCAGTTGGAAACCAAAACTCATCTTGTCTCGCCTTCACCCTCAGCAGTAGTAGCAGCAGGAAGAGATGGCAGATTCCCCTCCTCTTCATCGAAGTAACACCAGGCCTTGTTTGTTTCTGTCATTATGTGAGTGGAACATGTGAGTGATGGCTTTCTGAGGGGCCCAATGCACCGCGGTTAGCAAAGCCCGGAATACGCTTCTCATTGGCTGGAGAAGGAGCAAGGGGCCAGTAGAGGCAGAGGTGAGGACAGATTGACAGGGGTCAGCGGTTGTTAGTGTGGAGGTCGCAGCCAGGTAAAGCACAGGTTCATCTACCTGGCGGGTTCACTGGCTCACAGTTAAAATAAAAGAAAGGGGAGTTCTAAGGTGGGGTATAGAACCCCTGGGAGATCAAGTATATATCTATTTTTGCAAACTGCATCCGCCACAATTGTTACAACAGTAATGATAACAATCCCTTCATTACTTTTGTTATAAATTGTGTGGTGGATCATTTAACTGTTATATTTCAAATGCATTAGATAATATCATATGTAAAATGGGAATAAATGATTTAAAAATCATGGAGGATGCCTTTTTTCACAAAATTTTTGCAAAAAAAAAAAAAAAGCAGGTAATCACCTACAAATGAGCTGACTAACAATCAAAAGTCCCCAAGTAATCATCAGTCTTAATATCTCCAGTTTAACTGAAATCAGGGGCCAAAAAAAGATGCGATCCATGAAAAATGGAGAGAAAAACTCCATATTATTATGAATGATAATATTAAAAAATATTAATATTTCTAAATTCTCAGTATCCAGAATCAGTGACACTGACATGAACACTAACACCCCAACTACTGGACTTAGTTGTGGTGTCTCCGTCCCATATCTACTCAGCACATCACTTGATCAGTCTCTTAGAACACAAAGCTTTGACTAACAGCAGATAAGCAGAGGAGATGATTGTGCGGATAAATGTTTTTTATTTTTTCCAAATTCTCTATTACGTAATAAAGCACAGAGGCAAAGTAGACCATTTGGAATTAGCCCTGTGGTTCTGAGGGAAAGTGATTATGGTGCACTGAAAGGAGAAATCATTCATTCATGGTTTATGTTATTATAGTATATATTAATAATTTCATATGAATTATATTATTCATTTATACTGTTTATCCTGCAGCGAATCCCAGTTGTGATTTGGTGAGACGTGAGGCTCACCCTGGACCGGTCAATCCCAGGGCAACAAATAGAGACATACAACCATTCTCTCTCTCATTCACACAGGAAGGCAATTTATAGTCTACTACTGACCAAATTAGATGTTTTTGGACTGTGGGAGGAAACTAGAGATTCCGGAGGAAACCCACGCAGACGCGAGGAAAACATGCAACTATTCACAGAAAGTCGGAATCGAATCAGGGACTCTCTTACTGTGAGGCAGTTCCACCCCAACATTGAGATAAATTCATTTTTAAGATACATATTTATTAGTATGTATGTTGTATGAGTTGTCAGCCAACAGTATGCGATGACAGACTTTGAGACAAAATGCAGGCGATAGTGCGTCCATTCATGAATGGAGTCGGAATAAGCAAATTTGAAAACTATCAATGTCTTTAACATGCAGACGGATGTAAAGAAACCTAGTGAGAAGGAAAGGGTAGTTTGGTGCCTCAGCTATTTCTACGAACATTTAGAAAAAAATTGATTTATCTAAACTTTCATTTAAGTTCTTTCAGTATTCTGATCAAGTAAATAAGATATGCACCACCCTTCCACGTGCGAAAAAAAAAACAACAAAACAATGTATGGTGAGTTCAAGTGTGGGATCATCGCAGTGCTACACCAGTGAGCAGTGGTTTCAAGCACTTTACTGTCACTGGCCGCATATCCGACATTATGGTTATGGTTATGGTTATGGTTATGGTTATGGTTGGGGTTGGGGTCAGGGTTCAGCCTTAGGTTAGGGTTAGGAGAAACAAATGCCCACCTTATATAGAGTTCGCAATGAGGTTGACTGATCACAGCTCGGTCCGCAATCACATCAGTATAATGGATGACACAGCACCTTTTCCATTTGCAACACATGAGACTCCAGCACACAGGCACGTGCACCCATACACACACACACACACACACAGTGGAGCGGCATGTTAAGAACTATTGGCATACATAGCTAATAATGTCAGAGCAATACTGTGACACTATATAATTTATTTACTTATTTCAGCTTACTAGAACAACCGTTAACATGTAAAAATAAATAACTTGCATCAATACGTTGCTTAGTGTCATGCTTATATTGAACAAGTTTTGGGTCACAGATGTATGACGACAATCCTTATATTTGTCCTCCGTTACATGTGTTTGTTAACAATAGAGGTCTAGAACTTTCTGCTCCCCTCACAGAGTCTGAATCATGAAAGGGCATGAAATACCAGGCATGCTGTTGTGTCACCGGCTGCTGTGGGTGTCACCATCGTCATCTACCACGTTGTAGGGCACCACTTGTCTTGCCGTTGGTCTGGGGGCCAGTATGTGAAGGGGAGGTGGGGAGCGGACTGGAGGGTGACAGAAAATAGAAAATGGAAAATTCCTGTGTGAAGTGCAGTCGTTGTTGATCAGGTGTGAACTGCAGACCAGAGCTCGGAGCAGGAAGGGGCGGGGGGGAGCGGACAGCTGCTGCGGCCCCACATCAAAACCGAGCCCTTCCACCGCAGCACACCAGCTGGGACAGGGGCCCGGCGCTAGCTGCCGGGGGGCCCCCAGCCCTCACCGGGGCGCCTTCTGCTTTGGGAGGAGTGAGAGGATGGAAGTCAGAGGAACGCGCTGCCAGAGAAAAGTATGTCAAACACGAAACCGACTTTGAGAAGGAGCCGGAGTAAAATTTTGATAGCTGGCCATTTACACACATAGAAGTGGGCGTTCTGTATGTTCTTCATATAATAGATGTATATTAAAAATTGTCATTTTTTATTATAGATGCCTCTGATCCACCTCTTTATTAATTCAAATCATTGTGGTATATACCCACTGATATAATATATGTGTGTGTGTGTGTGTGTGTGTGTGTGTGTGTGTGTGTGTGTGTGTGTGTGTGTGTGTGTGTATACGCTGCTCAAAAAAATAAAGGGAACACTTAAAAAACACATCCTAGATCTAAATTAATGAAATATTCTTATGAAATACTTTGGTCTTTACACAGTTGAATGTGCTGACAACAAAATCACACAAAAATGATCAATGGAAATCAATTGTATCAACCCATGGAGGTCTGGATTAGGAATCACACTCAAAATTAAAGTGTAAAAACAAACTCCAGGCTGATCCAACTTTGATGTAATGTCCT